>NC_092036.1:110637480-110987480 GCF_003086295.3 Arachis hypogaea
GCTTGGTTTCTTTCCTTGGATGAGAAACCCTTAACGTTTCTTATTCACAACGCTTGGTTTGTTATTCATAAGGCTTCGTAAAGGAAATCCAATACATTGTGCCCTAACCCAGAATCGGAGAAGACCGTAGATGTTGATGGACTGAAATTGAAGAGAGGAGGCGTGATCGAGGAACTGGAAGAAAGGGACGTGAGGAGTCGCTGGAGCATTACCGATAGGGTTTGAGTAGTATGTTTTTGTTCCTTCTTTTCAGTTTGGTAGCTCTCGCTGTAGTGGGTATTCTCGGGTTAGATAACTTAGGGTTTTGGGGTGTGTTTATCGTTGGAATGAGGCCATGTGTGTGGAGAGTAGGGATTAGGTAGGTCCGTCTATTTCATATTCTATATTAATGTGTATGTGTTGTTGTACTCTATTTCAGGGTGTGGTAGAAGAGGATGGGTTATTTTAAAGTGAAGGTTTACCATGGAGGATGGTTTACGTATAAGAACGGTCCATTAGAGTATGTGGGAGGAGAAACAACGGTGATAGAAGAGATTGACGGTGATCGGTGGTCTGTATTTGAAGCGTATGCTGAGCTAAAGCAACTTGGTTACGTCGAGGAGAATATCCCATCATTATGGTTCAAGGATCCAGTTGCTGAAGACATGGAGAAAAATCTGAAATTGTTTAAAACTGATGCGGATTCCATTGAGATGTGTCGAATAGCAGAGTTGAGAGACCATGTAGATTTATATGTTGTCCATAAGGTTCAGGACGAAGAGATGTTTCTTGATGTTGGCTACATTGATGTTGGGGATAAAGATGGGATGTGTGACATTAGTGAGGGGCAGGAGCTGGTTCCGTATGGGGGAGTAGATGAGGGGGGAAAGCAATCTAAACCATTTGCTGCTGACTCTGGGGCAGAGGACGACAATGAAGTTGGGTATGATAAATCTAGTGATAGTGACAGTCTCGATTCGGAGTACAATCCATCTGGGGAAGAGGACGATAGTGAAGATGATGTGCACTTTACTGATAGTGATGATGATGTTGATCCTGAGGTAAGTGGGTTTCAAGATGTGAATGTGATGAGTAAAAAACCTAGGGCTGTGAATAAGAATGCTTGTGCAAATGAGCAATTTGAGAATGTTGAGGGAGGAGACAGTGATGACTTAGATTTTGATCACCAGGTTGGGTCTGATTCAGAGCATGAGGGCTTCACATTTCCAGTTCACAAGCTTCAGAAAGATATGAGTCAATACAAATGGGAAGTTAGCACTTTGTATGCATCTCGGGATGAGTTCAAGGACACTGTAACTGCTTATGCTGTGCATACGGCAAGGTCAATCAGGTTTAGGAAGTGTGACTTGCAGAGGGTTAGGGCTGTTTGTTCGGGTGATTGTCCTTTCTGGGTGTATGCTGCAAAGGTCAGGGGTGAGGAAACTTGGCAGCTACGCAGCATGAACTTGACACACACATGCACATAAGCACACAGGGTGGGGATCTTACGTTCGAAATGGCTCGGCAAGGCGTTTAAGAAGAAGGTTGAGTCAAATTCGAAGGTGAAAATAAAGGAGTTGGTTTCGAAGGCACAGAAGAAATGGAACTTGACTGTCACTAAGTCACTGGCCACTAAGACCAAGCAGATTGCACTTGATCAAATTCAGGAAACCTTCCGAGAGCAGTATAAAAGAATTTACGATTATGGATAGGAGCTGATGAGGGCAAATCCAGGATCCTCCGTTCGCATACAAGTGCAGAGGTCCCCAGATCTTGACAGTAAAGCACCAGCATCATCAAGGACCAGTTACTGCATTTTTCAGAGGATCTATGTGTGCTTGGAAGCATGCAAGCAGAGCTTCCAGCATTGCAAGGATTTCATTGGCCTAGATGGCTGCTTTTTGAAGACACCCCAGGGAGGACAGCTGCTAACTGCAATTGGGTGGGATCCCAATGACCAAATGCTGCCGATTGCGTATGCGGTTGTGGAAGCCGAGACGAAGGACTCATGGAGTTGGTTTCTAAGTCAGCTTGCATCTGATGTTGGGCTGGATAAGATGGGAAGATCTACCTTCATGTCTGACCAACAAAAAGTAAGCAAAGTACACTAAATTTATAGAGTGAATCACTTCCATTCAATTCTCCCTAATTACAATTTCCTTGATTTCATGCGTGCAGGGTCTGTTGCCAGCATATGAGGAGGTTATACCTGGTGTGGATAATCGGTTCTGTGTGAGACACTTGTAAAGCAACTTCAGAAAGAGGTTTCCAGGATTACAATTGAAGAAACTGATGTGGAAGTGTGCTAAGGCAACTCACTGGAGGGATTGGGAGAGGCACATGGCCGAGGTGAAAGCTGTGAATCAGGAGGCCTATAGGTATCTAATTGCTATCCCTCCTAGGTATTGGTCTAGATCTAGGTTCACTTATAACTCTAAGGTAGACACATTGGTTAATAACATGTCCGAGAGCTTTAATTCTGCCATTGTTGATGCTAGAGAGAAGCCTATAGTCACCATGTTAGAGGAAATAAGGGTAAAACTAATGACTAGGTGGGCAGAAAATAGAGAACTTGCACAAAATTATTTAGGGACAATCTTACCTAGGATTAGATTCAGGTTGGAGAAGAGATCTAGGTCAGCTGGGGATTGGAGACCATACTGGTCTACAGCTTCGAAGTATGAAGTGGTGAACGGATTAGAGAAGTTTGCGGTGGACTTAGGATCCCATGAATGTTCATGTAGAATTTGGCAGATGAGTGGCATACCCTGTGTCCATGCTATCAGTTGCATCAAGTTCAAGGGACTAGACATAGAACCTTTTGTGGCTGGGTGTTATAAGAGAGAAGCTTACATGAGGTGCTATGACTCAATTATACATCCCTTGAATGGAGTAGATCTTTGGGAGAGGACTGCACACCCTGATGTTATGCCTCCCCCCTATCGAAGGCCTAGTCACAGGCCGGTGAAAAAGAGGAGAGCAGCTCCTGGAGATGAAGAGCAGAGCAGCCGCACTCAACTATCAAGGAAAGGAGAGACACAAAGGTGCTCTCGGTGTGGATCTGTTGGGGACAAAAGAAGCAGATGCCCTAAACCTATTGAGGAGTTGGTATGATTTTTAATTTGTCTTTCTTCTATTAATTGTAGTTTCAGCTATTGTTGCTATCCCATTATTAAATTGTATTTGTTTGTGTGGCCCAGCAGTCAAAGAACAAAGGAAAGCAGCAGAAGGGAAGCACCAAGACAAACCATCTACCTGCCAAGGGAGGAAGGAAGACTGCCTCTTCCCAGCCCAAAAGGAAAGCTATTTCAGCAACTCAGCCACCCTCTGCAGCCCAATCCAACAATGCAGCTCAGCCCAAAAGGCCTAGAGGTAGGCCCAAGGGAACTACTAAGTCCAATTCCTCAACCCAACCTGCTCCACAGCCCAACAAGGTTGCCAGCCCAACAAGTTCAGCACCTCCTTCATCCTCATCACAGCCAGCCACCACAACTATTCCTTCATCTCAGCCTACCCTTACCACATCTTCAAGCCAACCTGTTAGTCACTTCTCTGCTAGGCTCTCTGGAGCACCTCACATCTCTCCAAAGAAACTGAAGTTAATGGCAAAGTTGCCTCCAAGAAAATGGGAAATGCTTTAGGATTAGGAAAATGGGATATGCTTTATTTTGGGTTATGTTGTCTTTTGTGTCTTCTGTTGGGTATTTTGTGCATGTTGTCTTATTTTGGGTTATGTTTCTGTGAACTTTGCTGGGAAAGTGCAGTGTGACTTGTTAGCTACTTCTTGCTATGTTATGTTTCTATCAACTTTGCCTATGAGCATCTATGTGTTGTACTTGGTTGCTGGATTGGACCAGCCAACCCTTTTGGGATTATCTATGTGCCTGAAACATTTTTTATTATCCATGTTATTATGACATTTACCATATTCACATGAGATTGTCTTTGATTCAAGTTTGTTATATTGTTAGGAAATTAGTCAGTAATGGAAAACATGTATTTACCAAGCAGAAATCAAATTCACATAATTGTCATTTATACATGTTGAGAACCAATTCAACATAACATATTCATACTAGGTATATCATTGTCACCTAATAACTTACCACCAAAACACTTCTCACCAAAACACAGTCAACAAAACCAACCCTAAAAGAATTTACCAACAACAACAACAGCATCATACCCAAACACCCTTTTCATACCAGGTTCAATGGAATTACACACTTAGGCCTAGACATAGAAAAATTCTGCAGCAACAGAAACAGGAACCCAGCCCACCCAACAAACCCTAACAGAGCAACGACCATTAACTTCCACTCTGCCGCTCTCGTCCTTGATTTCAGGGAGGCAACCTTCTTCTTCATCCTTGCAATTTCTAGGTTTCCCACCTCTGTCTCCGGCTCTGCCCAACGAAAGAAGTTGCAGCCTTCATGCACCTACACAAAATCACCGTCTTCAATCTCCACTTCTCAACCCAAATAACTCAACTCAGAAGAAAAGAAAGAAAAACAAACCCCATAATAAACACAGCCCCAAAATCTGCACCCGTAGCTCTCCTTGGTCCCCGAGGTACGCAGCACCGGCCTCTCACCATGGGAACAGAGCAGCAACGCACCATGCGAGGGAGATTTGCTCCGAGACGATATCGAGCTTTTGGCAGCCATGGCGTTCTCCCTCTTCGACGTCGACGACGGTGGTGTCGGCAGCAGTTCCAGAATCAACCAACTTGCCCTTCTTTTTGGGGGTTAACATATGTTTATTGCCTTTATTTTTATATAACCATTCTTCTAACTACCCTAACGATGCAAAGGGCATTTATGTCCAAAAAAAATTTTAAGGACGAAGTTACATACAAATGCAACATTAACAACGATTTTAATGACAAAAAAACAAGAGAGACGAATTCGATTCTGACACTAAACTTAAGAGACCAAAATCGTACTTACCCCATTTTTTTATTAGTATCAATTAGAAGACTTCATCTGAAATTGACTGCTCTTGAATTGAATTTCCACCGTGTCAAACAAATACAAAATAACATAGAACTTCATTTTAAAGAAAAATAGAGACTCTGGTGTTTGCCCATTTGCTTTCCGATCTCGCGCACTCTCGCTCTCACTCAAAATTCTCAATTCATCACCTTCTTCTTCGTTCGCAAATCATAAATTAGGGTTTCAAATGTCGGCATCTTCGGTCTCTATTATGGCCACGAACCCGGAAGCGCGTCAGCGCGCGGTCAAGAAGGTCACCACCGCCATCGAAATGCTCCCCACTGATGTCGCCGTCTCACCCGCCGGGACTGCCGGGGAAGGAAGGCAACCTTCCTCCGTCCGAGAAGGCCACGACCTCAGCCACCAATCGATCCGTACCGGTGCCGTTCTCCGCCGAACTTCAAACGATTTGGTCCCAGCGAAGAAGGCCTCCGCTGGAGGCGGCGATTCCACCGCCGCGCCGCAACGGCGGACCCGGAAGCTCGTCCCGAAGGCTAAGAAGCCGCGGTGGCTGACGGTGCTGAGCGTCATGGGCAAGAATATCGGGCTTCTGATTGTTGTTTGGTGCTTGGTTCAGTTGATTCGAATGTTCATGGCGAAGTCCAGCAACGCTGGCATGGTTTCCGGAGACGGTGCTGGCGTAGCTGGCGGTTACGCCTTGGCAGAATTCGAGGGCAGGATCGCCGACATTGACGATCTGCTGAGGATGGTACAGAAGCGGGTGGATGTTGTGGACAAGAAAATTGAGGAGAAGGGCGCTGCTTTGGAGAAGGAGTTGAAGAAATTGGAGAGATTGGAGAAACTTGAAGCGGCGAGTAAGAAATTGGAAGGGAATTTGGCTACATTGAAGGCAAAAGATTGGATTCAAAAGGGAGAGCTTGATAAGGTTGTTGAGGGTTTGAAGAAAGTGAAGGCAAGTGGGGGTTTGGATATAGATGAAGTGAAGGAATTCGCGAGGAAGATGATTGAGGAAGGGATTGATAAGCATGCTGCTGATGGGATTGGGATGGTGGACTATGCATTGGCGAGTGGTGGCGCCGCCGTCGTGAAGCATTCGGAGCCGTTTGATGTGGGAGGGAGAGGGAACTGGTTCTCGTTGTCTGCTAAGAATGGTGTTCACCCCAATGCCGAAAAGATGTTGAAACCGAGCTTTGGCGAACCGGGGCAGTGCTTTCCATTGAAAGACAGTAGCGGGTTTGTTCAGATCAGGTTGAGGACTGCCATCGTCCCTGAGGCCATCACATTGGAGCATGTTGCAAAGGTGACTTTCTTTGTTCTGATATTTCCTACATGCATTGTGCGATCAGTTAATATGTTGTGTTCTCTTAGGTGTATTCAGTAATGTGGTTTTCGAGGGTTAATGCACTAGTGTTATTATTATTTGCAGCGGGGTTTTGGAGGTTTTTTTCAATCACTCAAAAACCTCATTTTCAGGCTACCCAAATTTGAGGTTTTCATTTTATTTCAATTAAATTTATTATTTTATTCCTAACAAATTGTAAACATATATAGGAAGTACTTCAAACTCTTTCTTTCTATCATTTAGGGTGAAAAAATCTCAAACCCTCCCTTCACTTCCCCTTCCTTCCCCTTCAAAGTCTTTCCTTTTCTTTCCGCACAACTCGCCAACTCTTAGTGTTCCTTGGTTTATTAAAATTTTGGGGCAATTTGGATGTTTGTTTTGGGCATTGATGCATTGTGATTTTTCATATGCATATGGTCGTCCCATATTGATACACATGCCTGCTTTTTTAATTTTAGTCAGTTCATAAATTTGCAGAATGTGCCAGTGGAATTTAGTCTAGGCAAGATAAGTTTTGGCCTTCCTGTCAGTTATAGGCTATGGTAGTTTCTGAATTAAAAGTTGTTGTCTGCAGAATATGGAGTTTTTTCTCCTTGTACTTTTGTATTAGACATGACAATAATGTAAATATTGTCATAATAGCCTTTGAGATGCACACTTGATGTTTCTTAATCTAGTATATGGTTGAAGAAACAATTGAAATGCTATTTAACTCGTGAATATAAGGTTTTTATACTTTTTTATATTCCCTTTGAAAGAGTTCTGCATGTCAAAGGCAAATTGAGATATCTTAGTGCTTCTTTGGATTTTTCAAAGTGCAATGCGTGCGAGGTTGTCTTGTTGATGTAGTTATGTTACATGAATGATATTGAACTACTTACAGTTGTATGAGAGTAAGTATGTGAGACCTTTAGTAATGCAGTGGTTTTCCCTTTATGTAATTGCTTGAAGGTACTTAATTTTGAATAAAAAATTACTTCAAACTTTGTCATCCATCATATTATTTTGCATGTTTGTTGTACTAAAGTAGCTTTAGATGTCTGAGTGTGACTAAATAGTTCATCTTTTCTTTAAAAGTCACTACATGCTTCATAATTATGACAAATTAACATTTTAACTAGAAGTTAAATGTCTGATTTCTTGCTCATTTGGTGTCTATTCATTTCTTCTGTGAGCTGTGAACAGGACATTGTTTTTTGTTCACAGTATGTATGACAAAGATAGTTTTCATTGTAAATTCATTTGATGAAGGTTCGCATTATTTGGTGAGTGTTTGCAAAACCAGTGCAGTTTCCAGTGCTAGATTGGTAGTTCTTTTTTAGGATTTAGGTAAGGAGTGTCCTAAGAACATTGGTTAAGAAAGTAAAAGAAGAAAGTCTTGGTTTTCCCAATGCATTAAATACATAGAAAACTTAAAATATTAACATTTACTTTGTATTTTCTGGAAATACTTTCTTCTTAAAGTATCCTTAACTAGTGCCCAGAGCACTTGTTAACAAGATCCTTTTTTCATAGTCTTACTAGCACGAGGTCTTTATTAATTAATTGGGCTTCGTTGTTTTTTCTAGAAGCGAATGTAATCAATTTTAAGTGGTAGTTTGTCCTCTCTTAGAGTACCCATCATCATTTCTATCAAGCGTTTACCACAGGTTGTACCAATTCATGTCGATATTGGATATAAATAATGAAACTAATTTGAAGGACCAACTATAACATCTCCTAGCTATCACGGAGCAGTAACAATTGAATTAAGTTGTATTTTATCTGAAGAGGATTAATCTGTGCTTCAGGATTTTTTTTTTTTTTTTTTGCAATATAGTCAATAAAACACGCAAAAGAGGGGGAAGAAGCAGATTTAACGATTTTTGAAATGATTATGTACTCTGTTTCGATTTTTACATATATGAATATTTTTGCGAAAATTGTTGTTGCACATATTATGGGAAGGATGCTAGAATCTTGGTAGTTTTGTCATGCATAAAGAAGTCCAAGGAAACTTCTAAGCAGAACTATCAAGGTAGATTTGGATTTTACTGATTTTGATTATAAGCATATAGGATACCCTGCCATACCTTAAGACAAGGGCTTGATTGTTGTGTGAATATACCATGCCTTGCTATTTGAGTCAAACTATTAATATATAGATTTTAGTAGTTCAACTATGGGTTAGGATCTTCTCATGTTTGCTATCAACGTGGCCTGCCTTGTCATTTCAGAGATAGATGCTCATAGATGGAGCACTCTTATAAATTAGAATAGGTTATGGATGCACTATCACTTTATCAGTCTATCATTTTTTCTGGTTAAATCATATCTGGTCAATGAAATCTCCGAGATCTTCCACCTCAATTGATTTCCATCTCAATTAATGTAGTGTTGTTTGTCTGTTGGTATCGTATTTGAGTTGTCCTGATCTTCTACATTTTGCAAGTGGCAGTTACATTTTTTTTAGCCCAATTGGAGAGAATATCTGCTATAGCATTAAAATTGCTGAATTCAGTGTGCAGTATCGAGCATTTACTGTTAGATCGTAATTTATAATTGCTAGGTAGAGCTCTTATTTAAGCATATTACCAACTAACAGCAACAACAAAGCCTTATCCCAATGGGTGAAGTCGGCTGATATTACCTACTAACTGCCATGCTTTTACAATCAACATAGTTGAATTTTTTATCATTTTATTTTATTTTTTATTTAATTTTTTTGCAATGGGCAATTAGTTTATGTGATCTGTTTTTCTGTTGTCTTCATACACAAGTTTTTGCTACAATATTTATATTTCATTAATTTTTCCACATCCTTTTAATGCCATTAATTTTTGGTACTAATATTTTTCGTTTCAACAGAGCGTTGCATATGACAGATCAAGTGCTCCAAAAGACTGCAGGATCTCCGGTTGGCTACAGGGGCGTAATATGGATTCCGTTATTCATCCAGAGAGGATGTTTCTCCTATCAGAATTCACATATGACCTTGACAAGAGCCACGCTCAAACTTTCAAGTTGCTGGACTCGGCAAGTTCTGTTGTTGTCGACACAGTACGGCTCGATTTTACCTCAAACCATGGAAGCCCTTCACACACTTGTATATATCGCTTGAGGGTTCATGGTCACGAGCCCGAAATAGTTTCAATGATGGCTACACAATCATTATAATGCATATCTTATTTGCTTGGAATTTGATCAAATGCCCGTGTAATTTTGTTAATGTTCAAGTATTATTTGTTCAGATAGAGATTAGGAAGGACTCTGTTATTGCACTAATGGTCCTTACAGTGTTTCTGCTTCAGATTGATTTTGTATGTAGTGTAAGATCCCTGAGTTAGGTAGATGGTTGATTGAGTATCGCGAACTTTCGTTAATGTGTCTTATTTAACCTTTCGTTCAACGATGAGCCAAATTAGCCATCAAAGTTAAGCCACTTCTTTACTAATGTGGATGTGTTTCTATACATTTTGTACATTCAAGATTCAACATGTCTGTAGATAAATCCTGTTTTCTTTCCCCTGGTTGGTAAACTAAACCCATTGTTTTAAGTGAGGACACCATTATTGACAGGAGTGTTAGCTACCTGCTTTATACATGGTTTTATAAGAAAAAGGGTTAACCACTAAAAACGTTCTCAAAATAATGCTCCTAAAATCTCCTAAAATATTGTCATCGACAAAAATAACTTCCATTTTTTGTATTGGTAAAAATACCTTTTAATAATTTAAAAGAAGGTTTTGAAAGTTCAGGATGAGAGTGGTGTTGGGGATCTAAAAGATTTGGGGATCACCATCATGAATCATTTTGAAATCGGGGTTTGTCTTAATTAAAATTTGAAAAATTAGTGTTTTAAATTAGAATAGAGTGTGTGGGCCATGTCATCCTTTCCGATGGTCACATATGCCTTCTCTATTTGCCTCATCAAGCATTCACGTTAATAGAAAATGTTTCTCTTGACAGATGAGTACTTCATCCACGTTTTCAAATTATTGAAGGATATTTTTATTGATATAAAAAATGAAAGCCAGAATATTTCGAGAACATTTTAGTACCCTAATAAAATATCAATCATTCATTTAAACAAAATTATACACAAACAAAAATGGTTCGCAATTCATATATTTTAATTATTTTTAGTTACTTTAGAAACAGACTTTCACCGATAATATAAATTACATTTGTAATAGCTATGTAGTGAGAATAAATAAATGCAAGTTATTTGTAAAATTTATCAAAAAATTCTTGACATAATTTATACTTATATACTAAATCACAAGAAAGCAATAATCATTTGCATTTCTTAAATTTACGAAGGTGGTCTTGTGATATGTGACATTATAAACATTTCAACAATAGAAAACATCAAGAAATCAATGCTATTTAGAGGGAGACAAGATATCAGGGGGAAATGAAGAACTGAATTCATCAAAGACTAAACTATTCCCCAATTTTGGTTCAATATATTCTGGTCACTGTGCTTTTCCCACAATGTTATGGGTCCATTTATCCATCTATAAGAAGCAAAGATTTAAAGAGGCAGCTCTATATCCCTAAATCTACAATTTAAGCATCATGTTTTGTATGCTAAATTTAACCAACCACATGATCCTCACACAAAGTGCAGAATCTAGAATCTATTGAGTGTTTCCTCAGTTGTCTCCTGTACCAGTAACGAATTAACGATGGCTTATAGAAACAACAATTCTACTTGGCTTATCCTTTGTAGAATGGATTCTATAGCAACAAGCAATACCATCAGTGCTTAAATATAGTAACCTTAATCCAAATTACAAACCTATCTTGCGGAACTTAACATCATTCATCATACAAGTAAACTTTTTACAACCCAGAATCGCCCTTCCATGGGAAATGTAAATGGCAGCATCAAGATCAATGCTATATCACAAAACATTCCAAAATGTCGTCTGGAGCTATGTAGTTCAAAGCGGAGTCATCTCCCGGTCGACATAAAGGTGCAGCATTAGCCATCTATTGTTTTACATTTAGACAAGGGGAGATGAGTAAACGACTTCATGCGATTCTCAGATCTGAGATCACAAAACTAGTGGTGCATCCCTCCTGTGCCCACAGAATCAAGTTCCTTTAGTGGCACCAGGATTCCGACCAAACTGGATTATCATTGGCTTGCCTTTAAATACATATCCATTCACTAGATTCTGAAACCAAAGGTATGTGATATAAACCATTTAATAAGATAGCCCCATCTCATGGTTTAGCAAATTCTGGAAGAACTATATGACAAATGAATAAAAAATATCGTAATGGAAAATCAGAAAACGAAATCATCTTGAACATATCAGAAATTAAAACACAGGAAAGCGAGTCTGCTGTGAGAAATATACCAGTCCCTGATGAGCCAGCTCAATTGATGGGAATGTTAAAAATGCTTGACCTCTCATCCTTCCTTCCTGAAACTCAGAACTAGTCATTAATTTTAGTCATGCTTATGCTACCAGCGAATATTTGTTTTGGAAGTCTCCTCGTATGGCATCAACAACAAATTGAAATTCATATGCGGTTTTAAAAGCCAATCAAGGTCTTACCTGCATCAGTTTTACATGAAGGCAAGACTTGGCAGTCTCAATACTTCCAAACAAGCACCCTGCCATAGCAAAAGACATATGCAGAACTCAATTGACATCCGACGATAATTATGTTATGATGAACTCATTATGTCACATATTTGGTAAAGTTATTATTCATTTTAGGCTACTAAGATGCTCATTAGGGTAATTATTATTTTTTTTAGAAGTGTATGTACTAGTCTAAGCACAAATCATGTACCGATAAAACCAAACCTGAAACAGCTAAAAATGTAGCAGCTTACCGAATATTAAAAAAAAATCTTCACCAACCACATCTTTTGCCAAATTCTTAATATACAACACAGGAGCTGGATTTCCAGTGGTATAGTTCTGCACCATCCATCAATTCAAAAACACAAATCCATTACACATGCAATTTTGCACTACAATGTTTTCATAACATCCAAGTACGTGACCACTAGAAAATCATGCACATCTCAAAAGAAATTTTTGTTGAGAGAAAAGCAATAAAGAAATGTCAGACCATATAACAGATTAGATGCATTGAACAATTAGCAGTTGTCAAGTTCCTTTAGATTAACCACAAACTGATGAAACAAGTGGGCGAACAAAGAATTTTGTCACTTGAAACAAATTTGAGATTGTATACAGGAAAACTTATAAAGGTAGCTTCAATAAGATCAAGACGGGGATATTTTAAGCTACTCACAATTATTTATTTCAAAACTTGATCTCTCAAAGTAGTTACCAATTCCCATAATAGAGGCAAGACAGTTTGCAAATGCTAATGGAAAACTGGAAAACATAATCAGTTAATATGATAATCTGATAAGATATGCAAGTCTGTCTACAAATAGCCTTCTACTAGAAACAATTTATCACAAAAAAATTGCTAGACATTACTCAATGGAGGCAAATATAATGACAATAGATACAAGATACAGCAACATGATACGCATGAAATTCCTTGAGAAAATTAATGTAATATAAAAACAATAGAATTTTAAGTGAAATATATTTTGTTTATTTGATCAAACTTGCCAGAACAGTGTAGGTACCACTACATTCATTGAACATATGTTAAATCATTATATTTATGGCATTGATGAGAATTGTTTTCAACCCAGCAGGCAGATACTATATTTGGAATGCAGCACTTTGACACCTAGAAGGATGAGACTTGGCAATAAAATGTGTAGATATTTAGCTACATTCAAAGTACAAACCTTAAACATTGGAAGAGATAATATTTCTTCAGGAGGCAATTTTCCACTCTCTAATTCTTCTGGAGTCAAGAATTTATGTGGATCTGGACTATCTTTTTCTGGCTCCTGTAAATCTTGGCTTCTGTCATCATTTTTACGCTCATCCTTAATTTCTTTGGGAGCAATATTGATCTGCAAAATCATCAAGAAATGCAACAACTGTAAGCTACAATAATATGCTACAAGAACCAATCAGATGGAAAGTAAACAAATACCTGCAAAACAGGGTTCTTCTTCTTGATTAATGGTATTTCTTTTGGGACTAAGGTGGCTGGTTTTACTCCAACATCCTCATGAGCTACATCTTTATCAATGGCAGGGCCAATAATTGTCTCACGCCTGGCACGCTTCTTAGGCTTTTCTGTTGTTGGCTCTACCTCCTAAAATTCTTTTTTTTTACTTTCCTATGGTAACTTAAGAATAATGAATGAAAAAAAACACACACACACACACACACACTCACACTCTTGTTGGTATTAAAAAAGATGTGCATGAAATAAATGCTTTACACGAATTTGAAGCATTTAAGCATTTTCCATTGCATATATACATCGCAGTGGATTAGATGCTAAGGAAGCAATGGTGATGATACCTCTTCTGAAGATTCCATCTCTGATTCACCACTTGACAGATCTGCAGACTGAGGCTTCAAAGGTACCGGAGGAGGGGGAGGTGGTGGTGTTGGCACGGCTGGAGGTAATGGCGGTGTTGGCAATGCCATACGAAATGGAGCTGGAATGTTCATTTTGTTCATTAAGTGTAGAACCTATATTAGATAGGTAGAAAAATTGTGATCACTATTTGCTACTCAGCAGAAAAATAAAATAAAATGAAAAAAAGAATTCCATGGGTGCTGGAGAAAGAAACCAAATGAATTTTTGCATCCTCAGTTAATACTGGAACAACCTGAGTGTAAAATCGGGGAACAGCAATCAGAGCATTAACAATGTTGGTCAATATATTTCCATCCGGCGGAGGATAAGCATACCTGTTAAACCAATTTGATTTGAGTATACCAAAACCAAACCAAATTTTTATACACCACACTGCAAAGATGGTTCGAAAACCATGCATCATACTTTCTACAACTAAAAAGTAGGATACATGACAACATACTATAAGTACACATAACTATCATTCATAGTTATTCATGTATTCAGCAGCAAAGCACTAAAATAGTAAAATATAGATTAAAATAACAGTTGTCAAAGTTAGTTATCAGTGGTTATCATTTGATGTTTCCATAGTAAATTGAACATTAGGGCAATAAATGGGTACAATGTATCACCAGATAATAATCTATATCTTTTTTCATAATGTGAAATAGAAGAACAAATATACAAATTGTAAGAAGTAGCAGGTTGCAGTGGCATTCTGCTTTGCCTAATATGTTATTCTTGAATTGCATGCAATAAGTAAACACCAAACACAACTTGATGTTAAGGGAGACTTGAAAAAGATGAAAAGCAAGAGGGAGAGCGATTAAATGAACATACAAAATATAGACTTGATTGAAGAAATTCTCATTGAAAAATTTCATGATTCTATACTCTCACAGCCTCAACAACATATAAGTAGAATCAGACTTTTAATCTACTATGATTTTTTTAGTGTCTTTTCATTAAACTGTTTTTTATTTAATCTTCTTGACCTATCTGCCATATTTAAGTGCCAAGGGGAATCTTAAAGCAATAAAAAGCAACAAATACAAAAGACTGCAATGTCAGAAGTGTACTCAAGGTGAGGTGGAAATGGATAGTCAACACCAAGTCTTTCAGCAATTGGCTCAGCAACAGGGAAACATCCTGATTTTGTATCTCCATCAATAGCTTTGGTTACAGTTGTATCTTTAACCACAGACGCTTTAGAGTCCTTTCCCAGCTGAGCTACACTGCCTTTTTCGCCACTTTCCATTGGATTATTAGCTCTCTCTGCTGACAATACTTTACCAAGAAGCCTCAACCTAACCAACCCCATGAAAGTGAAGTCACAATCATACAAAGAATACAGTTTCTAATAAACTTTACAACGTTATATTTATATTAACCAATTCAGGGCAAATATTTTACTCATAAAGTTGAAAATCAGGAATCAATTGAAAAAGGATATCAGGATAATGAATATGAAGTAGAAATATAGAATTAAGAAACAACAACAAAGCCTTGTCCCACTAGGTAGGTGGGGTCGGCTACATGGGTCCACAATGCCTTTGCGCCCTATCATTTATAGTGTTTGAAATAAGCTCATTTGGGCTTAAATTTCTCCTGATCACCTCATTTAGAGTATTGTTAGGTGTCTCTCTGCCCAGAACCATTGATCTATCCTCCTAACCGAAGGTTCTGCTAGTCTTCTCTCCACATGTTTATACCACCTAAGACAATATTCCACCATCTTTTCAATAATAGGTGACACCCTGACTTTCTCTCGTGTTTTCGTTCCTTATTCTGTCCATTCGAGTATCTATCAAAGCACTCTCATCTTTGGCACACTAAGCTTATTTTCATAGCTGGTTTATGATTTACATCAACCTCTATTTTTATATTGTTTTGAATAATACAAATAAGAAATATAGAATTAAGAAAATGCAAAACAAAATTAATATACACTAAGGCCATCTCTTCTAATATGCAATTGATTCATTTAAAAAATTGAACCAAAAGAAAGGTAACAAATGGTTCAAAGAAATTAAAATACCCATGTAGTTGACGTTGTGCTTGAGATGCCAAGATTTCATTTTTGAAATCTACGAAAGCACAATTCCTCAACCTGAATTATACAAAACAATTATGATTAACATTCA
This sequence comes from Arachis hypogaea, assembly GCF_003086295.3. Classification (NCBI taxonomy): domain Eukaryota; kingdom Viridiplantae; phylum Streptophyta; class Magnoliopsida; order Fabales; family Fabaceae; genus Arachis; species Arachis hypogaea. The sequence goes on from NC_092036.1 coordinate 110,653,377, forward strand.
TGAACCAAAATAAATTGGAACAAATATTATCAATTGATTAAATAACAGTGAGATTTTTTTGTGAGGCACCACAAACAACAACAAAGCCTTTTTCCACAAGATGGATTAGCTATAGATCTAATGATGTTGCTGTAAAAAAGTTTCACAAAGACATGAAACACCACCATCAACAAAATGGCATGGTTCAAGTAATTAAGTATCAGTGAACTATAAGCCGCTGTGCAATGGAATTAATAAAAGCTGCTAAAAAGCTGAGGCTAATATACAACATAGTAGCATAAAAAACAAATTGTTCTAGGAAGATCTCTCACAGCCACAATCTAAATTCGAAAATCGGGAGATTTGTCAGTCTCCCAAAAATTCTTTCTTTAATAAAAATGAAAAATTATATTAAGTTCACGTTGTAGCCTACTGCCTACAGTTTATTTATTTTCTAGTTTAAAACCTTTAAATTCAGTTACTTTGTTTTTGTTCATTATGCCAAAAAGCATTTCTACTCATCACCTTATTTCATAGGCCATGAATAACCAAATTCATCATCCAAAATAATTCACTAATTCTTTCCTTAAAAATATATACACAACAAATGGCCCACTAAATGGCTAATGCCTGACAAGACGAAAAAACACCATGGAACTTAGAAAAGCACCAACTCCACTAATTCGTTCCTTTCCTTCTTGTTCACCCTACCATTTCATGAAGGATAAAATAACATTTATGTTTTCTCATTCAATTAAGATCTCCAATGGACATGGAAATAACCCAAAACCAAAACCATCCTAATTTACAACATGTATGCTCGAAAACCATGAAACAACAATCAAATAAATGTAAAGCATTTCATCAAACACCTAACATGCAACACCATATCCTCATAACCTATCACTATGTTCTTCCATGTCTTACAAAGAATAGACTGGTGGCAAAACAAAGGGTCAAAACTCGCCAAGGCAAATCAATGGAACCTAATGATGGCACAAATCCTTGCATTACAAACTTATTGCCAAAGAGTGATATTAGTGAATTCTAAAATGGAGAAGCTTTAAATAAATATATAAAAGTAGTGGCAGTTAAATTACCTTCCAGTAGAGCAAGGACGAAGAGAGGAAGCACCGTAATGAGATAAGAGGCGAGAAAGGGTGTCATGAGGTATAGCTTCGGGAAGGTGCTTAATCAAAAGGGTCACTGGTGAATCCATAGCTGGAGGCTTTGAATCTGCAGAGTGATACATGTGGCTACCCAAGAAATGTTTAAGTGGGGATTACCAGCTTCAAATGGAGAATGGAGGCGGCGCAGGAGTTGAACGGACTCAGCGGAGTAGTGATCGAGAGAGAACGGAGCAGCGACGCCGGCGGCACCAGCTCTGGCTTAGAGAGCAGAGAAGGGGTCAAGGAGAAGGGGAGAAGAGAAACGTAGCAGCATTGCATTAATGATCCTCCAATTTCTTTTTTTATTTTTCAATTATTTGATATAGCGTGATTTTTTATGGATTTTTTAATTTAAATTAAATAAAATATAATATTTATTAAAAAATGTAATATGCAAGGTTTGATTTATTGGTCCAACCGGTTTAATCAGTGGTTCAACCGAAAAAATTGTTTTAGAATAAAATAATAAATAAATATCCTAAAATATAATTATATTCTAATATAAATCTTAAAATATCTTCGAAATTTAAAACACTACATAAAATATCATCAACATAATCCATATGATCTTATAAAAATACAAATTCAAAAATTAAATAGTAAAAGAACATATCTAAATATTAAATCCCAATATCATGATTTATCAATCATTAAAATTCGCAAGAACTTGTTGCAAATTTGCTTCGGTGGATTAAGATTAGGATTAGCAGCATCATTCGAAATTAATAAAACTTTTATTAATCTCTATTTGATTAATACTATTATCCATAACAGAAATTAATAAAAGTTTTATTAATTAAAACAAAATTAAAGACCAGCCACAGCACAATGAAAAATCAAAAAATTATCATGACCATATCTAAATTCTGCCACCAACATTTAGCAACAAACAAAGCCAGCAAAACCAGCAATAATTAGGAGCCAGCAACTACAAAACAAAGCAAAATCAACTACAAATCAAAACAAAACCAGCAACTACAAAACAAAGAAGTATCCATAACCAGATACGAAATTAAAGACTAGCCACAGCACATTGAAAAATCAAAAAATTATCAACATGACTGTTCATACCCTGGGTCGGGCCGACCGACCCGGGATGTTTAGCGACAAGGCGACCGACCTCTTCAGGTCAGACTATCCGACCTCTTCTCAAAAGAGCTCGGCTAAATCGACAGGAAAGCCCAATAAAGGGCCCAAATAGAGGAACACGATCCAAATCCAGAGGCAATCCCAGCCTACAGAGATAAAGGCGGTTCCGTTGAAGATAAGCTGACCTCACCTAAAGATAAGATAAGATAAGATAATTAACTTATCTTATCTAGAAATGTCACTTCTCACCATTATAAATACACTGGAGCACCCAGGTATAACTCATACTCTGATTTTACTCAATACCTGCTTAATACCCTTGCTAACTTAAGTATCGAAGTCCCTTGCAGGTACCCCCCACCCTCCGGGGACAAAGGAATCAGCACCACCAACAAGTCCAACAAGTCGGACACAACAGCTCCGGCCGTCTCCCACCAGCCGGACACGTTAGCACCAACCAGTACAGAAGATTGAGTTATCAAAATTCTTTTGTTGATTGGTAACTGAAAATTGCTAGTTGGCTTAGACTTCACTAAATCTAGTCTTTGATTAAAACTTGTGAACTTAAGTTGATTTTGCTCACTTGACTTTCCTTCATTATTAGAGGTTAACTAAGTGAAAGCAAAAAGCAATTACCACCATAATTGACGATGATAATAAGGATAGGACTTCTAATTATCAATCCTTTTTAGGATTTTTCTTAGTTGTTATTTTATTTCCTTGTTATTTACATTACTTGTCTCTTATCACTAAAATCCCAAAAATACTTTTTCATAACCAATAATAAATACACTTCCCTGCAATTCCTTGAGAGACGACCCGAGGTGTAAATACTTCGGTTAATTTTATTGGGTTTCTTAAGTGAGAAACAATTTAAACATTGATTGAGGTTTAATTTTCAGTTTAGAACTATACTTGCAACGCGATTATTTTTATGAAAATCTTTACCGACGATTTTTCCCACATCAGAGACCTCCTCTAGCAAATCCTCCCAAGATCATGTGAATATGCCTCTCCGGGGTTTGTGGTGGATCTCTTCGATCTTCCTCATCTCACTTTCTCTTGCCATGATGGTCCGACCTTTTCATGAGATATCTGTCAAGCTGACCTTCTCTGGCCAGCTTTTCTATCACATTCTTCAGGTCGTAACATTCATTTGTTGAGTGACCATATAGCTTATGGTACTCACAGTACTCGCCACGACTTCCCCCTTTTTTGTTTTTGATGGGTCTAGGAGGAGGTAGCGTTTCAGTATAACAAATTTTCCTATAAACATTAACTAGGGAACTCGTAGAGGAGTATAGGAGTGACATCTCCTAGGCCTTTCAGGGCCGACTTTCTCTTTTTCCTTTGGCTCCCTCTATTTCTCTTTTGATGAGTGAGAGTGCCCAGGTTGCCAAGTTGGCTCTCGCAGCCTGGCATTTTCTTTCATATTGATGTATTTCTTAGCTCTTTCCTGTACATCACTTAGGAAAGTCGAGTGCCTTTTTGAGATGGACTGGGAGAAGAGGCCTTCCTGAAGTCCATTCACCAGGCCCATAATCACTGCCTCTGTGGACAGGTCTTGAATTTCCAAACACGCTTTGTTGAACCTCTCCATGTAGTCCCTCAGAGGTTCTCCGATCTCCTGTTTTACACCCAGGAGACTCGGCGCATGCTTTACTTTGTCCCTCTTGATTGAAAATCGCATGAGAAACTTGTACGAGAGGTCGTCAAAGCTGGTGACCGACCTTGGGGGGAGGCTATCAAACCATTTCATCGCTGCTTTTCTCAAGGTTGTCGAAAAGGCCTTGCAGCGAGTAGCATCAGAAGCGTCGACTAGGTACATCCGACTTTTAAAGTTGCTAAGATGATGCTTTGGGTCAGTAGTCCCGTCGTATAGGTTCATATTGAGACTTTTGAAGTTCCTTGGAACTTTTGCCTCATTATGTCCTCATTGAACGGGTCTTCTCATTCCAAGGGAGAGTCTTCTAGGTCACTGCGAGAGTTTCGACCTCGAAGAGCATATTCCAATCTCGAGAGCTTTTCTTCAAGCTCTTTTCGTCACTCGACTTCCCTTTTTAGGTTTCTCTTTGCCTCCCACTGTCGTTCCAATTCTTGTTCTAGTTATTCCAGCCGCTCTTGGTGGCCGTGGAACAATCCCATGAGCTCGGGTGCATGAGGTTGTCCCTCTTTTCCTGATTCGTGCCCCTCAGAGGAGTTTTCCTTTGGGTCCTTTACCCATGAGGTGCCTTCTTTGTGCTGGTTAGTCACCCCTTGGTGAGTGATTATGGCTCTGTCTTTGTTACCGGCGTCTTGATTCTCTTGCTCAAAATCGAACGTTGTGTTTCCATCTTCATGTAGGCCATCCACCATTGTGGGTCAAACTCCAGCTCTGGCAACGGCGCCAATATTACGATGGGTAACCGGAGATTAATGAACTGAGCTTGTAAGATTGGCCCAAACGTCTGGATAAGGTGGACTCCGACTTGGTTTGCGTCTGGGAGTCGCCGTCCGACTTGTGCATATAAAGGAATGGGGAGTGATACCTGTAAAGACACTCCGATGCCTAAGTTAGCAAGGGGTTAAGCATGCTTGGAGAGTATTGAAATTTAGAGATATCTGAGGAGTGTTAGTGTATTTATAGTGGTCTAATAACTACCGTTGGAGTAGTTCCACCTTTTAAGGTGGATAACCGTCCCTTTATCTTAGGGTAGTTGAGATATGGCTCCAAGAAGTGGGTTGAGAGATTTTAAGGACAATTACTTATTTGAATAAGTGTTATCTGCCAGCTATCCTTCGAGTCCGACTTTTTTGGGAAGGGGTCCACGTTGAATTTGACCTCTTCTGAGGAGGTCGGTAAGTGGTCGAAGGCCAATCTTTAGATTGAGCCTTTTTATGTATTTGCACCTGGGCCACAGTAATTGGGCCGGAGTATAAACAAGTATAATGGAACTGTAGTAGCACCCCGTGTACCAATAAATAATGACATACTGACTGTAGAAAGTATAACATTATTGAAATTATTGTTGGTATTGTATCTATAAAAAGATTTTTATTAAAATATTATTTATTGTATTTTTTTCTTTATAAAGTCAGGTATTATTTTATCGGAACGAAAAAATAAATCAAATATTATGTATTTTTAGAATAAAATAATTGCACACATAAGTTAAATATATTTTTTTAAAAAAATAACTAAGACATTGTTAAAATTTATTTGAACAACTTAAAAAGAATAATTGACAAAAATAATATTATTTTAATATTAACTAAATTTATTGGCATAATAGTTCATGATATTTTATAATAAAATTAGATAAATTAATTCAAATAATATAAGAAGATAAATTAATTTTTTATCTTTTCAAATTTTAGGTAATTTAATTATTTTATCATACTATTTTTAGAAAAAGTATGAAATTTGTCACATTTTAAAAGGTATTAAATATTTATCTCAAAATATTTGTGCTCAATCTGAATATCAATATTCACTTCTAGGAGTAAGGTATAATAGAATTGTAGTAGCATCCCACGTGACAATGAGCAATGACATACTGACGTGGGCAGTACCGCAGTACAATATTAGAAGCATATAATAAAAGCAAAAGAATTAACTTTCATGTTGAGGATGAGTCTGAACAAAAAATTATAAGGCCAATTCGGAATAAAGTAGAGTGGACTAACATTTTGATTCTATTTTAATTGGTGGAGTGGATTAGAGCGGATCGTTTTACCACTTTTATCATAAAATAATAAAAAAATAGAATTTATAATTAATTTTTTATATTTTTTATTTCACTTAAGTTTTAAAAGAGAAGAACCAAAAAAATTGTGCCTTAATTAGAATTTAGATAATATTTTATTATAGTGTTTGTCTAAACAATAATTCAACTTCACTTATTGGCTTTTATTATTTTTATTATTGATATATAATCTCATCATAACTAATGAGTATGAAACTAAGGTTTCACATAGGATTGATAATATATAGGTGTTTATTTCAGTATGATGATGATAAATTTATATATATTAATATATAAAAAATATGAACAAATAACAATAAGATACGTGAAATTTTACATCAACATTATTTTTTTTAAAAAAATATATATCATATCACTAATTTTACTAAAATGTCTTTATAATTTAATAAAAATAAAAAATAATTTTTATTTAACTTTTACAAAAAGATTTAAATACTCTTTTTTTTTATATGTTAAACAAAAATTACTCTTTTAGATTAATTATATTATTTAATTTTACCGTTTCAAAATTTAAATAATCTAAAAAATAAAAACACAATTAATAAAATTATGTATCTCTCCATAAACACTAAGCAATCATTCATTAAAAAAATTAAACAAATATAAAAATACTAAAAAAAACACTTTATTCTTTGTTTTGCTCACTTTATCACCCAATCTTCATACCTCCTCTGTGTTTATATCTCCTTCTCTTCTCTTCAATCTATCTCTTCTCTCCAAAGACAAAGAAGCTTTCTTTATGGCGCCCTGCCAAGATCATCACAGCTTTCGCGAGCGCCTCACTCAGCCGAGGAGAATGTCATCGCGTTAGAGAGCGTCGCCGTGTTGTGTGTTCCGGAGAGTGTTGCTGTGTTGTGCATAAGTGCATTCTAGAGAGCGTCGCTGTCTTCCTGATTTCATAGAGCGTCGCCGTCTTTCTCGTTCTTCATAAACGTCGTCAGCTTCTCCCTTTCGGTAATTTCCTCCCTTTGATTTCTGTGATTTTAATTATGAGCAATGTTAGGGGCCAGCAACTTTTGTGATTGGTAGCCAGCAAATAGCCATCAATAATGATTTAATGGTGTGAGATTTCATCCAATGACTCACATTTCTCTACTGGTTACATGCTGGCCAAAATTAAACAAAATTGCTGGCCCTCTAGACTTTTCCTTTAATTATTATAGCATTAGTGTGATTTTTGTAATTAGTGTAATTTGGTGGCCAGCCTTTTAGTTTTATTTTGGGAAAATGATATGATTTATGTTTCTCATTCTAATTGAATTCTTATCTTATCAATAAAAAGGAAAGAATTCTCCGTTTGGAAACAATTAAACCAATAGCTACTCTTTTGCATTCAGAACTATTTTTTTATTTAATTGTTTCCCAAATTAAAATGCTTTTACTAAGAATTTTCAAATTGTAATATCCCCATTTTTTTCTTTTGAAGCCATCATTAGAGTACCTTCTATATCTTCCAATTTTCTAACTGAATCAATTTTTTCTTGAAGGGGGATATGTTCCTTCTATTTTGGTTTCTGAAAAAATTGAAAAGATTTTCATCGACAAGCATATGACTTCTAACGTCCTATCAATTTGGAATAGGTATGCCTCCAAGGCTGCCAGTTACGTTGTTTCTCTGTTGTTAGGACTCTCAAAGGGTAGTTTGTTGGCAATAGTTACCTTACTAATTCACTTCTAATGTAGTGTTTTGAAGTATTATTTTTTTTTTCTTGTTTCATTTAGCATGTGCAATGCATGAATAGACTCATTTAATGCACTTGGTTCTTCTTTGGTGTTTATGTTGAATCTAAGTTGTTCAGGACTTAGTGTAAAGAACATATTCATTCCTTTCAGCTTTTCGATCGTGATAGAAAAATGATACTAGATATGAATTTTTTGCAACATAATGTGCTTTTGGCTTCAGCATTTGAAATTGTCTTTACAAGCTTTTTTTTTTGGATTTTTGGGTTGAATATACAATTTTAAATTTTGAGTTTGAGCAGGATTACTAACTAATAAGCCTGAGTAAAAGTGTTTCTTAAGATATGGTGGCATGATTTGGATGACAACAAATTATAGCTTAGACTTAATTTTCATATCAAATCTAAAATCTTTGTCTAGGCCTTTAGCTTCAGCTTGATATTTAACCACACCTTCTTATCCAATTGTATTATATATGGCCTTGTTTATTTCATCATAAAAACCAACGAAAAATATTCTTAACCACTTAATATTAGTTTTGTATTGACATGATGAAGTGCATTTGTTGATGAACTTCAAAGGCTAAATGTTATTTTTGGGATGAGTATTTATGTCACACACACTGGCAATGATTTGGAGTTATATTACTTGCAAGCATTTGCTTATGTTTATTTCTTCTTTTCAGTCTTTATCTCCATCAAGAGGCGTCATTTTGAGCAAGTACAAGTGACTGTTCTGATTATTCATCATTTTTAATGTGTTGAAGGCTGTGACTTTAGATTCAGATGACGCAGATAATGCAGAACCTTAGGGTGTATTTCACAAAACTGTTGGGATTACAAATTCTATTTAAGAAGTTGGTCTGTTAATTTAAAAGATTTGTCCCTCTTATTTGATAAAAAAGTTTTAGCTGTTGATACAAATATTTGCGAGCAGTTTATTATTATTATTATTATTATTATTATTATTATTATTATTATTATTATTATTATTATTATTATTGTCCAAAGAAAAATGCACATGAAATTTTGTAAGAATACATCCATAAAAAAAGTTCCAGACTCTAATAATGAACACATCCTGATATCCATTTTAAACTTCAGGTGTTCTTAAGTTGGTGGAATCGATTCTAAGACCCCCACAGAATGGATCTCTTTCTCTCCTTGACATGAGTCATGCGGTCTATTGATTAGAAAGTTTAAGTTAACAATATCGTTTATTAGGAAATTTTTAAAAATATTTAATTTTGACATATTGTATCACACACAATTCATAAGGATCATATTTTTTATTTTTCTAATTTTTTTAATTATCTCTTATTTATTTATTTATATCTCAACATTTTATTTTTAAATTTTAACCAATCTTTATCTTTAACACTGTATCTATATATTGCACACATTATTAATTTATATATTCACTTGATATTTTTTAATTTATTGCAGCACAACTATTAATTTTTGGTATAAAAAATGTGCAGTTTTACTTCATCAACTAATTTTCTTCTCTTTCTATATATTGATATTAATTAAGAATGTTTAATTAATACATTAACTTAAAATTATTAGTTACATCATTGTTATCATATTTTTAAAATTAATAAATATATATGATAAATATATCATTATCTAACTTTTATGTGTTGATCTCATATTATTGTTATTAATTCCACAAATTCAATCACCCATGCGTCGGCCTCTTGCTAGTTTAGTCAATTAAAAATTAAGGTAGAGTTTGTTTTGAGATATTGGGATAGAGATTAGAAGACTGAGACATAGTATTATATTTGTTGGTTCAGAGTCTAATACAAAAAATTTTTTGTACTAAAATTTTTGTTTTTATTCTTAAAATTTTAGTATTTTAATACCTTCAAAAAGTAGGAAGAGACTGAAATTTTTAAAAATGGAAATTGAAATTTTAATAACATTTTATACCTAAAATACTTTCATTTCAATTAATTAATTCTAATTTTATCCTTTTTACAAATTAAATTAGAATTTTATTTTTGTTTTAATTTTTATCTCTCACTTTACACCAAACAAAATACTGAAATTTATTTAGATTTCTGTCTCTTAATTTCTGTGTGTTAGTCTCAGTCTTGCGGAGACTATCTAAGAGGACAAAATGAATTGCAGTCAATTATCAGAAAATTTTGAGTATTAATCGGATACAAGCCTCTTTCGCTTTCAGAGCAGAGAGAAAAAGAGAAAAAGTCTTGACCTTTTTCCTTTCAATTTGTCTAAAATAAACAAAACTGCAAGAAATCTAGCTAGGGTTTAGGTTAAACCTCAACAACCATGGCGGAAACCACCGCATCGGAAGAACAGCTCGCGGAACAAAACACATCCTCCTCCTCCTCCTCCGCCAAAGAAATTGACGTGGACAGCTCCAAACCTGAGGCTGGTCGCGAGGCCGGTGACGACATAGCTACTGATTCCAAGAAGCGGAAGGTAGATGACGGAAAGGGGAAAGCCAAAGTTGATGAACAAAGTGAAGACAAGAAGAAGAAGAAGAAGAACGAGGAGGCGGAGGAAGCGAGCAAGGAGATACTATCGGGTCCAGTGAAATTGGGTTACAAGACCTTCGATTCTTCGGTGGAAATTTTCGATTACTTCTACAACTTTCTTCATTCCTGGCCCCTTAATCTCAATGTCAACAAGGTTCAATTCCCAATTCGTCTTTTCTTAGCCCCAATCTAACAGAAGAAAATGGATTATTAGTGTCTATGCTTATTTATGTTCTTGCATGTTTATTACTAGCTTGATTAATTTCCTGTTCTTGCATTTTATTTTTCTTGGAAAGATCTGGGATCATGAATAATGATTCACCGATGTTTAAGAGTTCTGGATTGAATGAACTGCTTGCTAATTCATAATTGCCATAACAGTTAAACTCTTGAATCTTGAATTTACTGTGTTTGTGTCTTTGTTTCATGAATGGTTCTTGTGTGGCAGTATGAACATCAAATGTTGCTGGAATTGCTCCAGAAGGGACACAAGAATGCTGCCCGGAAGATTGGAGTGGGAATCCGCTCTTTCCAAATCCACAAGCATCCCAAGTGGATGGGCAGGTGCTTCGTCCCCATCAGGGAGGATGGATCTGTGGATTATTTTCGCTTCCGCAAATGTGTGCATCATATTCTTCCATTGCCGGATGAGATGCTTCCACTACCTGGAGTGGACAAGCACTTAAGCAGCAAAAAGAAGTACTCGAAACAGGGAGGGCGCGGCCGTGGCGGATCTGGAAAGTGACTGCCAGAGATCTTCAGTGTGTTGTTTGTGCATACTTGATACTTCCTCTAGCTGTGAAACACTAAAACTGCACTACCCAGATCTTTGATACATGATGTTGTGTTTTTGTCATACTCATATTCCTTTGTAAAGTGACGCCTTACTTCATCCAAGTTCATACCCCCAATGCTAGAGCTTTTGAATGGCTGGGAAATTGGAATAGTATCATTTTTATTTGAATGAAATTCTAGTTGCCTTGGCCATATGTTTTTTAGATTTGACAAATGGAGAAGGGTAAATTGCTTACATGAATGTTATTTTGAGTGAATACCAAACACAATATAATCCGTAGGGAAAACATAGTACGGATGCTATAACTTGTTTGAGGTTACTAAACAAGATTTTAGTTGGAATTCAAAACTAAGAAGCTATGAGCTACTGGTAAGTGGTCAAATACTCAAGTCACCCACACAATATTCAGGCTCAGCTGGTATTTAAACCTGGGTGCAGCTTGCAAGAGGCACGTAAGTATGCCATCTGTGCTAGGTCTCATCCTCGACGAATTAGTCTTACCTGTCAGCCAAGTGGATACCGTGGAAACAAAAAAAAAATGTAATGGCTACCCGAATTTGGGCCCTGTTGACCTACCTTGGAGCACATTAATATTTGGGCTGGCTATAAATTGCCCACATAGATGAGTTCAAAATGTAGCCCAAAATAAAAAATGAATGGTTAAACTCCTCCTATGATACGTGTCCAAAAAAAATCTCCATGACCTATTTCATGACAAAAGTATTAAAAAACAACCTATTTCATTTACGAGAGTTACAAGTTACAAGCAAAAAAAACTAGGAACGCAATACCCAATTACCCATAGATGTGGCCATGAATCAACAGACTCTGTTTATCCCTGCATTCTTGCAAAAGCAGTAATAGTGATAGTATAAAATAATAAAAGTGGTTATTGGCATTTAATAGCTCACTTCTCTTAATAATAAAGGGATGTAATGAAAACAATCAATTACTCTATTATGATTGGGAGTAACTCCCACCATGAAAGCTAACCATCAAAGTTCACTTCATAACAGAAACAGAAAAATGATTGGCCTTTTTTATGAGTCCGTTACATCTCATCATCACCATGGATATTATACTAATGAGTTCATTTCTTTCGCCTTCAATTAAAATACCAAACAAATAAATAAATTTCAATAAAGCAAAAACAGAAAGAAACTACTATTGGGCCTCAAACAGTAATGATTAATTAGAGCATAGGAAGTTGGGAGAGAGGCTAATGATTGTAATTTGTTTCAGATATATTCTTTTGCTTGAAAGAAATAGTAAACGTGTAGTAGCAACCATGCATACATTCTCAGGAAGTAGAGTGAAATAATTGGTCAGGTTTCACAACATTATTTAGCTGCTAGTCTGCCTAGTCATTCTTGTTCTCATTTCCAATCAAATTTCATCAAGCCCTTATTTATTTATTTTTCTTTTTTTTTAATTTTGTCTATTATATTAGAAATAGCTACATTAATCTCTAGTGATAGTAGTCACTGTTTCACTAATCAAATTATGATATACATGATTAATTTATGTATTTTTACGAAAATAATATATTTTCTAAAAGAGAAATTCTCCGTATACAAGCATTTTTTTATACAAGTCTTTACAAGTTATTATATTAGCGCGCTTGAACGTTACTGCACGTTCTTCTTCCTCTTCCTCTTCTTTTTCTTTTCTTTCGTTTCTTACTTTCTCTTTCTCCTTCTTCAACCGTTACTGCACAATTTCACTGCACCGTCTTCTTCTTCTTGCTGCACATTCTTCTTCCTCTTCCTCCTCTTCTTCTTCTTCTTTTCTTTCGTTTTTTGCCTTCTCTTTCTCCTTCTTCATTTACGTGCTTTTCTCTTTGTTTTCTTTTTTCGTTATTCTTGATTTCCATTATTTTTTGATATCAAGCTCTGAAATCATTTTTGAAGAAGAAGAAGAAGCAGCAGAATATGAGGAGGAGAAAGAGAAAGAGTTCTGAATTATGCATAAAGTGTCCTTTGGGTGTATTTCTGTAATCGTTTGGGTGTATTTCTGAAGTTTCATTATTTTCAAAACGATTTCAAAACTTGATTTCAGAAACCATGAAAATCGAAAAAAAAGAAGTAAGAATACCAGTAATAAACGAGTAAAACAACTAATGAAAAGGCAAAGAGAATAACGAAGAAATATTGTTTGGGTGTATTTTCTATAATCGTTTGGGTGTATTTTCTATAATCGTTTGGGTGTATTTCTGAAGTTCTATTATTTTCAAAACGATTTCAAAGTTTGATTTCAGAAACCATGAAAATCGAAAAAAAAAAGAAGTAAGAATACCAGTAATAAACGAGTAAAACAACTAATGAAAAGGCAAAGAGAATAACGAAGAAATATCGTTTGGGTGTATTTTCTATAATCGTTCGGGTGTATTTCTGAAGTTCTATTATTTTCAAAACGATTTCAAAGTTTGATTTCAGAAACCATGAAAATCGAAAAAAAAGAAGCAAGAATACCAGTAATAAATGCAAGTAAAACAACTAATGAAAAGGCAAAGAGAATAACGAAGAAATATCGTTTGGGTGTATTTTCTATAATCGTTTGGGTGTATTTCTGAAGTTCCATTATCTTCAAAACGATTTCAAAGCTTGATTTCAGAAATCATGAAAATCGAAAAAAACGAAGCAAGAATACCAGTAATAAACGCAAATAAAATAACTAATGAAAAGGTAAAGAGAATAACGAAGAAATACATGGAGGAGGAGGAGGAAGAAGAAGAAGGAGAAGAAGAGGAAGAGGAAGAGGAAGATGAGTTGTTCATAATCCACGGTGAGTGAGGAAGAGGAAGAGGAAGAGGAAGAGGAAGAGAAAGATGAGTTTTTCATAATTCACGGTAAGTGAAGAAGAGGAAGAGGAAGAGGAAGAGGAAGAGGAAGATGAGTCGTTCATAATTCACGGTGAGTGTAGCGCTTTGGAAACTAAATAACGCATTAAAAGACTCTAATGTGTAGCAACTTGTAAAACTTGTAAGCCAAAAAGACTTGTATGTGTAGCAAGCCTCTTTCTAAAACTCCTATGGCCTATTTGAAATAATAATTTCACAAAAAAAGAAAATTATTTTTTTTCAAAGAAATCAAGCAAGAGAACATAAGATGAGAAGACACCACATTCAACTCAAAACCTTAAGGTGACAAGTTAATGGGTCTCTCATCTTATAAACTCCTCACTCTTCCATGCTTTCTTTGATGTGGGACTAACTTCAACACTCCTCACACTTGCAACACTTAGTAGTTGTTACTTGGTATACATTTTATTTAAAGTGAGATTTTACAAATAGTTATTTCATGCATTATATAATTTATAAAGTAAAGTTTTATTTTTTTGTTACAAATGTTTAGGATAAATATTAAAATAGTCACTTATGTATTTTTGTCTTGTTTTTCTATACATAGGGTTTTAAAAATGATTCAATTTTAATCTAATTTTAAATATCATAAAAAGTACAATGGTGTACATCTTGTCAAACTAAAATTATCGAGTTAAGTTTAAAATATGTAGGACACAACTAAAATGATAAAAATGTTAGAAAAATATTATTTATTCCAATCATTTGGAACAAAAGTTATATTTTATCCTAATTTGTGTCACAAGAAGTTTAAATTTTCAGTAATCTTGTTTAATTAAATAATTTTTTATTATGTTCTAAATATATTTATTGTTTATTATAATTCTCTTAAACTATCTGTTTTTTATTTTAAGATAATTATTGTGAACTGGATAGAGAACAATATAAAAGTATATTTGAACTAAATTATTAATTAGTGTGTTCTAATTACGCATAGGTTGCAGAGTTACATTATGGGCTACAAATTAGAGGAGATTGGTAGACATAATCATCTTATCTAAAACTTGGAAAACAGGCCAAAGGGTCATAATCCAATGCTTACTAAAGATCAAAATATTTCAAATGCAGCATGCACACGAGGAAGAGGATTCCCGAGATAACTGTTTAATGCAATTCTACAACAGCACGTCACACGAGATGATATAATTAAGCTTAAGGGCTTTTTGGGTCAGATATTTTTTTTTATAAAGAAAAATTAAGTGACTTTTTAAAAAAAATTAAAAAATTTTTTTGAAATAAAAAATGCTCAACACATGCAGGGTGGAACAAAAGTCTAGTAACAAAAGACAACTTAAAGTACACACCAATATCTTTATGATCAATGTTTTTACTAGAGATTCGATCAGTCGAAAATGAATTCTCTCCAATTTTTTCAACTCTTGAGAAAATACAGTGTGATCTCTTACCGTTAATTTTATAAGTGGGGCCAAAATTAAATATGAAAGAGAGAACAATGAAAGATAAAAGATCACAATTGACATCATTCAATTTTTTTTTCATTAGAGAGGATCTACTCCTCCATCAATTCTATTAGGAGTAGTTACCAATGTTTTTAGGATTTGAATCCTCTAAAGTTTGAATTTTATTTTAAAGAGTAAATTGTAATCTCTCACAATTTATTTTATAGGTGAGACAAAAAATAAATATGAGAAAGAAATCATTTAAGAATAAAAAATCACACTTTACTCTCTAAAATAAAAATTTAAACTTTAAAAGATCAAAATTCATATTTTTATGATGAATATCTTTATGATCAATGTCTTTACTAGAGATTTCATCAGTCCTATTAGAAGTAGTTACTTTTTCAAAAGAAAAAGATAGTTATTTGTTTTAAAAAAAACAGAAAAATAATAATAATAAAACTAACTTCTATGATAAGAATGAGCGTGGGAAAGAAAATTGTAAATACGAATAGTTTTTATTAAAGAAAAAAAAGAAAGAAAATAATAAAAATTAACTTTCATGATAAGAATGAGTATGAAAAAAAAGAAAAAAAATTAAATTTTTATTCTAAATATTTTACTTCATCTTTAAATTATTATTTTTTCTCTTTTAGAATTTTGTTATTTTCGCTTTCCAATTACTACAACCATCGATTATGACCATTATAATTACGACTTTTATCATTATTTAAAAAATATTAAAAAAACGTATTTTAAAAACATTTTCTAAATTTGACTCAAAACTAAAATAAAATAAAAAATATTTATAATATTAGTGACAAATTAAGATTCAAGGCTATGTTATAGACACAACAATAACAAAAATTGTTACAATAATAATAATAATAATAAAACTAGATTGAATGGAAATCTAATGGCTAAGATTGAAAGAGGTGATTAAAATTATATATTGATGATGAAATTAATGGAATACTTGTAACTCTCACAACTCATAAGCATAGCATTAAAAGTCATTTAACTGATAGAAGGCTGCGCACTTTCTCCAAGTAATTACCCTTCATTTTCACCCATTCATCATATCATTACTCTCTTTTCATCATTATCCCTATATATATTGCCAACTTCTCTTCGTATCCCTCACTTACTCACTTACTCATCATCATCTTCATGGCTTCTTGCAATTACTTCTTCAACCCTCAACAAATAGATGAATATCCTTTCCCTCTTCCCATTCAATGTTCCTTATATGATTATGATTATTACTATTATTCCAGGTAATCTAATTAGATTAAATTGTTACAACACTCTATATATACTTTGTCACTGTGCTGCATTTATTTATGTTCAATCTATATTTCAGTGAAAACAGTAACGAATATCCACCACTGGAATGTTGGGCACACGAGTTTTCAATACAAGACATGGAGTGTTACCCTTCACTTCCTTTTTATGAAACTCTCTCCATCGAACCAATTTCAACTATTAAAGGTATATATATCATGGTGATGACTGATGAGTTTCTTAAAGTTTTTATTTTCTTATTAGATTCTTATATTACTGCAGCTACATATGTTATACCTTGTCCTTAAACACATGCAGACTATGACTTTTATGATATTAAGGAAGGGTTTTCTGTCTGGAACGAAGTGGATGCCGGCTTTGATTGTTCAGAAAAAGTTTCATCATCATCATCACTTTCCAACAACAACAACAATGAAGAAAATAAGAGCATCAGGAGGGTCATTAATAAACGAGTTTGTAGAGAAGAGAGAAGTAGCAACAGTACGAAAATGTTATCAAGGAAGATGATATCGGATTATTTCTACATGCCGATAACTCAAGCAGCGAAGGAACTTGATGTGGGCTTAACACTTTTGAAGAAGAGATGCAGAGAGTTAGGGATTCGAAGGTGGCCTCATCGGAAACTTATGAGTCTTCAAACCCTCATCAATAATGTTCAGGTCCTTTCATTACTTCACATCATTCTATTCTATTCTTATATATAATATGCTAAGAAAAAGTTCCAGCATGTAATTAGCAGAGAAAGATGAGCTATTAGATGAAATTTTACATCAATCTTATACTATCAAATAATCATTGACGGTTAGTTGATGACTACCAATCACAAATGTTGCTGTCCCTAGCATTGCTCATATGCTAATTCTAAATGCTATTATGAAAACATTCTTTTATTTTTTTATTGTTTCATTTTATGGACACGTATACTAATGTATTGATGTTGATACTATTGTTTTTGTGGTAATAAATTAAAGATAAATTTGGGATTAATGTATTGTATAAAGTAATGTAAAGTTTACATTATTTTTATTATTATTATTAATATTTGATTATTTTAGTAATTAAGGATACTGATTAGTGCAATGTGTTTTTTTTTTTATATATATTTGTTTTTGGGTGTGATGGGGGTATTGAAGGAGCTAGGGAAGGAAGAGGGGAGAGAGAGTGAAGAGAAGCTAAGGAGTGCAATTGAGATATTAGAGAAGGAAAAGAAGCTTCTGGAAGAAATGCCTGATTTGCAACTTGAAGACAATACCAAAAGACTTAGACAAGCATGTTTCAAGGCCAACTACAAGAAGAGGAAGCTAATAATGGGTAGTAGTTCTTCAAATTCATCCATGGAATCTTCTTCATCATATAACATTATTGGACATAATGCAACAAGAATAACTAGTAGTAAGGGAGACACGATGGATAGTGTTGGATTTATTAGCTTTGAGGATGAAGAAGATCAAGAACGTGACATCAAATATGCGTTGTCTTTGCCTCCTTTGTCCCATAACATTCAAATGGTCTAGCTATATATATGTTTAATCACACAAATGATCAATTGGAAAGTGGCGTTAGTTTTTTCTCCCTTTTGTCAATTAATGGTGTTGCTCTCACCTTTGAGCTTGAAGTGAAACACTTTATTTTTCAGATATTGGTTCTTTGTAAGTTCGAATAAATTAAGTACTTTCATGAAAGTATCTTTAATAATAAAATAGACAAATTTAAGATATTTGGGATAAAAATAAAATGTTTCAAACATTATTAGAAATAAATTTTAATCAACATATTAAAAATTAAAATAATACTTTAATATCTTCACATAAAGATATAAAATTAGATATTGAGACATGCTTTTTACAAATTCAATCGAAAAATATCTAGTTTTTCTTTTTATGCGAGATTACCAACCAAATTTTTCTTCATTTATCTTTGTTTAACCAAATGAATTTTTACCGTAAAATCGATTAACATGAAATGTATAATATTTGAACTTTAATTTTTTATTTAATATTTAATTTAATCCCTGAAATTAATATTTCAATTGTCTATGTTTAATTATAAAATTTTGTAAATATGCCTTGTATTAGCCTATGAGACAATTTTCAGTACAAAAACGTTAATAAAAATATGATATACTCAGTCAAATATCACACTAAAATTTGTAAAATGATACAGTTTTGGCTTTGATATTCAAATAGCAAGTCAACATGTATAAATTGTTTTGTTGTTTTGTTAGGTAAAGTTTTAATAAATATGAATTATTTAAGTACCAAAACTAAATCGATATCATTTTATAGAGTTTGGCATAACCTCCTGTCTATAATAATGTTCTATTAACATACGTTAAAAATTGATTTAAAAACTAATATGAGCTATGTTTCTAAAATATAGAGACTAAATAAAGATAATTAAAATTTTAAGGACTAAAGTAAGATTCAAATACAAGTTTAGAAATCAAATTGAGCATTAATTTTACATAAAACAACTTTGAATATCATTTTTTTTTCTTGTCTTGATTTTTTGTTTTGGACGTGGGTCTTGACTTTGAATATCATCTTGTGTGAGGTTTCAGTTTCACCTTGTGTTTTTGGCTACAAAGCAGAAGTTTAATTAGTTTTTGCGCTTCTTTTTCCGTTTTACTCGTTTTCGGCTAAAGCGCAATCATGGTTATGTATGGTCTCGAATTGAAGAGAGCGTCTGTTTAAATTGGGCCTGAGCCCATAAGAATCAGCGTAGAAGGGACGCAGCTAGCTGCTGATATTTATGATCCAACGGACACTGGTAGACTGAATCCAACGGTAGTGATTGGCATACCAAGATCAGCAATTGAAAATGTGAAACCCTAGATTCCGTGGCGATTGCAGTGAATATAAACGAACAAAAGCAGAAAGAAAGATACATCTACTCTCTCTCCCTCTTCTCCTTCTTCTCATTTCTCTCTGACTCACTCCAAATTCAGTGAAATCACCGTTGGATATGTCGGACGAGGAGCACCATTTCGAGTCGAAGGCCGACGCCGGAGCCTCCAAGACTTACCCTCAGCAAGCCGGTACCATCCGCAAGAACGGTTACATCGTCATCAAGGGCCGTCCCTGCAAGGTTCTCCCTTCAGTGTCTTCATTTCCCTTTATCAAATGATTAATTCACTGATTAATTGAATTGATTTATAGTATGGTTCTTCTTTCTAGATCTAGTATGTGTGCTTTGTTTTTCTAGGGTTTGCTGATCTAATCTGTTGATGGTGACTTATTGTACTTGCTTGCGTGCTTGATTTGTTATTTGCATCCATAATTAATTGATTAATTAATTCTAGTGTTGTTATCTATTGAATTCAATTTGTGGATTGATTTGCCGAATTTGTGTGCTGTGTTATCGATGGGCTTTTTTTATTTCTGTGGGCAGGTTGTTGAAGTTTCGACTTCAAAGACTGGAAAGCACGGTCACGCTAAGTGCCACTTTGTTGGAATTGATATCTTCACTGCCAAGAAGCTCGAAGATATCGTTCCCTCTTCTCACAACTGTGATGTATGTGTGCTCCTCATCGTTTTCTTTGTTTCTTTCCTTGCCACTTTTTGAGGTGTAATTTATTGTGTGTGCTCCATGAAGTTGCACATCATAATAACATTCGGTAATTGCTATTTCTTCTTGTCAGGTTCCCCATGTGAATCGTACTGACTACCAGCTCATTGATATCTCTGAGGATGGATTTGTAAGTTTCCAAGAATTCCATTTGATTAATTGATTTACTCATATTGTTGTTATTACTTATTACTATTATTATGGTTTTGTTAACTTGAATCTACTGATTAGGGTTGCTGAAGGGGTAAAATTAAATTTATAAATTTTCAATGCACTGGAAACTGCAAAGATTTTATTTCTTTTATGAAAACTTACTGCATTAGTGTAATATTAAGGCATTTACATTCTTCTGCATATTCCTTTTTACTGTCATTATTAGTGTGTTTGTATTCTTAATGTGTGCTGTCTTAAATGGTTGTATTATAGGTGAGTCTGCTCACTGAAAATGGAAACACCAAGGATGATCTCAGGCTCCCTACTGATGATTCTCTCCTGTCTCAGGTTTGTACAATTTAATGCAATTCGTGTATGGTTGTGTTATGTTCCTATAAATGGTGTATTTATGTGTATCACTGATTGGTTGATGCAGATTAAGGATGGGTTTGCTGAGGGTAAGGACCTTGTTGTCTCTGTCATGTCTGCTATGGGTGAGGAGCAGATTTGTGCCCTGAAGGATATTGGCCCAAAGAACTAAAGATTTGATTCCATTTATGGCAACATTGGCAGTTTGTTGTTTTCATTTTAAGCAGAAAAAAACATATTTTTGTAAGCCTCTTTTATCATATAGCCTTTTGTTCAAAACCGGGCTTATAAATTCTATCTAGTCAGACTAGTAGTCTCTTACCAGTGTTGTTTATGGATGTGGTGGTGACAGGATACTATATTCCATTTTTATGTTGTCTTTTTCTCTGTTGTCCTGTGACTTTCTTATAAAGAAGGAGGAGTCTATCATGAAGAGAAGTTTGTCCTTAGTTTTTCTTTTTATTTTTAACCCCCCAATTTGACTGTTATGCCCTTTATTTGCCTGCGCTGTTGAAACCTCCGTACTAAATAAGGTGTAATATAAATTTGGAATTTCCTCAGTAGTATCTCAAGTGAGATCATTTATCATCCATAATTCGATGAAACATGTTTTCAAGTAAACCATGTGCTATGGTATGGATGTGAAAAAACATGCATACATGTAGAAATAGCGCGTTTCTCCCTGTCAATGACCCCTGCCCCTGGTGCTGCTGAATTGAGTAGTAGCTGCGCTGAAGATTTTGAAGAAAAAGGCAGCTTTAGCTGCATGCTCCTCCAATTTGTCGGATGATTAGTTGAGTTTAACAATGGCATTAAAACGTTAAAGACTAACCATTTTTTGTGGGATATTGGGCCAATCAAATTGTATACAAATGCATTCAGTAGGCCGAAGGATGGCCTTGAATTCTCATGATGTTATGCTGAGATTTTGCTGTTGCTATTGTTATTAGGTGACCATAGCGCGGGTTGTGCACTAATTTAATATTACATATTGTTGTGCATTAATTGCTGGTAAAAACGTCAAATATATCATGCATATAATTCAAATAATATATTACTTATAGCTATTGGCTGGCAGAGAAGTGCTTGTATAAAAAATTGAAGTAAATTTAATTAGGTCAAGATATTTTATAAACAATTGTATTTAATTTGTTGGGCAATGTTAACTGTTAGAGATCTAACAATTATGAATCAACATTATTATCATTGTCAACTTTAGCAATTGTGAACCAACCCTGGTCAATGTAAATTCATCATATTTTTAACAATTAAAGAAATATTTAAATAAATTTGATTAAAAATATTATAAAATCAGATTAGAAAATTGAGATAGTAATTTTAAAATCAATAGTAACTAATTAAAAAAATTTTAGTACATCAAATCTTATATATGAACACCTATATCTAATATATATACAGGAGATATTTAAGTCTTAGTGAAAAATCAATAACAATTTTAATTTCAACTTGTAAAGAATAAATATTATAGTTGTATACTTTCACACCATTAGCTATTATAGTAAGTCTTTTTCATAATTATTTATACGTGTGCACCCTAACAACTATTTATACTTCCCATGACCTTCGTCTACACAAATGTCATAAATCTACAAAGTAAAATCAAAGTAATAAAATAAAATTAACAATAATTATTCGATATTTCTTTTATTTACATATATGTTGTGCAGAAAATATTTTAAACCATAATTTGATAAAGTTGCTGATTCCTAAACTTTTCTTTAATATATACATCTAACCAAATTCAAAAAATAGTTTAAATTAAAACAAATATTAAAACACGTTTAAAATAAGAATCGTTTGATCATAAACTCAAATTTTCAATCAAGTTTGTTTGCTTCAAAAACTATTCTATTTCTACTTTTTTTTTTTTTTAATATTCCAAACTATCATTCAATCAAAATAAACATCATATATAGAGCTCCTAAAAAATTAACCTATTAACTTTTTTACCATTCCAATTTTTTAGAGGTGTTCAACCTTCTTTGTAAAGGTTATTAGGTGAATTATAACATGTAGATGTTGTTTATAGAGATTCTTTATGCATTTGTAGATAGCTTACACATGGTAGTATAAGAATCAGCACGACAGTTGGTTGCACGTGTGTCTGCGCTATATTTGTTTGAAGAAAAAATAGAAGGAAAGAAAAGAAAGGAAAGAAAATAAGAAGAAAAATGATTATTTTTTATTGTTTGGTTGAATAGAGAAATGGGAGAGAAAGAAAAAGAGATGAAAAAAAATTGGTGGAGAAAATGGAGAGAAAATTAATTTTTTCTCTCTACCAATATTACTCTTTTACTTTTTTTAATATCTTTTATAATATAAGGATAAAATTATTTTTTTATAATATTTTTTTTTATTTTTCTTCCATCCAAATACATATAAGAAAAATAAAAATTTATTCAATTTTTTTTTCTTTTCTTTCTTTATTTTCTATTTTTTTTCTCTATTTCTTTCCTTACAACCAAACATGAAACCAAACATCAATTGAGAGTAAGAAAGTGAATTACTAATGGGCTATGTTATTGCAAAGATCTCTATTTGATTGATTTTTTTTGAATTGGACTTGTATTATCGATGAAGTATCTATCAAAAGGGCCTTATTTCAGAATAAAATACGACTTCTATAAAAAAAAGAAGTTCAACCTGAGATTTAATTAATTAGTTTCGAAATAAATTGCTTTGATAGTAAATAAAATTTTTGCAAATGAATAGAAAATAATAAATAGTTAAAACTTATATTTAGAAATACGTAGAGAATTAAAATATTGAATTATGTTGAAAATAAAAAGAAAACGATTATAAATTATTTTTCTTATTTTAGATTAATATACCTCATTTTTAGATAATTAATTTATTAGAAATTTAAATTTAATTTATACGTATGTATATTTGTGTATATAATTCTACTTTATTGTCATAATATTATAAATTATGATACAAAAATTTATAGAATAAAACTACTTTTACAAAGAAATTATACGAGACAAAAATTTTCGTCGGCCATAGTTATCAGAACCGATCCGGCAATCGACTCAGACAGGTCATTGGGTCATTGGGTCAACCGGTGGGTCACAGGTTCAACCGGTTGACCCAGTCATAATTAAATAATTATATAAAATTTATTTTTTTTATATCAAATTAACTTATTTTTTGATTCATTAATTAATTAGTATCTATTACATTATTCAAATATATGTTAAAAAATATTAATATTAATAGATGTTATATAATTATCAATAACAAAAATATGTCATTGATTAATAAAATTCTTTTGCTTATCTTTTTTAATTTAAAGATATTTACCAAAGTTTAATTTTTATGTTAATAATTATATATAATTAAAAAATAATTCATTTTTAAAAAAGTAAGTATAAAATAAAAAATAAATTAAATTAATATGAACACTATTCATTAGAATAAAAAGATAAAAAATATCTTAAATTTACATGACTAAAAGAATTAATACACTAGTTATTAATTAGGATATGTCTAATAGTTAGTACTATATTTATTAAATGATACTATATAATACAAAGAGAAAACTTGTCCCAATAACTCAAGTTCGAACTCCAACGCCTAGTATATATTCTGAATTTTTGAAATTGAGTGATGCTGACATCAGCGGGTCAACTGGTCCGGTTTGAGTCTCGGTTTAAATCGAATTTGATCGGATTTTTTGAGTTTGACCGATTCATTTATTTATTCGGTTAAAATGTTAATACGAACCAATTTAGGATTCAGTTCACTGATTTTTCGATCGAACCGGCCAGTCCGGTCCAAATCTGATAACTATGCAGTCGGCTAAGAAGACCGAAGAAAAAAGAGAGATAAAAATAAAAGAGAGTCAGATATTATTAGATATTATTTTAATTTTATACTCACTTATATTTAAATAATGATATTTTTTACTATACATAATAATTAATATAAATATTATTAAGCATATATAAATACAAATATCAAATATTTTTATTAATTATATAATTATTCTTTTTATATCAAATATGTTATTATGTTTTTTATTTATGTGAAACCGAGTCAACTGGTTCAATTATAATCTATCGGTTGAATTAGTGAACCACTCGTTTAGCCAATTAGATCACCGATTTAATTTTGACAATTATGCTCCCGAGTACTTATTACTATATTTAACTAGTTACGGAGATCTAATTTGAGCCAATTTAAAAGGGGATACGTGAAATTCATCTGCATTGGACATTAAAGTAAAACCCTAAATTGAATTTTTTATCCTAACAATAGATCTAGGTTGCTCTTACTTACTTTGAGGTCTTACCACTCCCGAGTATATATTGCATTAATATTTTGAGTCACTGTTATAATAAATACTATATTATTAAATATTACAACATTTAATATATATAAAAGTTAGATATATTTTTTTATAAGAGATTTTTGTATTCAAATTAAGAAAATTTTTAATTATTTTTTTTAGTTTTAAATATTATTTACTGATACAATAAAAAATTAAAAAAAATTCACATAATTAAATAAATAAGCCTAATATATATATATATATATATATATATATATTTTTTTTATAACATTATTTATTATATAATTTTTTTCATCTTAATACTTAATAAATTTAAGATATAAATGTTATTTATACTATTTAATATATAATATAAATAATTTAAGTTATCATTTATCTAAAATAATATGTATAATAGTGCAAATAACTATTTTAAAAATATTATTTGTGTACTAAAATTAATTATTATGTATTGATATATGACAATAGTTCAGCAGTTGTGGCTTGTGGGAATTTATTGGGTAAGTTTAGCTAGAAAGCATGAGGAATAGAAAAAGGCACGGGAGGAGGAAGAAGACCATTACATTACATTGTTATACAATAATAATCTTCAAACTGGAGATTGGTTAATCATTTAATTTTAGTTGTTTGAATCAGATGGGAAGGATCTTGATTTTCTTTATCAAACTTTTGTTGACTATTATTCATATTCACTTATTATGTGTTGCTAGGTATATTGGAAAGAAAATAATTAGAAATAGACAAAAAGAAATGAGATTTTGTCTCACTTCTGCATGCATTTAGTTTACTTTGCAAACTTAGTTTCATTTTCTGATTTTTTGTGTATTAGAGTGTATATTAGTTGTAACATCTTTATTATTTATATTCATGCTTTTGACTGCGTTATTCTGATAACAAAAAGTATTACAACTATTTTATATACTTAATATTTTTTAGAATATAATTAGGATCAATTAGTATTATTTAGTATATCTGAATATTTGTTATAGGATATTACGTCTTTATTATTACGATTCTCTTAGTACCTATAAATATCCTTTTATATTGTATCATTCTACACAACTTGAATAGACAACTTGAATACACTCAATAATACACAAATCATTTCTCTAGTTTAGTCTCTTGTTTCTAACATGGTATCAAAGTCATGGTATCATTCCTGAAAAGGATATGTTGTTTTCTTTGCGGTGAAATTACAGTAGTTTTTGTATTTTTTTTTTCTATGTCTATTTTTTCTTACCTTTTGTCACTCCTATGATAGTTTTTCACCTCACCGAATAGCCTGTTCTCTCTGTCTTGTATCTTTCCGAATCGAATGATCAAACACCATTGTCATCCGCTGCTTATCTATTTTCATGAAGAAATCATATAGTTTTCGCTCTCTTTCGGCAGTTCCGTCTGCATTCTCTCGTGGCAGTTCCGTTTGTGTTCTCTCCTGGCAATTCCGTCTGCATTTTCTCGTGGCAGTTCCGTCTGCGTTTCTTTCTGGCAGTTCCTTCTACACTTCTTTTAGATAAGCGGCAGTTTCGTCTGCGTTTCCTTCAAACAAGCGTCAGTTCCGCCTGTGCTTCCTTCAGACTAGCGGCAGTTTTGCCTGCGCTTCTTTCAGACTAGTGGCAGTTTTGCCTGCGCTTCCTTCTGGCAGTTCCGTCTGCACCTGTTTTACCGTTTGTGCAGTTTTTTTCTCTTTATTTCGTTGTTTTAAATAAGTTTCAAACTCAAGAGGGGGGATGTTAGAATATAATTAGGATCAATTAGGATCAATTAGTATTATTTAGTATATCTGAATATTTGTTATAGGAGATTACGTCTTTATTATTACGATTCTCTTAGTACCTATAAATATCCTTTTATATTGTATCATTCTACATTACTTGAATAGACAACTTGAATACACTCAATAATACACAAATCATTTCTCTAGTTTAGTCTCTTATTTCTAATAATGTTAAAATAGGAGCTTTTATTCGATATCATAACGTTGATTTCTTTAAAAATTGGAAAAATACTTTATCTTAAAAATAAACAAGCATAACTTTATATACAAGACTTCTTACATAGGTAGTTTATAAATATAATATACATATAAAACATACAACTCTTATCTCTCTTACAATATAATAAAAATAAGGGCGAGGAAAAAATCTATAACATATATAAACAAACGAAAACAACATATCTAAGTATCTAACTAAAACTCTGCAAGCTTCTTCGTCCATCTTGAAAAGATAAAGCTGTAAAGGGGTGAGAACATCGTTTTCGCTTGTTCTCAGTAGAGGTTTTTGAAGAATTGTTATTTGAAGAATTGTTATAAGATATTTTAAATAAAACTATTTTCAGTCGCAGCAAACATCAGTCCATTATCCAAATTTAAAACATATATTTTTCTTATAAAACTTCACACAAAACTACACCCCATACGTTGCACCGCTTACTAAGAAACCATTTTAAGCAAACTTACCGTTGATCCAATCAATCCCCGCCTCTGCCCCAAATCAAATCAATCAACTCGGCCTCCGACCCAACTCAAAACAAATCACCGCTATAATCAATCCACCACCAATACCGCAAAATAGAAATCAATCACAAACACAAACAAACACAAGGCAAACACATTTTAAGAACAGTTACAGGAAGTATCACAGTTACCAGTTAAACAGAATTCATCAGATAGGTAAACCAAAATACTTAAGCACACCCAAATAAAGCAAACAAATGCAACATGATGTATGCCTGTCCTACGGTCGATGAGTCTCATCTGTCGGTTATATAGTCAAACCTGACATGTTCAGTAGTGAACTCTGGACAGAACACCAAACACGGAGTAAGTGGGACAACGCTGCAATCTTTGCATCTTACCCATGTACTCGGAGCAAGGGGACAATTTCACCCTTGCCTCTTACCCAGGTGGTGTTACAGTTCTCAATTCGGAGCAAGCGGCAACAGAACTCAACCCTTGCATCTTACCCGGAGTCTCGAACTTTTTCGGAGTAAGTGGATTACACCGCTGCATCTTACCTGATTTATTGACTTTTACCCAGAGCAAGTGGATAAGACTACTGCATCCTACCCGGAGTCACAACATATACCCAGAGCAAGTGGATAATGCCACTGCTTCTTACCCGGTCACATATATCACATTATCATTCAATTCATCTCTCAGTCAATTACAATTCATCAGTATCATCATTGTCATAATCATGTCTGTCTCATTCTCACATTCCTCGAGCTAACTTCAAAACCCTTTTCAAATTTAAACTCTTTTCATAAGACAAAGGACAACCATTTATTAGTTAAACCCCTCGGCAAGACCTCTAGACTTTAGGGGGCGACAAACCAATCTCGTTTCAGAACTAACTCATTTAAACAAACATAATTCACTCTTTTCTTAAATAAATCAAAATCAAGTAAAAAATTCTTCAATCCAAATTAACCAAAGTAAAATTTTTCAAAATTCTTCTAGAAATTTTGGCAGCACATTCCCTAAAACTCGGACTTTGCCACCCTTCTCGGGTCCTATCTAAACCATTTCTCAAACTCTTTTTAAACCGATTCCAAAATCAAGTTATTTTCATATATCAAACCATATCCAATTCTCAGAATAATTTTTGATAAACCAAACAAAATCAACTCTAATCTTCTTAAATCATTCTATCATAATTTAGAAACCAATTTCAAGAAACCAGCCCAACAATAACCAACTCAACAAAACTAAATCAACAAATCAGAATAACCAGCATCCTCAATAATTCAATAAGATAAACAATATCTTTTCTCTCTCAACAACTGGCGATGACGACTTGGTATGGCGGCGGTCGAAACTCAGCGACAACAGAGACAAGGTGCGGCAGCTGTAGCTCCTCCCTTTCCTCTTCGAAGGACATAGGGATCGTCGAAAAGGATTTATCAATAAGGGAGATAGGTTCGATTGACAAGACTTATCGAAGGAAGAAAGGCTATCGAAAGGAGAAGAATTAACAAGTGAAGATCGTTGATGGTAGTTAATATCATTCAAAGCACGGAAACAATTACTTAAGAATTAATGCACATGAAAAATACATTGGAATTTGATTGGTCGAAGAGTCTTATAAATAGCCAAAGATTGGAAGGAATAAGGGTCGAAATCTTATTTTAGAAAATACTCTCACACACTCATATTCCCAACAAATTTCTGAGTCTACAAAGAGCTTCCTTTTCTTAGGGTTCATTTCATGTCTTTTACATTTACTTTACTTTGTTTATAATTTTTCCTTTTTCTGCAAATCTATTGCTTTCTTTTAAAATTTTTAGTATTTGTATTTGAATTCAAAGTCTGTCGATTTGGTCGAAGACAATTTATTATTTTCTTTAAATTAAATGTTATTGCTTTCATTTTAAGCCATTTTATTTTCCAAAATTATTTTCTTTACATTTCATATTTTTCTTTGTTATTTTAATCAAGTAAAAGGATCTTTAATGCACTTTTGAAAATTGGTACCTAAAAGAGGAGTAGGTTTTACTCCCAGATCACTAGATATTGAACCAACCTAGATTTGTTAAAAATCTGCATAACAAATTGGCATGCCTGGTGGGATAGTTTTAAAAATTAAGTGTGTCAAAAGTTTCTATAATGATCTAGTGTATGCAACTTAGAAGTGGAAAAATTATATATATGGTTGAAGAAGTTTCTAATACTAATGGTGAGTCATCTGTAAATGATAATATTTCTATAGTTGCACAAACTTTGGTGGAGAAAACGTCGCATTCAAAAGGTAGTATGTTAGGAGAGAATGCGACGGTTACTAATCCCTCAGTTGGGAATAGTAGGCAGAATCCATGCCCACAAATTGCTCTGACACAAAAATAATCGCCATTAATCATTGGTTGGCCCCCTTATGGGCTTCCTCCGGGTTATATTCCACCAATGGGTGGTTATGCTCATCCAATTTGATTTGGAAATACATCAGGAGTAATTAACAATCCAGTACCTCCATTATATCTTGAGTTTACTCATGATTATCAAGTGGGTTCCACATCGAATGGTCCTGGTTCGATGGCTACCGTTCGACAGCATGTTGATGAAAATCATCATGACTTGGTCAATTTATTGACTTAGCAAATGACTACCATTTTGAACTTTATGATGGCTGATCATGAGTCAAAGTTAGAGCGTCTTGCTAGACAAGTTGAGTGGATTGCTCGAATTGTTGATTACGATGAAGGTGATAAGCAAAATGTGCAGGTAAATCTAGAGGATGTGATAAACATGCCCAGAAATAGGAATGATGATATACACCTTGGGGAAGATATTCCTCGAGTAGTTTGATGAGATCAAAATGCAGATGAAGTGTTGGCTCGAATTCGAGTCAATTAACATGGTGAGCAATACCAAGTTACTAGAATTGTTAAGGATGTGCTTAACAGAGTCAGATTCAACATAGGTTTTATGAATCGATCATATTTTGTCTCTGCCCTTCCTACTATTGTACAAGCACCAGAGGTGCCTAGGGGTGTAAAAAATCTTAAGATAATAACAAAGTTTGCAAGAGAAGTTGGTGAATCGACTACTGAGGATATTGCTCGATATATGGTCGAATTGGGAAATCTAGCAATTGATAAAAACTTGAAAATGAAGTTTTTTCCTTCTTCTTTAACGAAGAATGCATTTACTTGGTTTTCTATTCTTAGACCTAGTTGAATTATAACTTGGGTACAATTGTAGAGTGCTTTTCATTTCCATTTTTATAAAGGGGAATTGAATGTAACAGTCACTGACGTGATGGCTTTGAAGCGTGATGATGGAGAATCAATTGATGACTTCATGATTCGTTTTAAAATGCTCGAAGTCGGTGCTATGTGGCCCTTCTTGAAAGCGAAGTGGTAAAAATAGCAACTATGGGGTTAAGATTTTTACATGCGTCGAAAGTTGCTCAATATTCATATATCTGACTTGGCTCATTTGGCTGAAAGAGTTCGTCAAGTGAAAATTCTTCGAAAGGAGAAAGAAAGATTTAAATGTGAGAAAAGGCTAAAAAATAAACCCTTTTCGCGAAAAGAAAAGATTTCATATATCAAAATAGAATCCTCAAATGAGGAATCTGATTTTGAATTTCTTGAAGTTGATTTGACTGAATTAAAGAAAAGTCCACCTTATGTTTGTTCTTTGCTTAAAAAAATCACAAGTGTTGATAAGTCTAATGATACAAAGTATAAGAGTGGAAAGAAGTACAGCTTCAATATTTCAAAATCAGATCAGATATTTGATGTGTTACTTAGAGATAAACAATTGGATTTGCCAAAAGGCAAGACATTGATTTCGATAAAAGATTTAAAGGGGAACCCTATTGTAAATTTCATCAAGCAACTAGCCATTTGATTAATAATTATGTCCGTTTTAGGGACTTGATTCAAAAGCAATTAAGGAGGGAATATTGAAGTTCGATGATGGCAAAAAAGATATGAAGGTTGATTCTGATCCTTTCGTTGCCGATGCAAATTTTGGCAGAGCCCTTTATAGAAAGCAACATGGTTGATTTTACTTATGAATTTGATACTGCTTTGAGGGATTTCAAAACCAATGTTCAAGCAGTGTATCGAGGTGTTAGTGAAGGATTGTTGGGGTTTCTTATGCAACAAAAATTAAAGAATCGAGATGTATCTTTGTGCCCTCGGTGTAATGCTGTGTTTGATGCCGACACTGCGGCTATATTTGAGAAAGAAAGAATGAAAAAAGAATTAGCTCATAAGGAGGAACAAATTCGTCAGAGGCAACTTCCTCGACATTAAGAGGGACAAAGTTCTTGAGTTTCTCAAAGGAATTTTTCCCCGTCGATGAGTCGTTCGCAAGTCTTAGGTGTGCAATGAATAAGAAATAGTCAAGAGTTTTGTAATCGAGATGCGCAGTATAGGCGTAATCCTCAAAGAGGTCATCGAGGTTTTAATCGAGGTCGTTATCCATATCCTCGAGGAATAACTAGAGGAAATCGAGGTGGTAGCTATGGACGATAGATGGTGCAAAAGGAATTATCGAATTCCAAAGACAAGGGGGCAACTGCTTCCGTTCATTCTCGAATATTTTTTCATCTGATAGAAAAACTGTTCCTAAAGGGATTCCTTCACCAGCTAAATTTGAAAAAGGCAAGGCTGTTGTTGTAGCTCCAGTTGATGATAAAAAAAAGGATGTTGACTTCGACAAATAATATTTCAATGAAGGAGATGAGGAAATGGTGAGTACTATCTCGATTATACCAACTGAGTACTTGGGGGAATATAAAGGGAAACCGAATGAGGATTATGATGTGAAAGACGAAGAGGCTTTTGCTTTTATTCGTTCAGAGGACGAATTGGAATATTTCCCAACCGAAAAGCAAAAGTCACACCTTCGACCATTGCATGTTGCTGCTTACATGAGTGGTATTTGTGTTAACAAAGTTTTGGTTGATGGAGGGGCAGCAATTAGTTTGTTGCCAGAACAGATGTCGATTAAGGTAGGGAGGAATTCTAATGACCTGATCCCTACTAATATTTTAGTAACTGATTATAGCGATATATTGACCCCTACGAAAGGGTTAGCGACTCTCCAAGTGTAGGTGGGGTCTTCGTATCGAAACACTGTCTTTGTGGTTGTATCTTCAAAGGCTCGTTATAATGCCTTGCTTGGACGAGATTGGATCCATGGTGTTGGAGCTGTACCTTCGACCGTGAATCAGAGCATTCTTGTTTGGAATGATGAAGAGAAATCTGAAGTGATAAAAGCAGATTCGATATTTTATGTGGAGCAGATACATGCCGATTTTAAAGTGTATAATGAAAAACTGAAACCTCTTAATGTCGATAGAACGTTTAATTCTTATTAATGTGAAGGCTGTTTCTAACTTCAGATGGACTTAATGTAAAGCTTCGTCAACCAACACTTGATTTTCCTCCTACTGGGTGGGAGTAGTTGTTCTTAAAAGATAATAGTTCGAGCATATTTTGTCATGGCCATAGAGCAAGATGTCTCAATAGTTCTTAAGTAATTTTAATCCCGCAAAAAAAATTTCTTTTGCTAGAAGTGATTCTTCTAATGAAGTTGAATCACATAGGAGTTTCAATTCAGTTTTTTTTTTCAATTCCTAGTACAAATTTTACTCCTAAGGTCGAATCTAGGCGTAATTTAGGTTCTACTTGTATTTCCATTCCTAGGATTAGTGTTATTAACCAGTCTTTCATCTATGTATCTTAAAATCTTTGTATTGAAAATGATTCGATACTAAGTGTCCGTACGATGAAACGGCTAATTAGCGTAAAAGAATGACGTAGTTGGGGAAGGGGTAGGTCCCCCTCCCTTTAACTGTACTCGTCGAGTGGGCCTTTTGTTTAGGCCCTTGTGTTTGGAAGCATCCGCCAACTATCCAGACCTTCACTAGGGGATGACTTCGCGAGAGGTAGGTTAGCTCGGGCGGGTCGGGGACCTGCCGGGTTCGGAAGTAGGTTGGGTGGACATCCGTTCCTTATTGGGCTGGCCAGAACACCCTGCAACTGGCCAATTAACCGGAGGGCGGTTTCCTTCGGTAACTTTTGGGGCCTCACTTGGTATATACATATATTGATTTATACTCTCTACAGATACTATATAATTGGCTAGAGTGCATTGAAATTGAATTGAAAATACTGGGGAATTGTTCAGTGAAAGGGCATAAGAGCTCCAGCATTAAATTCTTCTTGAAAAAGCGATATTCCTCATTAAAGGTCCTTATTGTCACAGCTCTAGCATTAGTTTCTGCTACATGATTAGCTACAAATGATTTTGTTGTGCCATTCAACCTCATCATTGCTTATGCAGTAGCAAAGTAGTATTTCTGTTTAAAAATGAAAACAACAAAAGTACTTATCATGTCAACAGTAATTCAGTTCCTCCTAAGTCTATGGTATAAATGGCACTAGAAAATGCACGTCATTATTTGAAATTTCTAGTTTTAGAGCATTTTAAGAATTGCATGTAAGGAAAGAATCAAAAGGAGAGAAAAAAACTATTATAGCTTAACATGTACGTGAGACTTAGATTTACAAGAATATCAACATCCTAACAAAAGGAACATGGGAAAAAAATAAAATGGTGATATTTTGCTACTGTTGAAAGTGCTGATACAATTGAAATTGAAACATCCAAATTAACACACTTATGCTGCATTTGCTTCATCAACCAATTAGAAAAGGCACTTGTTACTACTAAGCTAAACATGAACAATTCAGGTTTAATGACTACTATTGCAAATAAATCCAATGCCTAAATACACAAACAAACAAATAGCACACTAACATACAGAAGACTCCTTCCCCATTCTGTTACAGAAAACATAGTTCATCATGTTTGAATTCATACAAAAAATTAGTATTTGAACAATCAAAACTGACTCAATAAACATGTTTAAAAAAAATTCTGACTCCTTATACTATTGTTTAAGAGAAATTCTTTCGGATTATGTGATTATGTCACAGCATGACAACAAGTAGAATAACAAATTTCTTATTCGATTCAATTTTAACAATAGGTTAAAGAAGAAGTACCTAAGAATCCCTCAATTTTTCTTTTAATTTTAACATAATAATTACCTAATTATCAAGCAAGAACACGCACAAAACAAACTACCAATCAAAACATGTAATTGATTTACCTTACTCTGAATTCGTCGTTGTCTTCATCGTCGCAGTTCAATCTAGAACCGCACCTTGGCGACACAAAGAAGTTATCGAGCGGGAACGAAGTTGAAGCGAATCCAACAGAGAAATTGAACTCCTCACCGTTACGCACAACTTCGCAGTGGCAGAAGAAGAAACACGAAGGCGAACAAAACAAGTGCAGAAGCAGTAAATCTTCCTTCTAGAATGCAGTGCACGGTGGTCGTACAAATCCAAATCGGCGTTGACTCGATGCTGGTGGAGCTTGCATGAATTTGGAAAAAAATATTGCTAGGATTTGGTTTTCATGGAGAAGGGACTCTGCTAGGGTTTAATTTTCTGATGAAATAAGAAGGAAAAATCTGAAGAGGAAGGATTAGGGTTAGGGTTAGGGTTAGGGTTAAGCTAGTAAAGATAATTTAATTTTTTTATTTTATTATACGCACTCTATTTTTATTGAAATTAAAAATAATCATAAAAAAATAAAATGAAATTAGTGGTATTTTAATTTCAGAGAATAAAAATGACCTGAAATATATTTTTAAACTTTAAAATAAATATAGGAATAAGATATTTTTATCTAAAAATTTTTTAGAAATATTCTAATATTTTTTTAACCATATATACTATTAGAATTAAATTTGAAAAAAGAGAAATAAGGGTAATTTTATAAAAATTTTAGATAACAAAAATTTAATTTTGATGATTGACTAATTTTGACAAATAAATGATTAAAAACGAATCATTCAAAATTATAATTTAATTTTCTTTCTTTCGTTTTTAAATTTTTCTGTGTTTAAATCTTTTAGGATCAATTTTGATAATTTATTAGAACAACTAAAAAGACAAACAAAATTACAATAAAATAATTAAGCATGTGTGATGTTTGATGCTTAACCAGGCGTATAAAGGAAAACTAAGGTTCAATTTGAATAAATAATTTAATTAAGTTATTTTTAAAAAAATAGATTAAACAATAAATAGTTATATTAAAAGTAGTTTATAAATAAATTATTTTATATTTAAATTTTTAATTTTAAAAAAGTACTTATATTATAAAAATGTGATAAAAAATAATAATATTATAAAAAAAATTATTTATTTTAAATTCTATAAACTCTTAAATAACTTTTTAAAAAATAGTAATTTGATTTTAAAAATCGTACTAAATATTAATAGTGTCCGATTCAATGCTCTTAATATGTTTTAGAATACTGAAACTCCTCACAAAAAGTTAAAAAAGTTATATTTTATTATTTTTTATATTTTAAATTTAATTGGACCAAATCTGTATTTTATTTTTTATGTCAAACTTGGTACCATGGGCTGGCCCAGATTGAGAAACCGAACCCGACCCGGACACATTCAGAAACACAGACCCATTCATCTAGTTTCATTATCGTGCTGTCGTCGTTCCTCATGGTGGGAGAGAGAGCTCTTTGTTCTTCCTCCGTTCACCACCGCAAAGGAGACTGTTGGCGCCGTTGACACCTCTTTCACCACCGCTGATGCCTCTGACGCCACCAATGGAGGAACCCACCTTGGTCGAACGCAAATCTCTTCCTATCCTCCCTTACGCAACTGCTGTGGAATGACCTCCGGGATCCTGAGTCATCGTCGCATCACAGACCGGGCTCGAAATGTTTTTCCTAAGTTAGTGTGGGTTTTCCTAAAAAGGCTTATTGGCACAAAAAAATCTCTACGGTAATTAGCTTGAGAATTCCCTCTGCATTTCTTCCGCGAGCTCCATGGCAGTAGCGTGAATGGCATCCGGCGATGAAGATTTATCAGCAAATTATGGGCATTCTATATCTTCTAAATGATCATTGCTACAATTGCTATCTGCCCAATCAATTTTGTTCATAATCGAAATTATTTGTAAATTGTCAACATATTTTCTTTGAATCAACGAGTTCTAATTTTTCAAACTGGTTATGATTTGAAACTGTGAGAGGAAGAAAATTTGGTATACTAATCGATCACAATTGTCGGGACATTGTTGTCGTAGTTTCAGGGATCGCCAGTGATTTGATGGCATGTTCGTTTTCGGACGGTGGAGTTTGTTGGTTATTACGTTTGCCGTCGTCATCGCCGCTGTTGCGAGTTTCTAAGTTTGTCGGAATTTTTTTTACCACAATTAATATTGCAGAGCAGGGACACGGTACGAAAAAGAAGGAGCATGAGGTATGGTGGAATAGACACGGTAGACAGACGGTGACTCGGCACGACGATGTTCCATCCAACAAATTATAACAGTAGTTAAAATTTAGGATTTTTACATTTTAGATAAAAGAGATGGATGGGAATTTGCAAGGAATTGAAAATGAAAAGGAGGGTTAAAATGGAATTTTCATAAAGATTTTTTTTTTGAAAAATTTTATGGAGTTTCAAAACTCAAAATAGTTACTTTTAAATCTTTTTAAATGGGTCCTAATTAAGCCATTATACTATACAACTTCCTTGTATGGCATTTAGAATTTGAATCTCGCTTATATATAATAATTTATTAGAGTAATTATTCAAATCAATTCTTATGAATTTTAAAAGTAGATATTTTAATTTTTTTAAAAAATTAATA
The DNA here is from genome assembly GCF_003086295.3 of Arachis hypogaea. NCBI lineage: Eukaryota > Viridiplantae > Streptophyta > Magnoliopsida > Fabales > Fabaceae > Arachis > Arachis hypogaea. The sequence continues at coordinate 110,690,528 of NC_092036.1, forward strand.
CACAAATTAATTCTTAAGATTTTATTTAAACAGATAAATCAGTTTCTAACTTATTTTTTAGTAGAGTGATTATTTATATAGTCTCCAGAATTTTAAAATTATATATTTTAGTTTTAAGAAAAATTAATATATAGATTAATCTCCAACATTTTTTCTATCAGACATGACATAATAATTTTTTGTCCATTTTACTTTTACTGTAGGTCAGTTTTTATTATTATTAGCTTAACTTTGTGCATGTAAATGATGACACTAACATATTGATACACTCTTTTCGTTGAAAACAGGTAAGGTGAATAATGATACTTTAAAATCTAAATTAAAATATTTTCTTTTAATACGAATATGCTTTAGGACATCTTTTTATTATATTAAATTCAAAATATCAAATAATTTTAACGTTAAATTTCTTATAGAATAATCTTTATTATCATTATTATTATTATTATTATTATTATTATTATTATTGAGTTACTATATATACATTTTTATATTTTTTATGCAATTTTTTTATATTATAAATACATATATAAGAATCTAATGAATAAATTTATCATTATTTTTGTCTAAAAAATAAAAAAATTATGGTATAGTATTATTGTGTAATTAATAATTATAATAATATTTATTTTATTTTATTATATTTTTTTTAATGAATGGGAGATTGTCATGTCTGACGGAGAAAAACGTTAGAGGTTGATCTGTATATTTTTTTTAGGATTAAAAAATGTATGCTCTTAAAATTTTTGGAAACTATTTTTGGTAATTATTCTGTAAAAATAAATTAGAGACTGATTTATTTGTCTGAATAAAATTTTAGAGATATTTTTATGTATTAATTTTTTTAAAAAACTGAAATATTTGCTTTTAAAATTCTTGAGTACTGATTTAAGAAATTATTTAATTTATTAATTAACAATAAATTATTAAATAAAATTTAAATTTAAGACAAATTAATTATTAGCTCGTTGGATTGTGGATAATAAAAAAAGAATTCCGCTAGGGAGCATGTGTACAATGAGCTCTTTATTTAGCTTAATATGAGTTAAAAAATAAATATTTATGATAAAATACTACTAATTTTTCAAACACATTATACCTGTACTATTCAAAATAACCATTCGAGTATTAGGGATAATCAACATCTGATACCTTACTGAATGAATATTCTAAACTCCTCTTGTACACCATTGATTTCCTATACTTCTTACTTCCTCAATAAAAAAATAATTATTTTTTAAAAATAAATGGGCCATTATTGCTCTTTTTTCCTTCTCTGCCTCACACTGCTCCACCGAAAAAAAGAAAAAAGAAAAGGAAAGATAAGTGAGGACTCAGGAGGGATGAGCTCCTCGCCCCATCGTTCTCGCGGCGGCAACGGGAACGGAGACGGTGGAGATAACAGGCCGAGATTCTTCGACCCAAAAACGAAGATCAAGTGTTGGAACAACGCCGAAATCGTTCCCGGCCGCCACCCTGAGAGGTGGCGAAAAGACGCCGCTGGCAACATTGTTTGCAAGCGCTTCAAAGACTGCCTCGGCTGCCTCTGCTACGAGTACGATCACATCGTCCCCTTCTCCAAAGGTTCCATTTTTCTGTTACCCTTTTTGCTTCTATTTCATAATAACACCTCATTTTCTTCTGGGTTGCTGTGTTTTCGTTGGAAAAAATGTGGCAATAGATGTAGAAGTCAAAACCGAAAGTTGACTAAATTCCGATGTTTTATCTATGTAATAGTAGTTGAAAGTTGGAGATAGAAATGAAGATAATGCGTGGATGAAGTTTTGTGCTTCTTTGTTTTGATTTCTTTAAGGATTTATCATCAGTTGAACATATACCATATAGAATTGTAGATTGTAATTTGGCTCATTTGAAAAATGATTTAAATTGACATGTGAGATTTCCATGTTGTGTTTTAGGGGGTGAATCCACTGAGGAAAATTGTCAAATACTTCAGTCAAGAGTGAACAGATTCAAATCAAATAAATATCAGGTTGATGCTGATCAACTCAAAGGATACTCTTGTGATGTTATCTTTACTGGTACGCATATGCATCTTTGTAATTTGCATGAACTATTCCTCTTATCTATTATGCAATTTAGTTAAACCTAATTGGCTTTATGGGGTCCTTTATTCAACCCTGGCAATCATAGTTGGGACAAATTGCTAGTATCGTGTACTACATAGAAGATTGAGATTTCCAATAAGATTAGAAGCCGCTACAATTTGTAGATAAGAATCATATTTTGTATCAATTGCAGCCTTCTTTTGCAGTTTATGGATCCTGAAAGGAATCTATGTTCGTTTTTCTTACTGTGTATTTGCCAAGTGTTTTAAATTCATGTGCTCCAACTGCGGGTGGATTCTTTCGATTGCATCCTAGAAGTGATATTGACCTGTGCTGTTTGTTCCCTATAATTTAGATCGATTTTGTTTGATAGACTGTTTGACAATAACATTTCTACGCATTAAGGAAACCATTTATCTCAAATTCTTTATTCCATTTATGTGGTGTGATTGAAAGTGGCCACTGATGGATGTTATTTATATTACTGCTTTCTGTTAATTGACCCCATTTAGGAAGGCATGTTGTGTTCTATTTACTGAACCTTTTTTTCGCAAGGATATCCAAAATTATCCGCAGCGTCTTTTATGGTAAATGTTAAATGGAATTTTGATGAGAACTTAGAAGCCAAGCCCCTGAAGGCGTTTTGCAAGGACAATGTTGTTCTCACTCTGTTCATTCATAAGAATTTCGATCCAAACTGTAGGATCATGTTCTGTTCAATGATGAGATGTAACCATTAATTGATATAATGTGGCAGGAAAGTGAAACTTTGCTCAGATTTCTCTCATTTTAGGAGCTCTGTCATGTTTATTGACGGATATTATTCTTGTTTTGCCAATTACCAGACAAGGAGCTCGACATAATCGAGATGGCTGTTTATGGCGATGTTATCCGGCCAGGAAACCAGTGCCGATGCAGAACTGTTGCCGAGATGCTTGGCAAATACAAGTCTAAAGATGAGACAACTGCATGCAAGTTGCCATAGAGAGGAGGATGATTCTTAGCTGTTGCAAGCAACATTTCAAGATTCATGGATTCGAAAGAGAAGCTTACAGGCACTCTCCTTTCTCATAACTCAGACAAAAAAATAACAGTTGCTTCCACCATTTTTATCAGTTGGCCTTGTTTAAGGATTTTGACATTTAAATGGTTTTTGTTATACACAATTCTGGGAAAATGTTACCCTTTAGTTACTGTACTATCAACATTATAACCCATAATGCTGCCATTAGCAACCTGTTAAAGATTAAGGTCATTCAAAGGACAGTAGTATTCTTTTTTTTATATTATATCTTTGGCATATGTTGTAGGTTGAGATGAGAAACCCACTGATATGGTTTGTCACCATATTAAGTATGTAAAACCCATCCCATTTAAACAACATTTAATTATGTATTAATTTATCGACAAAAGTAATTGATTTAATTATTTATCAACTTAAAAGTCTCATAAATATAACTATAAAAATATTTGATTGGATGCCAATTACATAACAATTAAATTTTATCACATTGCAAAAGAGCAACTTAAGAAATGTTGTCTTAATAACATTGGAATGATCTGACTCTTCAAATTGTTATCGAGTTGGATTTCGAGGAAAAAAAAAGGTTCTAATTAAAAAAGTTTTAATTATTTTGATTGTTTTTATAGTTTTATCAAATTTGTAATTAGGTCTTTATATTTTTTTAGTTGGATCTTTATACTATTAATTTTATAATTAGGTCTTTTTCGTATTAAAAATATTAAAATTAACGGAATATTCTTTTTAAAAAGTATGTGATTAAAGATTTAATTTAGGTTCTTAATTCCTAATATTTTTAATTTGTGAAAAAATATTCTTATTAACTCTAATATTTTTTATATTAGTACGGACTTAATTACAAAATTAAAAGCAGTTTAAAAATCCAATTAAAAAAAAATATAAGAACTTAATTGTAAATTTGATAAAATTATAGGGACTAATAAGTAATTAAACCTAAAAAAAATATAATTACAATTTTTTTAAATTATTAGATAATTTGATATACTTAATTAAATTGTTTAATATAATAGTGTTTGATTGTATACCAAACGTATAAATTTATTGTGTATGAATAATTTTAAGATAGTCCAAAACATGGTAAAAAATAGTAAAGTTCCTCCTATAAGTGTTTTGCACCAAAAGGATAAAATTCAAAAAATAAAAATAAAAAACATTCTAAGGAATTGAATTTCTTTTTAAGTGAGAAGAAAATTGGTGGAAGTGAAATGGTTGTATTTAAAGTGTAGAGAATGTCATCTAATTAGAAATGAATCAAATTAGATGTTTCTTCACTAATATTACATGTCATGAATATTCTTTTATGCGAATACCTCTTTGGCACGAACATTTGAAGCAGCGTCAAAACTGCTATCTTAACATGTGAAGATTAACTTCCTATATCTATTTTTAGTTGAACGAACTTAAAATAATGAGGGCACTCAAGGCACTATTTGCTGTAAAATGGCTTAAAATTATAAAAAGGGTTTCAACTAATCAATCTTCTGTCAATGAACAAAAAAAAGTGAATTTTACTTGCTATAGAAAGTTTTACAAAGTGAGTAAATACTGTGGTTGTCAAAGAAGCAAATGTTAAAGCAGTGATAAGATTCATCAAAGAAAACATAACATGCAGATTTTGGTTGTCGAGTGTTTTGGTGTCTATAATGAATCCACTTTGTTAATTAGAGAGTGTTGGGTATTTTTGAACAATACCAAATTAAATATCACAATTCTTTTTCCTACTATCTACAAGACAAAGGCTAGGCAAAATTCACTAATAAGAACCTTTTAAAAATACTCACAAATATGGTGATCAATACTCATAAAAATTAGAGTGAATATTTACCATTTATTCTTTAGACTTATAGAACCTTTTCATTGGTATACGGGACTAAAGTTGTTCTTCTAACGAAAATTGAAGTTACAATAAATCGTGAAGCTAATTTACAAGAATTGCAAGTAAAAAAAGAAGCCGTGTGAAGTAGAATAGAAGAATACCACTGAAGATTAGCACTAGCCTATAACAAACATGTTCGGCCCATGGTGTTCTTATAGGGAGACCTAGTATTAAAATCCATATATATTATAATCAGAAGGATGTCTTTGTCGAAATGGACTTCCAAATAAAATTTTTCTACATTATTTCTAAAATACACCCTACGAACATATTGCATTATATTGGATCCAAATCATAGAACAACTATTGGCTCCATCAATTTTATGTATATCAAGAAGTACTATACCTAGTTTCAGATTTAGGAGTTAAATTTTAATTTCTAGAACACTCCTTTGTCAAGAGCTAACTAATATCTATGCGATATAATTTTGAGAACATCATACAATGCATGGAAGAATGTTCTTAGCAATTATGTATCCAAATGTTGTAAATAATGCATGTTAAGAAATTTTTAATACAAAATATCTTTAGAAAATGAGATGGTCTACTGTGTGAATTTTTTTTAAAAAAAAGCAATAATAGGGCAAAAAAATTTTAGGCATCTTCAATTTTTTGCCTTTAAAAAAGAAAGTCTAAAAAAAGTAAACAGCAGTAAACAATTTAGGTTTTCTCATAACAATACCTTATTTCTTGGGAAAGCAAAATATGTGTATCCAAAATAAATTGATCACATAAGCAAACAAAGAAAATAAAACTCCTTAAAAGAATATGCATAGTATTAAACAAAAGAAAAAACATGACACCCAAAAAGATGTGTAACAATAAAAGTCATAGAGACAGCAAAACAAAAAGTATACTTTGTCAAAGTCTTACCTCTTAAACAAAATAAAGAGATGAAAAACTATAGTAGCTACAAAATATCTGTATAAAATATCACAGAAGAAACAACGTCCTTAAGTTTGGCAGATTGCACTTGTTCCAGGCTTACATAGCTAACTTAACTTTTATGGTGTCCAATTTAAATATAAATTTGTCAACTTTTTCTTGAAGAGCAAAAATACCGAAAGAAATGGTATGATACTTTTTAGACAAAAATTATACAAAGTCAAGTATCCCAAATGAAGGCTTCAATTTAGAAGAAATATTCTCAAGCAAAGGACTACTACATTTAAATAACTTAAAGTTGTTTAGATTTTTTTTTACCATATCTCAATAAACACCGCACATGTCTGCAAGGGTGTTCGAAGTAAAGAACGTCCATGCGTCTAAAAAAGTTTGATACCAAAATTTTTTGAAAAGACAGTTGAGATTGCTAAGAGGCATGAAGAAAGGGTTCTAAGATGCAATCTCAAATAACAATACATTCACATCATCATAGAAATACTCAAACTCATCATGAGAAGAAGCTGGCAAGCAAAACAAACAAGTAAAAGATATATTTATTTTGTCAAAAACTTGTAAAATTCTGTTGTAACTTGTAATAGAAAAATAAACATAAAAAGAATGATACACAGCAAAAGAAGCACTAGCTGAAGGTTCTTTTGTAATATTAGAAGCGCTTGATGCTTGAAAAGTGCATCAAGAATCAATATAAAAAGCTAAAAAAATAGTGATGGATGCAAACATATATATATATATATATATATATATATATATATATATAGTATAAACACGAGTATGTATATATTATATTCTGAAAAGAAAAAGAATAGAGAAAGATAACAATACCTGCACCAGCAAATACCATTTAGATAGGTGTAGAATCACTTTCAGCAAGCTTCCTTTGACAAGTAACACCTGGTTCAATGCCAACATCGTTCTTACTACTTACGACTACTTGAGAGCTATTTTGAGGAGCATTTTGGATAGTATCCTCACCAGAGACATTTCCAAGAATATATGAACTAGAAAAGTCTCCACTGATCTCGTCTTGGGAACTCACATCATTCACATTTACTGGATTAGAAAGTGCATTAAGAACTGTCTTCATCTTATCCAAAAGACAATGAGACCTATGCTTTATAGCCCACAGACAAGCTAGAGACATTCTTAACAGCAGACTGTGATGATTTAATGAAGCAATTAGCAATACAAGAATTCTTGGCTTTGGTTGCCGAAAAAAGAAAAACCCTCGAACTAGTAAAAACTTGTAAAAGGGTTGCATCAAGGGGAGATTTAAGTGGTTTCTTAGGAGATATCATTACAACTTTAACATTTGAACCCTACACTTTATTCTACTTAGCCACTTCAGCAATAACAATGAAATAGTCAAATTTTATCTTTGAAAAAGGTGAAAGTTTGTAACATCTGTTATCCAAATCTCCAAAACACCATCATGAAAGACACAACATTCGGAGACATAAAATACAAAAAAAAAGAAAAAAATAAAACAAGAACCAACAAAAAAATATTACTTCCAATAGTCGAAAGAGAGAGGTTGCTAATCATAAAATATGGATCCTTGATCAAAAGTTCAAAAGTGAAACAAATTATTTGACATATGCAATAGAGGTACCCTCGTATATTCTAATATTCTAATGTGTTTTTTCATATGCTTAAGATAATTCATATATTTTATTGTAACTCCTCCAACCTTATTAGAAGGAACAATTAAATAAAGATTGTACTTTAGAAGTTTATTTTGATATAAAACCTGTTTCTTTAATTTTTCATAGAGAAAAGATATGCTCCACATTTTTTGAATCTTAGTCCCACACTAATTAGCGACCTATCCTATCAAAATGATAAATGACTGGACAAATCAAAGCTAAAAAAAAAGAGTCTCTATCCATAACAACCAAACTAAAAAAAGGAGTAGGAGAAGTATACAGTAACAAAAAGTCATAGGAACTCTCATTGGCAGTAAAAATGTCATTATGGTCATTCTCAAGATTTGATGCACTAGGATGAAAAAAGCTTGTGTATGGGTGAAAATAAATTTTTTTTCCTCCAAGTTAATAATATCCTCTAAAAGTCTAGAAGGATGAGCAGAACCCCAAGTCCAAGCATGAAGACTTTTCTTTTTATCAGTGAGGAATCTAAAAAATTTTAACAGTGAAAAAAATTTATATAACATAATAAATATATGTATTATTTAACTTATTTTCAATGTATATTTTATTTTTTAATATATATTTTATACAGATTATTATTTTTTATGTACATTTAGTATGATTGTTGTTATGATTATATTTTATTATTGTAAAATATGATTAGTCTTCAAAATATCTAATTTATAAATTAAAACACTAAAATAGTAATTTAAAAAATAATTATAATTAAAAATTATATTTTTTAGGTTTTATATTTTAATAAGATAAAGCAATCTTTTTCTTGACAATACAATTAAAATTTTTCTCTTTCTATATATATTACTAAATAATTATTTAAAAATTCACTTTTCAATACAATTAGAAAATGACTCTTATTAATATTCATAACTAGACAAGTTCTTTCAATTAATATAGTTACTATGTAAAACTAAAATTAATTTCAAAAGAAGATAAATAATACTCTTTTAAATCAAATTCTAATAAAGAATATCAATCTCGTTTAAATTTGAGAATCGATTATTCTGACGAATATCTAATATAAAATTCTTAAAATGACTGTTAAATACTAAAAATTGAGTAAAAAATTATTGTAAAGTCACATTTAATAAGTTAATCAGGACAAATAAATATTACTATCATATACTACTCAAAAAAATTTTAAATTCTAGTGAGAGTGCTTGCCCCCCAACTACACACCTAGAACCGTCCCTGCTTTTTATCTAGAAGAATTGTGGGAAGATTACGGGTGGGAGCAAATTAAGAAAATTGCTCAAAAATAAAGAGTTGAAGTGTAAAACTCATACAAATAATAATTAATTAATTAATTAATAATTAATAATAAATTAATTATAAGTAAAAAAGGTTAAGAAATTAAAGATTTATAAATTCGGGATTTACCGATGAAAATTTAACTTTGAAAATAGAATTGAGCACAAAAATATAATTAATTGCGAAAAAACGCATACCGACGTTAACATTAACTATACTAGTTTAACTTTGTTTGATACTGCATGTGAGAAAATTAAAACTGTGAAAATGACAAGAAAAATATTTAGAACGAAAATTTAGACACTTATCTTAAAGGTTTTGGCCTCGGCTGAGGTAGGGCCGTCAAAATGAGTCAAACCCATCGAGTCAGCCAGTTTACTCATTTAAATGGATAGGCTTTGCATCCAAAATTAAGCCCGTTTAAATTTCGAGCTGAGGCCGATTAACCCAAAAAAAAGGACGGGTTAAATGGGCTAGCTCGCTGGCTAAACGGGTGGCCTGTTTATTTTTTTATATTTTTTCAAAAAATAGCACTTTTAGTCGATATTTTTTTCGATGCGACCCGAAAATCTGACCCATCAACTAAAAAATATTATTTTTTAAAGATTTTTTTTACTAAAGTGATATTTTTTGTCAAAATATTTTCAAAAAATAAAATAAAAGAATAAACGGACTAGCCCGTTTAACCCATCGAATTGACCAGAAATGGTCTAAGCTGAAAAATTTCTCGGACTTAAACGGTCCAACCCACTTAACCCACAGACTTAACAGGCTGGGCCTAATTGGGTCAAGCTAGCACGTTTGATAGCCCTAGGGTGGGGCCAAACGGGTTAAAAATTGCATTGGGTCTTCACTTGGATCTAAGGCCCAAGCCTAAGGCTTAAGACCCCCTCACTTAACATAATTCAGCTATCCCCCTTCATTGAGAGTGAGAGAGCCACAAATGGAGAGAAGAGAAGAAGAGTTGGAGCCCTAAAATACTATTCATCCATCACAATTAAATCTACATAACATCCAAACCGAAGCTCCGATCGATGACTCATTTGCGACCATGCATTTAGCTCGACTCCCTCTTCATTTCTATCTAGCTATTGTGGTTAGAAATTTTAAAAATCTTATTCTATTTTCTATTTCTTCTCTGATTTTGAGTTTGTATTTGGAGGTGTTGAAATATTGTGATTTTGATACTTTAGAAAAAGCACAAGCACAATCTCTAGTAGGCTTTTGACCCGATATTGAGTGGTACATGATAAAGAAGTTCAATCCCTTCATTATTCCTAATTTTGAGTGAAAATTCTAGTGTAATTGTTGAATAATTGATGTAATTAGATTATATGAGTAGCTTGGATTGTTTGGTTATTTTGGTACGTGATTGGGGGCTTGGTATGGTTACGGAGCTTTTGTTGAAGTTTGAATTGGCTGAAATGAAAGAATTCAAGTGTTGAGAAACCACTATAAAAAAGGTATGGATTTTAGTTTTTGGAAGACATTACATAAGATTATGTAAAAATCTAGGTTAATTTTTCCTATTAATGGGTTGAATGGGAATGATTGTTGTTGTGATTAAGTGGTTCGATGGTAGCTTGAATTATATATATATATATATATATATATATATATATATATATATATATATATATATATATATATATATATATATATATATGGTAAGATTGTCTATGAAGGGCTACGAAATGAAAATTTGGGCTAGATGCTGTGATTGGGTGAGGTATCTGCTATTTGGTAAGTTATGGTAAGTTGGGTAATTGTCATGTTGTGATTTGTTGTTGAATTAGTGAAATTTGATTGAATAATTGGATTGTTGGTATTGATTGTTAATGAAAAACTTTGGAAAATGATTAATTGAATCAGAATTGGGTTGATTAGGTGTTGAATGGTTATAAATTGATAAATAAGTGCTAAGGATGCTTAGAAATGGCTTTGGGTTGGTTTTGAACTGAATTGGATTGAGAATTGGTAAAAATGGATAATTGTGTGAATTTGGGTAAAAATTGAATTTTGACCAACTTCGACGGGTCATAACTTGGCGCTCGAAGCTTGAAATCATATGAAAGTTATCTTAAACTAAAGCTAGTAAAAAGAACTTTAAAATCGTCAAAGAATGGAGAAAAACGGAATTTTGTAAAGGAAGTTATGAAGATTGAAAATTAGGGTCTAAAGACTAAAATATGAGATTATGTAGAAAACCTAAAGTCTTGGCCTGTGTGCACACGCACAGGGACATGCATGCGCACTACTCAAAATGATTGCAAGGACTCATGCGTACGTACGACGGTGAGCGTATGCACACCAAGAAATTTTTGTAAGTCGTGCACATGCATAGGGGTGTGCGTACGCATGCAAGGAGAAGTGTTTATTAATCAATGCATATGCACAAAGATGTGCATGTGCACAGATCCTTTTTCCTTGAAAAACTCTATTTTTATGATTGTTTACCTTTTTCGATTGTAAACCCGTATAACCCCCCAAATGAGGTTCGATAACCATTTTTTAGGCTCTAAAATCAGTGTAAGTAAATTAAATGGATTGAATTAAATTATTCCCATATAAACGCTTGGTTAATCGGATGATGTTGTTACGGGGATGATGGTTCGTCCTGCCCGCGGTGAGGACGGTGGTGTTATCCCGCTCACGAGATAATGGAATTGATGAATTAATAACGAATTGGAGTTAGTGAACCTAAGTTTAATAAATTGATAATGAATTAGGGTTAATGAGTTTAATAGCTTATGAAATTGCTAAAAGACATTGATATTGATTGATGGCCTAAATGACTAGATTGGCAAGGATGGAGATTTGTCCCACTCTTTGTGGTAAGGTCTGGGTGTTATCCCGCTTGCGTATTGGTTGATATTTGTTTCTGGGCAAGGATAGTAGTGTCGTCTCGCTTGATTGTGGTTCCGAGCAAAGTCCATGGTTTTATCTTGCTTGTTCGTGGTTGTGGTGATGATGTGAGCACGGTGGCGCATTCTCGCTCATGGGCAGACAAGTTAAGGTTGATGATTCCCTCTCTTGTTGTGGTGGACAAGTGAAGTTGAGAATTCCCTTTCTTGTTACATCAGAAAATTGGATGGAAGGTTGATGATTCCCTTCTATTTAATTTATGTTGGTGGTGTGTGCGAGTTAGGTTGAGGATTCCCTTCCTTGTTGCATTACAGTTTCTCTTTGTTTGAGAAGTGTGGCGGACACTATATTCCAAGAGTGTGGCGGACACTATATTCCAAGAGTGTAAGAGCACTATGTCACAGAAAAGGTATCGGGCACTGTATTCCAAGAGTGTGGTGGATATTATGTCCCAAGAATATGGCAGACACTATCTCCCAAGAGTGCAGCGGACACTTTATCCCAAGAGTGTGGATACATAACAGAAAGATGATATTCGAGTTAGCTACCAGATGTGTCGGGTTCTGGTAGTTTAATCGACATGTGAGCTCATGACCAATAGGACAGACATGCATCATATGCATCTATGTGAAATTGTTTGAGTGTGCATATTGTACTTGGTTTGCCTATGTGAATATTTCTGTCTAATTGTTAATTGTCATATTTGCTGTAATTGCTCTTGAATGTATTTGAATCTTATTACTTGTGTTGCTATTACTATACTAATTATTGAATACTAGTTTACTATGATATTGAAAATTGGAGATGATGATAGGTGTTGGAAAGAGCTGAGATTTAGTTTGTTTATCCTATTTGAATTAGAAAGGACTTTAGGCTTGAACCTTGTGCAATTGGAGATTAGGATTGCCTAATGGGTTCATGTAGCTTTATGTAGTCTCTATTTTGAATTATTACCCTACTATGAACCTTTAGGTTCTCACCCGTTGTGAAAATTGTTGATTTTTCAGATACAGGATGTGACGTACCTCGCTGAGCGTGCATGACTCCTTTTGGCGAAAGCGAGGACTTGTCTTATGAATTTCATTTTGTACTTAGATATTTATTCTCCACTTTTGAATATGTATTTGTATAAACCTCTTAGAGCTTTTGAGAAAGGAGAAATAAGATGTATTCCGGTGTACTTTGGGTTGTAATATTGTCTAGTCGTGGCCTTTTCTTCGCAGGTTGAGACTAGTACTTATTATGTATCTATTTTGAATCTTTTGTATATATATACCTCTTGTTATATATCTAACACTTTTATCTTTAACGCTTTGTGAGTGATGCGGTTATTGTTTTCTTATCCTTTCTTCACAGTCTACTAGTTATATTATTATTCTTCGAATATATGTATGTATTTTTGTTTTTAGCCGTCATAATGCCTCACCACCTCTAAATTACGACTATAGAGTAAGGTTTTGTGTGGTAGGGTATTGCATGAAAAAATATTTTATCAATGAAAGTCAACACCGGAAAGTGACCATGAGCAATTTTGAGTTGCTTAGACAATTGATCAATTCTCGAAAACAAACTGGCCAAATAGAGAGAAACAATTGGGAGGTGTTCTCGTTGAATGATCTAGCAAGATAAAAGAAAAACGCCATGACTCATACACTCACCAGTCAATTCCAAAAATACATATTTACTTAACGAGTAGGCATTTTAATTGACCAATTAGAATTGCCTCCCAGGATCTATAATTGTCTCAAAAGGTCCAATATACATACATTATTGGACCTTTTTAATACCAGTCACGAAAACCTTATGAAAATAGAAGATTTTCGGATAGAAGATATAAAACATATCTTGGACATTTTAGAAATTCGAAATTGAAAGAAAAGCATTTTGCATAAATTGAAAATCCATTAGGTTTTTTTCATCTTTTTTTTTCTTTCTTTTTTATAAAAAAGAAAGAAAAAAAAGATGAAAATATGGAGTTTGAATCTTTATCTTTAGAAAAATTTAGAAAAAATCTACCACAAGAGTAGCTTCTCTAAGTTTTGAAAGAACAATAGGGGTAGGGACAAATTCACCATTGAGAAAGTCACCAAAAAAATAGTGTGACCATTTGGAATTGGAGTACTTAATGGTAACCTTCTTCTTTTGAGAGGCTGCTTCTGCACTACCCTTTGTTCTTGGAGGACCCACCATGAGTTTTTGGATGCTTATTTTTGGAAGGATGCTTCGATTCTCAACATGTCTACTCTTGGATAACTCTTTTGCATAACAACCAACATCACTTAAACTACTTTGAAGATGTCTTGCTAGTTTAAGCAAATCAAAATCTTGGCAAAGCACAACTTTCAAAGTGGGTGAATCACCCCCAAAAAGTTAAGGTGTGAGTATGAGAGTAACATCGCTGTCAAAGCAAACTCATATCATATCCATTTCATTGTACACCCAAGCCAAGAAAAAACACAATTATTTTTTCTTCAATGCATAGCAACAAAATGAAGAAATGATAAAAATCAGTTATGATAACAGGTCATGGAGAATAACCAACCTGCAGAAGTTTGGATAGTTTCATCAACACCGACAAATTTCAATCTCCTCAAAAAATCACTACCCTCCTCGAATAATACTGCAAATACGCAATTATACCAAAATTTATTAACATGAATGGCTGCTTCAGACTTAAAAGAAGTCTATAGAAATTCTTGATGCTTCAACCGAAAACGAAAAAGAGTATGACCCATATGATACGAAGGTTGTTCAGTGAATTCACCTAAAATTCTAGGTTAGAAGAATTAAAGGTAGGCTTAATAGTTTTGTTAGTGCCTAATAATGAGTTAGAAGAAGGAGGTTCTAGAAAAAAAACTTTTTAATAAGAGGAGGATCTATAATGTAGAATCTATAAAGTAACCCTATTTTCTCATGGCTTAACGCAAGGTTGAGGCAAAGAGAATCCAATAGCATACTCATGGGGAATGCCGTATGTATCATTCATAGAAGAATCAGTGCCCAAACTATCAATTGAGTCAATTATCCATTACTTTAGCAGTGAGTTTTAGAAACTAAAGTCCTAAAAAAACAACCACAAAGGGGATAGATATCAAGAATATATGAATCCCAAAATCTAGCAGTAGAATTGAAGAGTACCAACATTATCAAAATCTTAGGAAAAAAAATACAAGAGTACTAATATTATCAAAATTCCAACCACAAAAAATCAAGAGTACCAACATTATCAAAATTCTAGTAACTAGAAATTGAAGAATACACTACAAAAAATTTAGTCTATAATCACGGTAAAAACTAGTGAAAAGGGTGACCATAGGTCACTATTTTTTATTTTAGGTCACAATTTTTTGGAGTAGCCATAAATCTATAGTCACGTTTATCTATGGTCATGATTGTAGTATTTTTTATCTGACACTTTAGGCCACGCCGTGATTATAGATTACTCTAAGGTCACGGGTAAAAACTGTGACCTACCATAGCTTGCTCTATGGTCACGGTTTTAGCTTGACTGTAGCTTATCTATGGTCATGCTATTTTAAAATCGTGACCATAACTTACTCTATGGTCATCTTAGTTTTAAACCGTGACCATAACCTAATCTATGGTCAGGTTTTAGTGTGACCGTAACTTACTCTACGATCACGCTATTTTAAAACTGTGACCATGGAGTCTTTTGTAAAATCGTAACTATAACTTACTCTATGGTCACCCTAGTTTTAAATCGTGACCATAGCCTAATCTATGGTCACCCTAGTTTTAAACAATGATCATAGTTTATTCTATGGTCACTCTATTTCAAAATCGTGACCAACAACTCCGAATCGACCTTCTGGCAACGTCGAGAAGAATCGGATCTAAGAGAAGAGAGCCAAGCATACCTTCAAGAGGCCACGACGGCAACCACTAGTTATCATTATCAGCAGCGATAGTGGTGACATTCTAAAGTTTGACGGTGGCGATAGGTTAGGGTTCTCTTTCAACTCAGAGAGAAGAAAATTTGGAGGGGAGTTGCGACTCTGAGAGAGAGAATCGGGCGCTCTGAAAATGATGGTGGCTGCTGGCTGGCTATTCGGTAGGTCAGAGAGAGACCGAGAGAGACAACAGGGTAAGGGTGGGGGTGGGGGGTGGGCTCTGTGTGCTAAGATAGGAGGGGAGAAATTTTCCTCCTTTCTACCTTACTTCAATTTTGTTAAATCCTATACAAATCATCAAAATACAATGCTAATTGACAATAGCAAAATATAATACATTTTCAATTTTTTATTTTATTTATTATTTTTAATTTTTTTCTCTATTTTATTTTTAATTTGTTATTATCATAGTTATCAGAACTGAACTGATAATAAATCCGGTCAGACTATAAGATCATTAGATCATTGGTTCAGTCTGTCGATCACAAATTAAACTGATTGACCAGTCATAATTAAATAATTATATAAAATTTTATTTTTTATTTTAATAATAAATGCCTTCTTTCTTTAGTTTTATTTTGTATTTAATTAATTATTATTTTTAAATTTTAATAATCCATTAATTAGTTTATATTTATTATACTCTTTAAATATTTATAAAAAAATAATAATCATAGAAATAAAAAATATATTGTAACTAATAAAAATATTTTTTTAGAGTTGTAAATATAATTTAGTTTTATTTACCTAACATATTTAATAAAAAAATTTGTATAAAAAATAATTTTTTTAGTTTAATCAGGTTTAACTAGGTTTGACCAAGTTGTTTTAAATCGATTTTGAACGGACTTGACCGAATTTTATCGAAATTGACTAAAGTTGACTAGATTAATTGTTTAACCGATTCAAATAATGACTTAACCCAGATTGACGACCGTGTGGCTGGATTTTCAGTCCGACCGGCCGGATTTCATAAAAATGATTATTATTTTTTTATATGTTTTTAAATTAATTTATTAGATTAAAATATGGGATTAAAAAATAATTTATGACTAAATTAACTCAATAAAATTATTTTAAAAATACATAAAATTTTATTTATCAAATTACAAATTAATATCAAATAGATCTTTTTAGCTCACGCAATATAACTGTGGTCATAGACCTCGTTTTGGTAATTATTTTTTTCAAACCGTGACTATATACCCTTTTAAGTTACTCTTTAAAATCATAACTATAGATCTCTTTAGGTCATGCCTCGAAACCGTGACCATAGATCCTTTTAGGTTACTCTTCAAAATCGTGATTATAAATTTCTTTAAGTCATCCTCCAAAACCATGACCATAGACCCTTTTAGGTCACTCTTCAAAACTGTGACTATAAATCCCTTTAGGTCACCTTTCGAAACTATGACCATAGACCCTTTTTAGATTATCTTTTTATAAAACCGTAACCATAGACCCTTTTAGGTCACTCTTCAAAATTGTGATCATAGATCCCTTTAAGTTACCCTAAAAAAATGTGACTATAGACCCTTTTAGGTCATCTTTTTCTGAAAAATCATAACCATAGATCCTTTTAGGTCACTCGCAAAACTGTGACTATAGATCCTTTTAGGTCACTCTTTTTTAAAAAACCGTGATCATAAACCCTTTTAGGTCACTCTTTAAAACCGTAATTATAGATTCTTTTAGCTCACCTCCAAAATTGTGACCATAAATCTTTTTAGATTATTTTTTTTCTTAAAAAATTGTGACCATAGGTATTTTTTAGGTCATGAAAAAAAAACTATGACCACAGTTTTCAAATTTAACCAAAAAAATTGTGACCATAAACTAAAAATATTATAGTGGTATTGAAAATATTAAAGAAGTAGCAACAAAAACTAAAGAATACTAAGAATATAAAAATACAAGAAAAATAATTCAGAGTACTAAAAATTTCTTAAAAAAAGAAATATTCACAACGTATGGTAATAAGAAAAGAAAAAAATAAAAAATAAAAAAAAATAATAAACCTAAAAAAAGAGATAAAAAAAGAAGCAGAAAAAAATACTTACCAAATATGAAGACAAAATAAAGGAAAATGTAAAATTATTCTTTATCCTAGAAGAGGTAGAAAAAAAAAGTGAAAATGCTCCTTTCTCTTATTTTCTTATTTTCTTCTCCTTATCTCTTCAAAGTGAGTTATTTTATTCAAACTTAAAAACTCATAACAAAGTAAAATAAAATGTAAGTTTCATCCTTTTTTTATATAAAAGAATTTTAAAACAAATCTTTTTTTGTTCTTTATCAAAAAATGTAAAAAAAATTGAATCTACTTTTAATTTATTTATTTATTTTCCCTATTAACATTCAAATTCTATACACAATATTTTTTATTATTTTTTTTATGAATACATAATTATGATTGTATACTAAAAATAAAAATTAATTATGTATGAATGATTTTAAGATGACTTAAAATATGACAAAAGAAAGAGTAAAAATTATTTTATAGGTGTTGGGACAAAAAAAAAGAAACTCAAAAAGAACACTCTAAAAAGTTGACTTTCTCTTTAACTAGGAGCTAAATTTGTGGAAATAAATGTCATTTTGATATAGAGAATGTCATTTAATTAACAATGAATTAAACTAGATGTCTATTCACTAATATCACATATCATGAACACTATTTTACTTGAACAATTCTTTGATACGATCACTCGAAGCATAATCAGAACTACTACCTTAACTTGTGGAGATCAATTTCTTTCCTATCTCCATTTTTTGTTAAAAAACTTAAAATAATGAAAACACTCTAAAACACTTTTTGCTAATTACCCTTAGATATGACATTATAACTATTGGACAATGTATTTTCTTTCTAAAATGACTTGAGACTATAAAAAAATTTTCAACCAACTATTCAAAAAGAACCTTTTTTTTTCTCTAAAATTTGGTAAGATTATCTCTTTTCTTTGCTCTCTTTTAGTTCTTCTCATTGTTCTTCATTTGTTGATCAACTTCAAATAAGACAATTTATAAAATTAGCACTTGAGTAGTTAGAACATTCTACATCAAGTTTTACCTAAATTTTGTTAATTTTAAAAGAGCTTATTCATCTTCTTGTGACATTAGTAAAAATTTTAACACTTATTTTCCACCATTATTTCACATCTTTAATTTTTGTGTTGTTTATTTGCTAATAATATAAAAATATTTTTTTCACAAATTTATCTACCATTTTTTCTCTTAATCTTTCTTTAATTAATTTATTCTCATAAAATTACACATAAATTAGTGTTCATATTTTAACTATCATCTTGCCTTAAAATCATTTTTAAGCAAAAAATCGAATAGAAATATCTTCATGAGATTTTTCATTGATCTTAGTGATCAGTCCACTTAGTGTTGTGGTATTCTGTCACTAGCTATTTTTTTCCTCAAATTTTTTCATTTAAATATGTATAGACCTTCATTCTATATCACTCTTGACACTTTTATTATGTATATGCATATTCTTTTAAAATGTTTTATATTTTTTAAAAAAATTTAGAATCTTTTAGAATTTTTTAAAACCTCCTAAAATATTTTAGAACATTCACGTTAAAAAAATCTTATTAATTTCAAATATAACTCAACTCGAGCCATGACACACCTATGGCTATTTATAATTTCACTTTGCTAGATAGTTATGTTCTCCACTATGTCGGAAACTCGGAATAGAGTCAACATTATTATAGCACCAACTAAACGAACAGTTATAAAGCATATAAACCCTACTTGTGGTTGACAAATTGGGACAGTGACATCTTTTGTAACCAATCTTTTGACCTACCACAACCACCATCTTTTCTTCTTCATTTCTTTACTCTTTATTCCTTTTAATCACTACTACTACATACTCATAACTCATTGCTTTTCCATTCACTTTTCGGTGTCTGCTTTTTGTGTATTAGATTTAGAAGGTGAAGCATTCCCTCCACCAAGCATCAAATGATTTGAGAAATTAATCACTACAGACTCCATTAATTCACATGCTTTGTTCAACCTATCACACTTAATGTTGTTACTTCTTTTCTTTTGGATTTTGGTCTGCATCTTGCTCAATCATTTATTTTGTTTGCTTAATTAAACAATTATTTTATCATCTATTTTAGGTGTATATTAAAATCAATTACTAATATAAAATATATCTTAAAATATAAAATATCTTTTATTAGTATAAAATATATATTAAAAATAAATTAAATTATATATATGTATAGTGCTTGGACGCTATTAAATCGATAAAAAGATATTTTTTTTAATAATTTTTTTTATTATTTTTTAGTATGTTTGACAAATTTTTATTAGTAAAAATAAAAATATTAGAAAAATAAAAAATACCTTTTTTGAGAAATTACAATTTATATCTTTTTAAAAAAAATTTTCTTAAAAATAAATATATTTTTTATATAATAAACAAATAAAAAAATATTTTTATCTTATTTTATCTAAATATAATTAATAGATAAAAAAAATTATATGAGATATCCAAACATAAAATCACTTTTACTTAATAAAAAAATCTTTTAAAAAAGATCATTAAAAAAAATCCTTTTTAAAAATTGCATCAAAACAAGCCCTTACATATATACATCATACTATCATAGTTGATTTGGCGAATTTTTTTTTAAAATCTTGGTTTGGTGCAAGCGCTTTTTTCTTAATTGTTTCTTGTCATCTTCTCAAGCTGCACAGATAATGCATGAAAACTCGATTAATGAGTCTATTTGTAGCACTAATATAGCTTTTGTCATCATTGTCAAATGTCAAGTGTTTGAATTTCGAATTATTCATGGTGGAGGGCATAATAATAAAAATGTTTTTTTTAATAAGTCTTTTAAGAATGGTGAAAATTCAGGTATAATCAATTTCACATGAAGTTATAATTAAAAGTCGTTAAATGAAAATTCAGGTATAGTTAACTTCACATGAAATTGACTGGACTTGAGTTTTCACCTTTAAGAATACTTTCAAAAATGTTTTAATTTAAAGATTTTGTATGCACTAAATATATTGAAAAAATTAAAGCTTTTTTACCCGAAACTATTTTGTCATAAATTATACCTTTGTTTTCAAAACGCATTGAGTATGATCACGGGAGGCTCGAGGAAGCAACTATGGATTTTTATTATTATTGTTATCATTATCAGATTCATCTTTTTTAAGTTCTTCCTTGTTTGAAAGAGATTTATTATTAAAGTTTTGAAAATTGAATTTCAATTATAATAAAATAATATATAAAATTATAAATAAATTTATAAGTGCTGACACATAACACCACATGTACTGGAGAACTCATGCTGCACCTTTAAATCGTTAATATTTCATTATAACAAAAGTGGGTAAAAAGAATTTTAAAATGAAAGGGGGAAAAAAAAGACTATTGGTCAGCTTTGTGGGGATTCTTGCATTGCAAATTTACAATTAATAATACATTTGAGATTTACTATGGCCTTTCCTTTGGATTGAGGAAATGGTTCACTGACAAAATTATTACCAGATTAGTATCCTACTGCACTAACTCCACTAAAACATGATTTAAGTGAATAATAACAAAGACTTGCAAAAGCAGGGAAGATTCAAAATTTGTTCCCATTACCACTGCTTATCAACTTAGGACAAAAATACATAAAAATAGTGAGTTTTGAGAAAATGACATATAAAGTATTTAAAATTTTAGATAAAAAAAATTCAACCCAAAATCTAAGAACAACAAACATAGAAATCTATGATGCATAGACACTGACATAAATACGGAACACGACACGATACAAAAATATATAGATACATAAATTTTAATTTTTTATAAGATACGGGTACATAATATATATATAAAATATAAGTATTTTTTGATAAGTTGTAATAATATTTTAATAATTTATTAGTATTAAAATATTAATTAATTTGTTAACTGTTTTTAATATTTTTTAATTATATAAATTATTTAAAATAATTTTTTATTTTAATAAATAATAATATATACTATTTTTAAACTCATTTCAATAATACATATATATTAAAGTTAGACAAACAGACACATAATAGTATTTAAGTGTGTCGAGAAAAAAAATCTTTATTTTTTATTAGGACACTGTAAGACATAAAAGATACCATACTTTATACATAGAAACACAAATATTTTTTATTTTATTTTTATTTATTTTGGGACACTTAACAAATACAAATTTATTATGTTAACAATTAACATCATAACTTGTTATCTCTAGGATTCCATGGAGCCTATAAACAGCATATATTTTACATAATTGCAATGATAATGCTTAGCACAATTGCTAGAGGCTTGGCACATTTTAGACCCTATCATTTCCTTTTCCCACAGACCAAAAAAACCCAAAAAAAAGGAAAAAAAGAAAAGAAAAAGCAAGATAGTGGGGTTGCAACTTGCATTATCTTTTCCCTTTTTCAGAGGTTAGTGAGAAAACAACATTCTGAAAATAAGGTAGAGACAATATTAATAAGGTAGATAGGGTTAATGCATCACACACATCATCATGAAGCTTCTTTCACTCAACTCAGAAATTAATACATCAATTTTTTTTTTTAAATAAAAGCACTATCTTTGATAGAAAATTTCAATGTACTAATACAGGAAAGAACCATTATTAATTAATTAAACATCAACCTTTCTTATTCTTATATCAACTAACACAAACAAATATGAAATACCCATTCACAAGATTAATCAAATTAAAATAGTAAAGTTATAACTAATGTCTTCAATGATGGTCTCAAAATGGGGACTCTTATCTATCTACTCAGAAATATATTATATCCAACATTCTATAACATTATCTCCACAAAAGATGAGAACTGTGGTCAATATATCAAAATGTAGGATATGAAGATAGCCAATAATATAATATCTGAATTTTTTTATTTAAATACTGTCAAACCATGAAGAATTTTGTAAGCATGGAGGTGCCTGCCCCATTACTACCTCTACCTGTCAAGCTAATAATGCTTGGACTATAGTCTACAAAAGATGTGAAAGTAAACATGACAAAATTATTAAGGCATGTGAGAATGATAAACTTAGCTAAAATTCTTTGATCTTTTGACACAACTTAAAAATTTACCAAGACATTCAATAGCCAAAAAGGATCTAGTTAGATTTGTTGTTTTTTTTTTTTTTTAATCCCAAGTTTAAACACTTATTTTTTTAATTGATTTCATCTTTCTCCGTAGTCCTTCCACTACTGATTGAGGTGTCCCCACGCAAGGGAGAGGTGTTGCATGAAGTATGGAAAAAGAAAGAATATCTCCTATCAACAAATCTTAAATACAAAGAAAGTGGAGATTTTATATACCCAATTACACACATACTACCTAGATAGACAGACTTATTAACTATAAAGCATCACAACACACAAACAATGAACCAATACCATTTAGCCATAATGATTGATCATGTCACCAAAACTAAATAACGAAACAAATCTCCATACACATATCCCAATCCAATTCCATGCACTTTTCAACAATGCCACTCACACAAACCAACCAACTAATAATAACAAGGAAAAAAATGATATGCACTTTACTTTTATAATAAAAGTGATTCATAAACAATGAGAAAAACTAAAAAATTATTTATTACATGAACATATTCGTATACAAAAATAATAATAATTAAAATATAAATATGTATTTAAATTAGTTAAATATAAATAATAGTCATCCCATAACAAAATCAGAAGCGAAAACCATAAAGCAAACGAACCCCTTCCCAGAATACCAGTATATAACATTTATAACTAAATCAATGAATTGTGCATTGCATTTGTCAAAAGAAAGAAGACTAACAGAGAGAGCAAAAAAACAATGATATATTTTCCGCTGATTTCGGTGATGTAAGAGTCGATAAAGAAGGCCGCAATTGGCGGAAACAAAAAACACTGAAAGCGAAATCAAGAATGGCATATGAACTGCTGCTGCAAAGCTCTTTACTTCCAAAATGAAGCAAGTTTAGCTCCTCATGGGCTGCGTGGTGGTCAAGCAAGGGGTGTCCGTCACGCCGGCGGGGGACCACTCGGCGGAGGACGACAAGAGGAGGAACAACACTGACTCAACGAGTCGGAAGAGCGAGTTGAGTGACTCCTCCAGCTTCAGGCTGGTCGGCAATTTGCAAAAGTACGTCGAAGGTGAGCAGGCGGCCGCCGGTTGGCCCGCTTGGCTTAGCTCCGTCGCCGCTGAGGCCATTCAGGGTTGGGTTCCCCTCCGTGCTGATGCATTTGAGAAGCTTGAGAAGGTTCCTTCCTACTTCTTCGTCCCTCTCAGCCTATCATTCTTTTTATTTCTTTACTTGTTTAATTGGGCTGCATTGTCGAATTTATGACTTAATTGCTGGGAACAAGTAGCATAACCATAATTCAATCTCTCATCTGTCAAATAATTTATTGTTCGAAAGAGAAAATTACTAAAGCACTTAGTATTTATATCTGACCTATGTTGCTTAAATAAAATCTTAAACATGAATTATCAATAGGATTATTTTATTAGCTAACACATAGTAATTTGGGAAAATCTTAACACTTGAATTTTGAATATCTGAGTTGTTTCTGAAAATGCTCCTTTTTCTGCCAATGCTGTAACTATTCTGAAAATTGGCTTTCTTTTTGTAATGATAGATTGGGCAGGGTACATATAGTAGTGTTTTCAGAGCAAAGGAGCTTGAGACTGGGAAGATAGTGGCTCTGAAGAAGGTCAGGTTTGACAATTTCGAGCCAGAGAGCGTCCGGTTTATGGCGCGGGAGATAATGATTCTAAGAAGGCTTGATCATCCCAACATCATCAAATTGGAGGGCTTGATTACTTCCAGGTTGTCTTGTAGCATCTACCTTGTGTTTGAGTACATGCAACATGACATCACAGGGCTATTGTCTAGACCAGAAATCAAGTTTAGTGAATCACAGGTATTTGTGTTAGTGCTAATTTCTGGAACTGAGTTCCAATTTGCTTCTTGTCTTTATTGAAAGTACACAATTTGTTGTTGTGCAGATTAAATGCTACATGAAACAGTTGTTATCTGGTCTTGAGCATTGTCACTCGAAGGGTGTGATGCACCGAGACATCAAGGGATCGAATCTTTTGGTGAATGATGAAGGCATATTGAAGGTGGCAGATTTTGGATTGGCAAACTGGTGCAATTCAGGAAACAACAAGCAGCCCCTCACAAGTCGTGTTGTCACCTTGTGGTACCGTCCGCCGGAACTCTTGCTCGGCTCGACAGATTATAGCCCATCTGTGGATCTCTGGAGTGTTGGCTGTGTATTTGCAGAGCTACTTATTGGAAAGCCTATACTTCAGGGAAGAACTGAGGTAGTAACCTTTTTCAAAAAGTATGGAATTCTTTTCCTTCCTTGTTTAATATTTTGTCTGAGGATTCGCCTTTTGTGAGATGTATTAGAACTAGTCTGAAAGTTGAATGAAGGGGGGAAAGACTAAACACATGTCATGAACTGGTGCTTAAAATCTGATTTGAGCTCTATTCATTGTTTAGGCAAAAGGAAGAAATTACTATATCCAACTTGCTTTCTAAATTTCAAAATTAATTCCATGTACTCGGAGAGTGGAATCAAATGAAATAGGTTGAGTTTTAACAAGGTTATGAATAATAAACGGAATTAACCGGGAATGGTAACTCCAATTTTTTTGCTTGACACTGCTTCTGAAACACATGTAAACTATTTCTTCTTTTTTTGTTAATGCAGGTTGAACAATTGCATAAAATCTTCAAGCTCTGCGGCTCTCCACCTGATGACTACTGGAAAAAGACCAAACTTCCTCATGCAACTTTGTTCAAGCCACAACAACCATACGATAGTAGCCTCTGGGAGACGTTTAAAGATTTGCCTGCGACCAGCATAAATGTGCTACAAACGCTTCTTTCTGTCGAACCGAGCAAACGTGGGACTGCCACATCTGCTCTCTCATCAGAGGTTAGTTAGCTAAGCTGTACAGAGTTAGCTTTGTATTTGTTGTAAATTGCCAAAAGGTTATTCTTTCGCAATGAT
This sequence comes from Arachis hypogaea, assembly GCF_003086295.3. Lineage (NCBI taxonomy): Eukaryota > Viridiplantae > Streptophyta > Magnoliopsida > Fabales > Fabaceae > Arachis > Arachis hypogaea. The sequence continues at coordinate 110,716,176 of NC_092036.1, forward strand.
TATTTGGAAAACACTCCTTTGAACAACTAAGTAAGCTCCTTTGGGTTTGACAATACTTGGCAACTTTTTTAATTTTCTATTGTGCCACCATGCATTGTTGAAGCATTGATTTTGGACTATGCAAGTTTTTCTGATAACAAAGTATCACTTTCAGTACTTCAAAACAAAACCATATGCATGTGATCCATCAAGCATGCCAATATACCCACCTAGCAAGGAGATTGACGCAAAGCACCAGGAGGAGTCAAAAAGGTGAAAATCATTTTAACTTTCTATTTATGCAGATTTATTGGCAAAAGCAGGCTAAAATTATCACACATCATCTGGTGTCTCTAGAAATAGGTTTGTGTGTCTTGAAATGTTGTTAAGATATGTTAATCCCTGGATTTTTCACTCCAACTTTTAACGGTACACCAAATTGACTATAAAAAAGTATTTGGAACCTTTTTTACAATAGTGAGCATAACAAATTCATTCTTTTAAGTTTCAATTTTTCAAATATTAGTTGCAATGTTTTCATGGATTCATTTAGTGTTGAACATCCAGGAAAAAGATTAGCGGCCGAGCTTGTAGAGCAGAATCACGAAAACCATCAAGAAAGCCACTAGCACTCAGTAAATTAGCCCCAGCTGAGGTCTCTCCTGCTTCCTCTCCCTCTGCATCATTTTGTTCCTTATGAATATGCCAATCTTTTAATTATCATAATCAGAATCTTACTTTAGCTCTTATTCTTCTCCCATAGGATTTGACAAGTCAAATTCAAACTTCCCAAAGACAAAAAGTTGATGATAGCTCTTGCCAAGTCCTTAAAGAAGAGAACATTGACATAGATGAGGAGGCACCAAAGCTATCTAGTGATAAACCACAAGAACAAGATGGTTCCCATATGAAGGATGAAACAAAAGTAGATATTCCCTTTCCAGGACCATTGCAAGTTTCAAAATCAAGTGGCTTTGCATGGGCGAAAAGGCGTAAAGATGACACCTCAATTAGAGCACATTCTCGATCAATTTCAAGAGGGCACTTGTATAATTCCTTAGAAACTTCGACAGTAACTTCAAGGAATAATTCTGAATCCAGAAACTATGAAAACAAGGAATTCTGTGGAGGTCGCTCCAACTCTAGGGGCCGTGATCTACTTGAAATTTCTAAGCTTGTAATGCAGAACCAGTGGAATAAGTTTGATCGTCCCGACTCATTTGATACTTCTGATGAGTACCATTCACAAGAACTATCTATGACACTTTATCACAGAGAAGACTCATTATCCAAGAGAAGTAACCTGGTAAGTTACTTTCAGTTTTCCAGCTTCATTGATAACATTATTCAATCTAAGGATAGAATTATGTGACTGAGATATTACATTATCTTGTTCTGTTTTCATTGATAAGGTGATTTGTACTATCTGATCTATATGAAATTTGGAACTTGTAATGCTAGACGCTAGGAAATTATTTGACTTCAAAGAGAAATTTTGTTTTTCTCAAGAGCATAAATGGATCAAGCATTGTTTTGTTTTAGCTTTATGCAATTTATGCATCCTTGCTGAGACTTTATTTTCATTTACTTCCTTCATTACAGAGTTCACAGGACCAAGGAGACACAGTTGATTTTTCAGGACCCTTAATATCTCAAATGCACACCGTCGATGAGATCTTAGAAAGACATGAGCGACACATACGGCGTACTGTCCGGCGATCCTGGTTTCAGAAAGGTATTACAGCAGTTTCAAGCTGATAGCTGATAGTTACAATACAAAACTGCAGTATGTTTTGTGTAGTTGTGCTTAGACTTGTTGAAATCATTAAATGAAGATAAAATGGTTGAGTGTGTTGCAGATAAGAAGAATGGGAAGTAAAGAAACTGCATCGATATTCATGCATGAAGAATATAAAACCCTCGAGCGCTACAAAAATGATAGAAGTTCTTCCAAGAGGGCCATCTCCTTTCTCTAAAGCACAATGCTGTGAGCTACAAGATTCAGCAGCATGAGTTTTTGCCTATAAACCGCGAAACTCAACAATATGAAGAATGTAGCCCTTTCAGCTTTGTATGTGCAGAAATCAGAAAGCCAGTGAAAAAAAGAATGAGAGAAGAAGTTTTTTATCACACGAATCATCTATTTTTGGCCATAATATATTAAATTTATTTATGTATGATCTGAATTTCATCCCTTCGACTAGTTACTTACTAATCCTTGTCTATTTGTAAGTATAGTCATTTTTTCACTGTGTTTTAGGCTTCAAAGGAATCAGATATAGTTTTTCAGAAAAGGGAAAAATGCATTCCTACTAAGCAGGTTCCAAATGCCTAATGTTTCTTTTGTTGTTCCAGAGTTCAAAGATCCAGGTAATGTCTTTTACTGAATAATCAATATATCCAATCCATGCACCCTAAGCAACCTAAAATGTTAACCAACTCGGTAAGTACTTAATAAGCCATGAGTGCTACAACTGTTGGCTTTTTAAAACTCGGTTTTCTTTTCTTAGCTTATTATGTATCGAGTTAATGTTCAAAAAACCAACATTAAATATAAGCCTAGAGATTTTTTGAATTAATACATGCAATTTTAAATTCTAAATACTACTTACTTTCTTTTTAGTTTAATATACAAGCTAAATTTATAATTATAAGTGACAATTGTAAACATCTCATAGGATTTATGACAGAGGCACAATTGATTTTCTCTCTCTCTTTTATTTTATTTTATCAATATATTTCAAAAACAACTGGTTTTAGCGTTTTTTTTTTTTTTTTACATGGCCATGGGCCAGAGATCTGACCCGGCCGAACAACCAGAACCCGAAACACCCCATAACCCGATCCCTTGGTGTCCGACCCTAATAGAACCTAAGTTCATCTTCGATTGCACTCTGTCCGCGCTTGCCGTTGTCGCCGGAAGTTCTATCAACAGGCGAAAGACTTGATGCATGGATCTGAAGCCTGAAGCGTTCTTTCTCGATGTTGTCCTCAGTCCGAATCTGCAATATTTCCTTCTGGGTTCTTCCGTTGCCGCACTTCACCACTAACGCCGGATGTTTGAAGCGCCTGGTGTTGGGTCCGCCCTGAAGCTCCTGCAGCAGCGTTCAGATTCTCGGCCTTGTTGCTCCTTTGCCCCCAAGTCTGTCGCGAAGCATTAAGTCCCTCGGCGCCCCCGCCTCGTTCCATTCTCCAATTTTCGAAAGCGTGATTGCGGGTGTCTTCGGTGCCGATGCAACTCTATGGGTCGTGACTGCTCTCCCCCTTCAGCTAGTTGCCTGTCACGGGTTTCCGTTTCCACCCTCCCAGGTCATCTGATTGGAATCCTTGCTTGTTGGTTGAAACTGAAACCTCGTTGACTTGATTTGGCGTCCATTGATCAGGCTGAAGTATTGCAAAACCTGCTTCTATTCTGATTGTATTCCTGACTTGATTAGGAGATCAAACGTTCACTGTCTTCTTAGTCCATTTACCGCTGTCATTGCTGCCAGTTGGTGAGCTAATTTGTTGCCTTTTCTTGGAGTGCAGGTAGCTCCCACGTCCGGAGCCTCGTCCAGCATTTGAAGAATGTCTCTGATGATTGCATCCGCTTCCGCTATGGGCATTATAGCCTTAATAGCTTGAACCAGAGAAAAGCAATGTGTTTCAATTATGCAATTCACTATTTGTAGATTTTTAATGAGAATGAGTGCCTCTATATATGTTTGAGCTTCTGCTGCTAATGCTGATGTTGTGGTAAATGTTGATGTTGTCCAAGTGATAATCTTTTCCTGCCAGTTTCTAATAACGATTGCTGAAACTGTCATGCCAGCGTCTGTATTTACCTTTAATCTGTTGTGTGGCGGAGGCCTCCAAATAATTCTCTTCCTCTCACCATTCTTGCCTTCTCTTGATATTTTGTCTGTGCTGCATTTCGTTTTTTTTTTTTTTTTGGTATACTGTCTGTGCTGCATTCCGTTGTTGCATTGTGAACTGATTTTAGCTTTGAACAATTATACACCTGAAAGTTGGACTTGGATCATCACACCCCTCTAAGCCCTCTTTATATTATGTTCGGTCCAAAACATAAGGGACAATATTGTTTTTACTTCAGGCATTATTGGCCCAACAAAAGTTTGTTGGATATTTTCTATATTATTTCAAGAAGTTTAATCTGAATCCTATCTTTTAAAATATATGTTGTGATTAACATACTACTTAAAAGTACTTGGATTTTTTTCTAAATTATAATAAAAAAATAATTAATTCTCTAAATCCCATTTTTTAACTTTAATTTTTTAAATACGGTCTTTTTGGGATGTAGGATAAACTTCACTTCAAGTTCTCAAAATATCTAGCTAACTCAAATTTTGGAACTTTATAACAGACAACAATAACTATTATCATCGTCTAAAAGTCGTGTTTGTTGTTTATGTATTTTTTGTACTCTTGTATACTTTTAGAAACCATGATAATGACTTAAAAATTTAAGTTTCGTTGATTTTAGAAAGAATTAGGATGAAGTTTATCGAAAGTTAGGCGAATTATATAAAATTAATGGAATTTGTCTGGGTCCGCTGAAGTGTGACAAACTTATCTTAAATCTAAAAAAAATTGAGAAATTAAAATTAAAAAGTAAGATTTTAAAAAATAATTAGTTTTTTATTTTATTTTAAAAAAATCCTAAAGTACTTAGACCTTTAATAATGAAATTCAGTTTTTCTATTGAGAATAAAAGTGGCGCAAAATCTGAGCAAACATTCACTACCTGACTTTTTGGAATATTTTTTTTCTCAAGCAAGTTGAATGTCTTCTATGTCCTATGATATGTGGCTCTTTTTTTTCCATATAGAAGTAAAAGTAGTGATATATTTTAATATTATAATTTTGTTAATTTTTGATATTTTTTAAAAGTGTAGAAGATACATAAATCGAAGGGTCCGATTTCTATGCTTCAAATTTTTTAAAATTTTTTTAAAAGAAATCCTTCTGTCCGATTTCTGTACTCTTACAAATTTTTCGGTTCGATTTCTGTACTTCTCACAAATCAAATGGTTCAATTTTTGTTTATCTAATTAAACGATTCTACATTTGAGAATAATACCCTATCAACCTACATTTTAAAAAATCACCATTGCTATTCCACGTCAAAAACAAAATCTGATGATATGTTGATAAAAAATTTGAATAAATTTAAAAGTTAAAATAACATTTATAATAAAAAAAAGTACTATGTCATGTAATCATATCTTCAAATACCTAATACATATCCAAAAGAGTTAACGTTTTATATTCCCCTCCCTCACCACAAATATTAATTCCATATAACCTGGACGGATAAACTAGACAGAACTATTAAAAAATCACAGCATGATGTTATTCTAGAAACCTGGAAAAATTTGCATAGATACAACACAAAATAAATAAATAAATAAGTAAAAATTGAAAAATAAATAACTTTGATATACTCTTTTAATTGGTTGAACATAATAACTTTGAGCATTAAATTCCAGACTAAAAGCTGCCTTATACAAAGCAAATTGAACATAATAATTATTATATAGAAGTAAATGTCATTACTTGCATAACACTTTTTTTTCTATGGTGCCATATCATTCGTTCAACTCACTTTCATGCATTCAACACCAAAACAATGCTCAATCTTATAAAAGTACTAATATTAATATCATGACATCTATAAATATTGTCAATTGTTAACAAATTAGAATAAGAACAACCATATGATTAGAACATATGAATTCTCTCTCATTTATAATGAAGAAGAAAAACCATAAAGATCAAGAGACATTATAATACTTGTTTTACGTAATAATTTACATATATTAGTATATTATATAATATTGGTAACAAATTTTATGAAAAAAAAAAAGGTGAATATTAAACATGATTATGACAAAAATAATATTTATATATTATTAAAGTTAGAATGTGTATTAATATTTTAAATTTATTTACCTTTAATAAGCGTAAGTTTTAGAGTCAAAATATTTTATTTTTGTTTTTTAATTTTTTTAATTATTTCATTTAATGAAATTTTTTAATTTATCAAAATTTATCCTTTTTAAGGTATATAAATAATAATTTTGATATTCTTTTATGAATCCAACCTTTCTTTTATTTTTTTAATTATATAATGAATGTTCTTATTTAATTTTTTTGGTCCTTGTAGTCAAGATTATCTTTACACAATTATTTACAATGCATTATATTCATTATATGTTTCATCCCCAATTATTTTCGTCAACTCAGATGCCAATTATATTTGAATATGATAAATTATGTCTATTTAAGTTAGATATGTAATATTTAAGTTTTTTAAAATTTTTTATTTTATTTTTTTACCATTTATGAGTTTTTTTCATCAAGTTCAAATATATCCAAGTAATTAAGTTAAAAAATAATGCTAATATGATAGTATGTCATATAATTTTATAAAAATACTATTTATACACTAAAATCAGCCACTAATGTATTTGTGTACAAATACATGTGTAGTTTAATTTATTTTTAATATGTATTTATATTTTAACATGTATTTTATATTAATGGCTGACTTTAGTGGTTGATTTTAGTGTACATGTAACATTATTCATAATTTTAATATACTTTCAAGCTATCAATACTTAAAAAATGAATTCTTTAAAATAATAATAGTATTTCTTTGTTAATAATACTAAATGTGTATAAAAAAATACTTTAAATATATGTTTTACATAATACATTAATATATTAATATATTATATAATATTAGTAACAAATATTACGGAAGAAACATAAATATTAATACATAATTCTGAAAAAAATAATATTTATATATTATTAAAGTTAGAATGTGTATAAAGATTTTAAATCACTTAAATGGTATGTAGGAACGTATGTGATTTTATTATTTGAAAAAACATAATATTCTAATTTATTATAAATTATAATAAACATAAATTATTCAAATTATACATGCATGCATGTACATAATTTGCTAACCAATTGGTTATTCCCTTCACCCTGTCATTAAAAGCCTAACTAGCAAGGTCCAACCCCAAACAGAAGCAATAAAAAGGAAAGGCTCAACACCCAACTAAGATAATGGATTGAACAAAATAAGATTAAATTATATTGCAGAACACAACTAATAGCACTATTTTTATCAATCTGAAAACAGAGAAAAATCAAGGTAAATGACTATTGGGAACTTACCATAGAGTGCATCACCCTTTTCAGCATGTGCAAATTCTGAGGGAGGACCTGTGATGGGATGCAGTGTCACTCGACCGCCGCGAATATTCTGAACCAATCAGAATCACAGATCTCATAACACATATATCGTAAGAGCCAAGTAGTAACCAACAACACTAGCAAACTCAAACAATTCATTCAAGGCACTAATAGTATGTGATCTTAATTAATTAATTGAGCATTAGGAAAATGGTTTGGACATATGGCTATACAACATCAATTACTATAATCATTTCTCTCCCTTTTCCTAAAGATCTTTCAATAAAATTTTGACCACTAAGGTATTTAAAACATAACACACATAACATAATCATCCTTAAAACCAAGAGTTCCAACACCAACCTGATACTTCATAAGCTTCTCAGCATGCTCTCTTTCTTCTTCACTTGATTCCTTAAAGAACTTGCAATTTTCAACAACCATTTGAGAAACGGAAGAAGTGAATTCACAGATGTATGTTACTTACTTTGCTAATTCTTTGAGAGCAATGTCATCTCTGTCAGATGGATGCTTTTGCTGTTCCTGTAAGGCTGTAACATCAAATGTTTCTTTGGCTCGTCAGAACTACGCTGATGAATCTGAATCCACTATTAACGAGCAGATTAAGTAAGAATTCTCATGATTTCTCACTTTTATCTTGTTTTCTATATAGAATTATAGATCTTCTATATTTTTAGAATTTGTATAGTTATCATAGTTTGTTGTTGTTATTAATTATTTTTATGGTGAGATGAATTATTTGGTGTAAGAATGCATCGTGGAGTACAAGTCTTCCTATGTATACCACTCTGTTTGCATATTGACAGAGATGACATTGCTCTCAAGGGATTTGCAAAGTAAGTAACATACATCTGTGAATTCACTTCTTCCGTTTCTCAAATGGAATTTAAAAGAGCATTGCAACTTTTGTTTTTTTGATCAATGTATGTCTTTGTTGCCATCACAACATGGAACTAGAGATTCCATCAGTGTATTACCTATTAGGGGTAGTTATTTTATTAAAGGAAAAAGGTAGTTGATTTTCTTAACGGAAAAAGAAAGGGAATAATAAAAAGTTATCTTTTTTATTAATGGAATATTTGTACAATGTATACAATGGAAGTTACCTTTTTTCAGTTAAAAGTTTTTAGGATGAGTGGTAATGAGATGGTATTAGTGTTGGGCCAACCGTGGGGAGCTCTCGACAATCGGGGAGATTTCGGAGAGGAATCAAGTGAGAGAACATAAGATAAGAAGACACCACATCCAACTCAAAACCTTAAGGTGTCAAGTTAATGGGTCTCTCATCTTTTAAACTCCTCACTCTTCCATGCTTTCTTAGATGTGAGACTAACTTCAACACTCCTCACACTTGCAACACTAACAATTAGAGCTCTAGATCTGACTCGAATGGTTATTCTATATAGTACGAAGAATGTTTATTTTGTAACTCATATAACCATTATACACATTGTACAAATAAACAGTTGTATTTCTAATGGATCAGGATGGAAGTACGACAAAAAAAAAAACATCAATTCTCTCCCTCTCTCTCTCACTCTCACTGACTGCTTATCTCTTTGCGTTCCTCCTCTCTCCAATGGCGACCAATAACCACGCCGATGACCCACGGACACCGAGAAGGCCACCAACTGAGGAGATCCTCCGTACGAAAGATGCCCCATCGAGGAGGTGGCTCTTGTGATGCGGGAGACCGACGACCCTTCTCTTCCGGTGATGACTTTCAGAGCCTGGTTTTTTGGATAACCTCATGCGTGCTCCTCATCTTCCTCAACACCTTCTTCACCTTCAGGACTCAGCCTCTTACCATCTCCGCCATCTATACAAATCCTTGTTCTTCCCATAGGAAGGTTCATGGCTGCCACTCTCCCCACAGACCACTACAACTTTCTTGGCTGGCGCTTCTCCTTGAATCCTGGCCCTTTCAACATGAAGGAATACGTCATCATCACCATCTTCGCCAACTGTGGTGTTTCCACTGGTGGCGGAGATGCTTACTCCATTGGTGCCATCACTGTTATGAAGGCTTATTACAAACAATCATTGACCTTTCTCTGTGATCTCCTCAGATTGTCTTAATTACCCAGGTTTTTAATCTTTTCCTTGTTCTTCATTTTCAACTGGAGCTCTTACTTGCTCATTTTTGTTTGAATGGAGATGCCAGGATGTAATCCTAATTGTTTTTCTTCTTTTTCTTTGTTTTGTTTTGTTTTGTCTTTTCCCCTTATATAAATGAAATCTGTCTTCAAAATCTGTCGTTATTTATATACACAATCCTATCTTCAAATTGCTGGTTTTTTTTTAATACATGCAAAAAGTGTGATAGATTAGTCGAATTTTCAACAGTAAAAGTCCTTTTCTTTTGGATTTGTTTTTTGTTATTATTATTATTATTATTATTATTATTATTATTATTATATCTTTGAAGCAAATATTCTGGTCTTATTTGTCTCAATCTGCTGTGGAAAGTTTTTCTTTTTAAAAAGTGAAAAATGTTCTGAATTGGGTTGCAGGTATTGTTGGGGTATGGATGGGCTGGGATTTTGAGGAGGTATCTGGTTGATCCTGTTGATACGTGGTGGCCATCAAACTTTGCTCAAGTCTCTCTCTTTAGGTTCATTTCTTGCTCTCTTTCTTTCTTCCTTCCTTCCATGTTACGGTTTCATAAGGACCTTGGTAGTGTGCTAATATTCTCTGTTCAATATTCACTACGAATTCTCCAATTTACAAAACCATGGACCACCCTTTGATCGAGGAAGAACTTCACAGAAGTTTGCATTTCTTCCATTTATTGTTATTACTACTATTTGCCTATTTGGTCATTATATAGACAAAGATGTTACTAATTTATTTATTACTGTTATAACAGATATTTTTTAAAAAAAGATGAACGTGTTATTTTTTGGAATCAACTAACATTTGTCAATTTTTATATACAAAAGTATATAAATATTTAAAATTCTGTTAGAGAGCCAATAAAATATTTATACAATATGTATAATGGACTATTTATTTGAGTTGAATTTAAAATTAAAAATAAATAATAATTAATTAATTTAATTATCATTTAATTTTAATTACAAAAATATTCCTATTATACATTTTGTACACCAATTATATTAGCTTTTCATATTTTTTTAAACATTTATGTCTCCAGAGCAAAGTATAAATAAATAAAACTTTTAGATAAACGAAAAAAAAAAGAGAAGATATTGTGGGTAACTACATTTATGAAAAGTGAATAAAAAAAAAAAACAAAACGCATTAGATGCAACATAAGAAATATCAATACTCACGTTTAGGAGTAAGGTACAATGAAATTGTAGTAGCACCCCATGTGCCAATGAGCAATAACACCTGTGAATAAGTGATGTAAGAATTCACCGTTAAAGGAGAGTCTTCTACTTTCCAGTGAAATAGTTACTGTACCCATGTTTGGGGTACAATTTATATTTATCCAAATTATTTATGCTAAAATTCGTTTTTCATGAGATGGGATTTTGGAGTAATGAAATTTGGGGCTAAGCTACCACATCATTATTGTTACTTAAAAAAGACTAACCATTATAAACAATGATTTCAGGCCCTCAAAATTGAAAATAAAAATTAGATGTATTTTTATTATTATTATAAAGTTATTAAGTGTGAGAATTTTAAATGGTTTTGTTAAGTTGGAATGACTTTCACAACAGAAAAAATTATTAGTAGAATCATAATATCATAAGGTTATGTTAACCAATAACTTTGTTAAACAATATGAAAAATCACCGTTTAAATCAAAACACACTATATTTTTAAATTATCCACCTAAATTTTAATATTAGAATTAGAAGAATTATCTATACACTTAATAAAATAAATATTCGATATATCCATTATTCACGTTGTTTAGTATTTTTATTGTCTACCTATATTTTTCCATATCATAATCATAAAGTAAAACTAAAAACTAATACCAATGTACAAACATTTTTTTTCAATTTTTTAGTGAATAACTAGAGAAATATGCATTTTAGAATAAAGCTATTACACCTAATATAATTTAGTAATTTGGACGAATAAAAACATTTTTGCATTCTATTTTAGTGATTTCATATCATTTAATTACTTGTGTGTATCTTTTATCAGGATTTTTTTATTTAAATGAATATAAAAAAATAAATTTTTATTTTAACAATTTAATTATGACTATTAATCTTATTATAATTTGCTTGTGTTTGTAATTGAATGATTAATTTACAGGTTTTTTTTTTCAAATCATTATTTCACAAAATGAAAAGTCTTATTATTTCGGATTTTTTTTGGTGATTAATATTAGGCTTGTAGATCTAAATATCTCGTGGGCGTGTAATTTTTTGAAGGGCAAGTATTCAAGGAGAAGCGCCAGCCAAAAAAGTTGTAGTGGTCTGTGGGAGAGTGGCAGCCATGAACCTTCCTATGGAAAGAACAAGGATTTGCATGAGGATGGCGGAGATGGTGAGAGGCTGAGTCCTGAAGGTGAAGAAGGTGTTGAGGAAGATGAGGAGCACACATGAGGTTATCCAAAAAACCAGGCTCTGAAAGTCGTCGCCGGAAGAGAAGGGTCGTCGGTCTCCGGCAACACAAGAGCCACCTCCTCGATGGGGCATCTTTCGTACGGAGGGTCTCCTCCGTTGGCGGCCTTCTCGGTGTCCGTGGGGTCATCGGCATGGTTTTTGGTGGCCATTGGAGAAAGGAGGAAGGCAAAGAGATAAGCAGTCAGTGAGAGTGAGAGAGTGAGAGAGAGAGTTTATGTGTTTTTTTTTTTTTTTTGTCGTACTTCCTAGATACATGGAACTGTCTATGCCTCTGTGCGCTCCTTATAAAAATACTTCCACATTCCCAAAATGCCCCTATATATTTTTTTACATATAAAATTACCCGTAATTAATTAGAATAATTAAAAAGTGTTTGTGGACATTAAATAGAATAGATTTTTCCATGTAATGATTTACGAGTTTAATTTTATAATTATGTTAGTGGTTCTATATGAAATATAAAATATATATTAAAAATAAATAAAATAATATATATATATATATATATTAATATAAAAATACATCATAACTTATTTTTGTATGCAGGTAGCATTTTTATTAACTTTGATATGTTATAAAAAATTTTACATAATTATTTAATTATATTTTTTTTTGATAATTGTTCACACGTTTATTATAAAAGATAATTATTTTTTTAACGTAAGTGTGTAATATTATGTAATTAAATACATATATTTTATAGAGACGATACATTAAAATTAAATTTATAATTTTTTAATAAAAAATATTTATAATAATATAATATAATAAATTTAATTTGATGCAGAGTCAATATAAAATACATACATTTTATTACATAATATTATATCAACAAAAATAATTATATAATTAAATTATTGTGTAAAATAATTTATATTATTAATATATTAAAATTAAACATTAATATAATTGTTATTTAATTCTTTTATTTAATTTTTAAAATATTTTATATAATTATTTAATTAAAATAATTAATAATGTACAATTAATCCATATTATAGTGTACTTAAATGGAAATAAGTCAAATAACAAAGTAAGAATGTGGTATGACTAGCCTGGAAATTAGGTAAAGACTTAAAATTATAACTAGCCACTAATTCCAATCGAAATGCCTCGTCGGGCGAGTGAGTAGCACGTTCTGAGAAGAGGGTCACACACTTCTCCTTCCTTTCTCAGTTAAAGGGAGTGTGCAATGTCATAGAAGTGGGACCCGCAACTGACGTACGAAAATTCTCTCCGTGCCATGTCGGCACAATGTAACGGTTGCTCACTTGCTCGGGTTGCATGATAAATTACGTCACTAATTACTAGGTCCTGAAAATCGAATCGGTAATCGAACCGTTATTTATTAGTTTAAAAGTTTAATTGGTTCGACCGTAATTAAATCGATAAAATTGTTTTATAACAAAATAATAAATAAAATATAAATAAACAGATTAAAATATAATTATAATTTAATATAAATCTTAAAATATCATTTAAATTAAAAGTACTATATAAACCATAATGTTAAGATTTCATTCAAATATAAATTCAAAAATCAAATAACAAAAACAACCAATCAAACATAAACTGCCAACATTCAATTAATTTAAATTTGTCATCAATCATCAAAATCCGACATAACTTACTACAGATTTTTTTCGTGGATATCATCACCTTCATTTCCACTATTTAGACCAGAAAAATCAAATGGTACAATATAAAATATATTACTACTACCACTACTACCAACACCACCTTAATCTAAATCAGCATCAATTTCATCTAACAAAATATATAACACATTATCAATAAATTAAATATTAAAACTATTGTAAAACATTCACGATGCACTTGCATGTTGCATCATCCAATTTAGAACAAATTAAAGTCTTCGCTATCAATAAATTAAAGATTAAAGCTATTGTAAAATATTCATGATGCACTTGCATCATCCAATTTAGGCCAAATTAAAGTGTCCACCGCAATTGATTCAAGCCTACTTGAAAATTCATAGCCACCTAGTGATGGAGTTTTCAGTGCTTACATGCAAAAAATTATTAATTTCTTAGTCCCAAATGGTCACCATTACTTGCTAATATATATCCTTATTTTTCTTATGCTAATGATCAAACAAATATACAATTAGAATATGCTATTTTTACTCAACAAGATAACAATGATGTTGGGTACCAGAATTTGTTTGATGCTATGCTGGATTCAACGTATGCTTTTTTGGAGAAAATAGGTGCAAATAATTTGTAAATTGTTGTGTCTGACAGTGGCTGGTCAAGTTTTGGTGGAGTTGGAGCTTTAATTCAAAATACAGGTATTTATTATCAAAATTTGATTAATCACAGTTCAGTTCAGTTCAGGAACTTCAGTGAAATCAGTTCACAGTTTGAGTTGACAGAACCTTGGTTCACACTTTACAGTTCACAGAAAAATAAAAAACTAGTAAATCACATAGTTAATAAAAAAAATTACCTAGAACTAGAAGTTAGAAGAATCAAAACAATTATTCAATCATAACTAATAAAAAAAAATTATTCACAGAGCTTCACACTTCAGTAAATCAGTTCACACTTCAGAGACTTCAGTACTTCACAGTTCACAGAGCTTTACAGAATCAACTAATGGTTCAATATAATTAATAAAAAAATTACCTAGAAGCTAGAAGAACTGAAGAAGCTTTCAACATAGCATACAAGAGGGAGACAGTTTCACCGAGTGACCAAGACAAGGAAGCGTGGCTACGCGATGGGCTTCGAACGGGATAGAGCTAGATTGCGCGACGAAGGAAGGTTGCGATGGTTGCGCGACGGAGGAAGGTTGCAATCGATGGCTGCTGCGCGATGGAGGGAAAGTGAGCGAGCAGACGGTGGCTGCTCGAAGGATTGACGGCGGCGGCACGACGCGGTAGCTGGACGGAGGTGAGGGACAACCAGGAGCTCGATTGAGAGGAACCCTGCCCTGGACTGAGTCTGTCTGAGAAAGGCAGAGCATTCTGGAATGAGTGGAAGAATCTGGATCTGGGCATCTGAGTTAGGGCAAGTGCAGCAGCTGAAAGCCTGAAACGACGACGTGTGAATCCCCACTCAAAAAACTGGACGGGTCACGGTTCGATTCGACCGACCGGTTTCTGGCCGATTCGCCGGTTCAATTACGGTTTTGACATTAGTTCGAGTCGTTTTCTTCAGCGGTTCACGATTCAAGTTTGACCGTCCGGTCCGAACTGGTTTTCAGAACCTTGCTAATTACTTAACATGAAATTAATATCGGTTGTCACTTTTTCATTTTTTTCTATTTTCAATCTAACAAGTTAAATTTGGGGCTGTCATAATCACCATTTCAATTTATAGGTGGGAAGCTCAACCTATTTAATTGAAAATAAAAAAATGAAAAAATTAATAGTGAAAAAGTGATATTGAAAGATTGTGAACGATCGAACAGATGAAATAGATAAATAAATAAATAAAGATAAATAAAAAAGATTAGAAAGGGAGATAGTTATGACTATTCAATAAGTGGTAGGCTGGTAGCCCCAAACTTAGCTAGTTAGTCGATATTTATTCAAAAACAATTGAATGGTAGGAGTTGTTCAATCAATATAATTGTGTGGGGATACTTTTCTGCTTGAGAACAATTTTTCATGCATTGCATATAGTATTTGATTGACGCGAATTGAAAAGTTCAAAAATATGTATTCATTGACCGAATCGGTTGTATGATTCGAGGATGTAATGATCAATTGTCTTAATCGGTTGTATGATTCGAGGAGGTAATGATCAATTGTCTTGAGAAAATTTTTTCAACCCACAGCAACTTATTGACGAATTTTTTGTCCAAAACATTTGATTATTGAATATTAAGTGAATAACAAAGATTTGTAACATAAACAAAATGGATTGAAACTAAACATGCATAAATTATTGTAAAATAGAAAAATAAACTGAGATAATTGCTAATTGAGTTTGTTTTTTATGGATAAAAAGTCATTTTCTTTGAATTGATTAATAGCCAATTTTGTTTTCCGATGGATTGATTGATTGATTTTGATACATGAAATGATAAAATACATACATAATGTGAAGCAATTCGAATATATAAAGTAGTAGATACCTCGTAAGAAGTTATGATATATTGAAAGTTGACATAAAAGATTTATATAAGCAAATTAGATTATACATATACATAATTTTACTGAAGTAGAAATATCACTGAAGTAGAAATGTCAACCGCTACTTATAGATAAGGTTCATAAGTTATAACTCGGTTTGAAGAGGAGGTGAAATTTGCTCACGTATGATCGATGTCCATTCTTATAAGTTGAAGGTAAAAAATTGAAGACACATTAAACATGTCCGGTTACAATCGTCAATACATTAAGAAGAAATTTTGTTAAATACATATTTTAAATTTATTGACTAAAGTTAAAATTAAGCTACTTTCCGAATAATTGAAAATCATGAATAAGTCAATAGGAACATTGAGTCATTAGTTGAAGAACAAGCAATAATTGCTAATAATAATAATATAAACAACAAATAGAGAAGTTTTCAATAATATATGAAAATAATTGAGAAAGAATAAAAAAAAATATAACTTATTAACGTGTCAATAGGAATAAGTAGTTATGTATTATGCTATTTTGCTAAAAATCGATAAGAAAGTGTCATTACCATGGTAATTTGCTTACAATTTTTTATAGTCAGCAACATATATTATGACTAGAGTAAAGCAATGTAAAATAAAGAATAAAACGAGTATCCGTTTACGAGTAATACGTAAATTTAAAATGAACATAAAAAATATTCACTATCACTAAAAGGATAGAAGAAATGATAAATTTGTAAAAAAGTATTCAAAAATATTGTAAAAAATTGAATATAATTCTAACTTTATGAACTTTGGTGGAACAGAAATTAGTTTATTCGACCCATTTCTTGTTTTTCTCATTTTTGTTCCCGGTAGTCCTATCAACCAGAAGATTGGCCATTTTCTTTGCCTCCACTTAGAGAGTGATGTTCATTACCACTAGTTCATTATGACTAGGTGGGAGCACAACATCATCGGATCTACAAAACGTAGTTATTTGATTTTATAGGATAAATAAAACATATACTCTCTACGTACTCCTAATATAATATGTGTGTATTTAGTTTTAAACGGATTTCGATTTATAATTTTACTTGAGTTGAATTATAGCCAACAGACGGATCAACTCGTAATTACAATTTTTTTTACACTTATTCTTGTCATAAAAGTTAGTTTTATTATTTTTTTTTTCTTTTAATAAAAGTATTTTTTTTTTAATAAAACAACTACTCCTAATAGGTAATACACTGAAGGAATTTCTAGTCCCAGGTTATGATAACAACAAAAACATCGATTAAAAAGACAAAAATTGCAATGTTCTTTTAAGTTTAGTAATAGAACAACACAAACTCTAACTATGTACAGCTAATTATTTGGTTAAGGATTTAGAGATATAATTTTTTTCTTTTAAAAACAAGAATATAATTTCTTTTGGTGGTAGGATATGATTTTTATTAATGAAAATAGATGGTCCAAAATGAACTACAGATAAGAATAAAAAATAAATAGAATTTTTAAAATTCTAATACATATTTTAGGCCGTCTTTATTTTTACAGACAGGACAGAATATGATGACACTGAGACAGAGACAATATGAAGGAGACATTAAAAATTATTTTTTGTGTATTGTGTTTGGATACGATGTACAAGACACTAATGTAATGTCCACTATTATGTTTGGATACATATGAACAAGACTAAAATATTATACGAAATGACTAAAATAGCCATATGATTCTAAATTTTCTACATAAGTACAAACTAATTTAATAGAGAACGAAAGTACGTAGGAGTACAAATGAAACTTGAAAAAAATTGTTTGAAAAGGCAAAAATTTTAATAAAAAAATATATAATAGTATTATTTTAAAATAAAATTTATAAATATAATTATTTTATTTTTAAATTTATTATTAATATGTAGGAATATATGGTTAAGATTAAAAAAAATAAATCTAAGTTTGATTAATAAAAAATTTTGTTTAAGTTAATAAGCTAAATTAATTTTAAATAAAAAATCAGTTTTAAAAAAGAATCTGTTTTTACATGAAAAAAATAGTTTTTGCACATAAAAAATTTATTTTTATTTAGAAAATTATTTTTTTTTATCTAAAAACTGATTTTTCTTTAAATTATATAAAACCAATTACAACTTATAAATTATTTTTTAGTATTTTAAAAGATCAATTTTACTTTTGATAATATTTATCTTTCAAAAGTTTTAAAATTAATTATTTTTATTACAAATCAAATAATATAATACAAGGTTAAAATGATATTAAAGTAAAAACGATGAAAAAGAAAGAATTATTCACCTTAATAAAAAATTTTACAAAAAAGAGAAAGTACCTGAGAAAGAAAGAGATAAAGAAAGAACAGGAAGAAAAAAAGTACCTAGCTGAGAATAAGGTAATAGGAAAAATAAAAAGGGATAATAATGGAATAATAAAAAATATCTATGGATAAAAAGGAAAACAAAATTTATAAAAAAGTCTGTATCCACTTTTCCAAATTCCGTGTCCATCATTGTCTTTCGTAGAAGAGTGGACACAAAAGTATAAAAAACTGTCTCAGAGACGGTGTATTCGTTGTCCATATCTTTACTTCCAAACGCTTTTTAAACATGTATTGTCCATGTCTATGTGTCATGTCTCCGAAAACAAACGCTACCTTATTGTAAGAAAAAGAAAAGAGAAAGTGAGGCTTTCATATTCTTCAACGTTCTTCCATAGCTTTCCAAGCTGCTGCCAAGACCTCAGATGGGGGATTTGATGGTCTTCAAAGATGAAAATATTTCGGACTTTCCAAATCTGCCAGGTAATATTTGTTGCGAGTTCTCTTCTTTCTTTAGTTGCTTTATTTCTTTTCAGCTCATTTTTCAGTCTCATCCACTATTTTCAAGTCTCTTCTTGCTGGTCTGGTGTGGGAAAATTTACGCTTGCCAAACATCCTTTGATTCTATGCACTCCCAGAAGCAATGAAAGGTTGATTCCTCAACTTGATTGCACTGTCGGCAGATTGGGCTCACTGATTGAATTTGGGATTGGATCTTCTGAAGAATAGGTAGTCCCTTATGCATAATCTTCCAAAGGCAATTCTTAATTTTTGGATGACAATTTATTTTCTACAAATTAGACCATAATGCTTTCTGTTGGCAATGTTCTAGTAGGTATTCAAAAGGTGGGTGAAAAAATTGAAAGCTTATCCTATATGCCGAGTTCACAGTGAAACTACCTCTTTTTCCTTTCATCCAGGTAACTCTATCTTCGATTTCATGTATCTGTGTGTTGAGGATTGCTGTAGCAATTTATGGGCTAAAGATTGATTGAATTAGTCGATGATTCTATGACCTGTTAGGTAGGATTAGGTCTGAGACTCTCTCTGGTCTTTCTTCTGTATGTTGTGAGAGATTAGGATTGATGGTTACATAGTCTCTGATCCATGAATCCTCCCTAATTCGAATAGATAGGCCTTTGCACACTTTCCAGAAAATTCCTTTCTCTAAGACTTTCCTTCCTTCCATTATACTACGCCAATTCCAGGAGAGATTCGTACCTCTTTCTGCTCTTAGGAAATCAGAATTTTGATAATACTTACTCTAGTAAACTTTACTGATAAGAGAGTTTGTCCTGGTGAGTAGACGCCATCCTTATTTTGCTAACATTGTCAGATTAAAGGCTTTAAGGTCTTTGAAGTTGAGTCCTTCTTGATTCTTTAGTCTGCAAGTAATTCTCCAACCAATCCATTGTATTCTCCGTTCAACCTCCTTTTAGCCCCACCAAAATTGTAGAATGGCTCTTTGAATTTCTTCAAGGAGAGTTTCTGGTAGTTTGAAACAACTTAGAGTGTAAATAGGAATCGTCGTGGTTACAGCCTTAATTAACACTTCTCTGCTACTAGTAGATAAAAGAGCTCGTTTCTAATGACTCAATTTCTGAATCACCCTATCGTTAATGAAGTTGAAAATAGCCTTCTTGGATCTCTGAATCACTGTTGGGAGGCCTAGATATTTATTCTGATTTCCAATGTGTGGTACCAAAAGAATTTGAGCTGGTCATGGATGTAAACTGGGATATTTTTGTTGAAAAAGACGACTTATCAAGATTAACCTTTTGCCCACTTATTTTTTCATAAACCTGTAAAATCCAAAGCAAATTTTGGTATTTTTCCTCACTTGATTTGCTGAAAAATATTAAATCATCTACGAAAAATAAATAGTTAATTCTAGAATATAATTCCTTTTGTATATTTTAAAAATGGATTGAAAATAAAATGTCTTGAGAAATCCTTTTTATCCTTAGTACCATAGTTGTCAAAATCGGACCGGACCGGCCGGTTTGACCAGAAAATTAGTAAACCGAACCCTATGCCGATCCGGTCCGGTATTTGGACCGTGTAAGGTAGAGAACCGGTATAAACCGGTCAAACCCGGTATGAACCGGTGAAAACCGAACCGGTCCGGGCTGCTCGGTCAACTTTGAAGGGGAATTTACAATGGACCAACAATCTGCAACTCCACCATGCTCTAAACCCTCCAGCGCTGACAAGTGTCATACTTGTGATGATTTTTGGAAAATTTTCCAAAATGCTCCCAATGGGGTTCGAACCCCCTCCTCCAGCATAAAACAAGCATACTTCTACCACCAAGCTAAAATGTTTCTCATTAATTGTAATACTAATTATAATACATATAGCATATTTTCTTTTCACTTATATTCAATTTATTTTGATTTCAAAGTCACTCATTTTTAAATCAATTACATTTTATTTAACTATAAATTTTATTAAATATATACAAATTAAAAAGATAAGCAAAAAATTTAATTAATCACAATTTATTTATTTTTAATGATTATATGATATCTATTAATATTATTTTTTTAATATATTTTTTATTTTTTGTCTTCATATAAGGTTGATAGTTGAAAATTGTTAGATGATATTTAGTTAAACTAGTCAAATAATTAAATTTTATATAATTATTTAATTATACCGAGTTAACCGGTTCGACTAGTGACCCACCGGTTGAACTAGTGACCCAGTGACCCAATAACCTTACCAGTTCGATCACCGGTTCGGTTCTGACAACTATGCTTAGTACAACTGTTGGTTTTTTGAAACTCGATTTTATTTTCTTATCTTATTTGGTATTGAGTTAATGTTCAAAAAACCAACATTAAATATAAGCCTAGAGATTTTTTGAAATAATACATGCAATTTTAAATTCTAAATACTACTTAATTTCTTTTTAATTTAATATACAAGCTAAATTTATAATTATGTGACAAAATTGTAAACATCTCAAATAGGATTTATGACAAAGGCACAATTGATTTTCTCTCTTTTTATTTTATTTTATTAATATATTTCAAAAACAACTGGTTTTACCTTCTCTTTTTTTGTCTTAACTGGTTTTAGCTTTGAACAATCATGCACATGAAAGTTGGACGTGGAACATCACACCCCTTTATGCCCTCTCTGTATTATGTTCGGCCCAAAACATAGAGACAATATTGTTTTAGTGTAGGCATTATTGGCCCAACAAAAGTTTGTTGGATATTTTTTATATTTTTTCAAGAAGTTTAATCTGAATCCTATCTTTTAGAAACATGTTGTGATTAACATACTACTTAAAGTACTTAGACCTTTGATAATGAAATTCAGTTCTTCCTATTGAGAAGAAAGGGGCCCAAAATCTGAGCAAACTTTCACTCCTGACTAGAAAGGAAAAAGAAAAAGCAACTTTTTTTTTTCTCAAATCATCATTTTATTTTCATTGGGATTTTTTTTCCTCAAGCAAGTTGAATGTCTCCTATGTCCTATGGTATGTTGATCCAAAATTTGGGTAAGTTTGAAAGTTAAAATAGCATTTATGATAGAGGAAGGTACTCTATCATATGATCATATCTTTGAATAACTTTTTAAGTATTTTTCTCTATGACAAATCATTTTAAATTTCATGTAACTAGAAGGACAATATATGTGCAATATGGTCTTGTGTTAAAGAGATAGTTGTCATAACTGGTAAGAAAATATCTGCAAAATTCATATGTGATTCACACCTGATATTTCTCTTAGTAAAGAAGATTGCCTAACAATATAACACCTTGCCATTAATTAATGCCATATATGTTAACACATAAATGGTTGGACTGCATATAAACTTGAGTTAATTAGGCAAATCAAACTCTAATTATTACACTAACCAATAATCACAAACAACAATAACATAGCTACTGGACTAGTACCTAGCTTCCGTTTTAGGTTTTTGTCTTGGTGTTCCAAACAAGAAGTGGTATTTATTCTCATCAAGTCATCATGGAAGAATGCATCTACCTATAACAATATAAGGTGGAAAAATGATGTGCATAATGTACAACAAATTGGATCCAACTTAGTCATTGTCAAAACAAAATCAATAATGAAAGCACTGGAATTGGACAAGATTCATATGATCATATACACACATATCCAATTTTCTACAGGTTATTTTAAGAGAATTATTTGGGAACAGAACTGCAACTTAGATATTAGATAAAGGTAGAGGGGAGAAGATGAGAATGATTGTGTTTTCTTATAGTTGTCAGATTTTAAACATATGGCATGGGTATCACTGTAATGATGAAAGTTTATGTAATATAAGGGAGGGACCAGTGCCTTTTAAAATAATTCATATACGGGCCCTAGCTAAATTGAAATCAAATAAAAAACTAAGAATTTAACTAATGTGTTTTAAGTTATTATTAATCAAAGTTTAATCTTTTTCTTTAACAAATACATTATAAATGTATTAAAAAACTTAAATTTTGTATATTCTTTTGTAAAAGCTTTTGGATTGTAAAATTAATCACGTGTCTTACTGTTGTATTAAGGTTTTTACATTAAGTGAAATTTATATTGACTAGTATTTGATACTTTCAAAGATATGGATTAAAGATTAAAACGTGAATAAAAGATTATGTATGTCAATTTGGTATTTGAAATATCATACGTTACAAATTAATTCTTTAAAAAAATACAATAATGATACATCACAAAATAATTTATGTCATGTGTCGTCAACTAATTGATAAAAAATTAATCTGGTTCAATGTTGTATTTCTAAGGGTCAATCTAAAATATCTAATTTTTCGAAGATCAAATTAAATACAGATGATATTTTAGAAATTATTTTGTCTATATACTCTCCAAATTTGATTTTGTTAATAATGCAACAAATGTTTTTCATGACATAATTCATTTTATTATTTTGGTATATCTATCTACTTTTTCTTATCCTATACAGTAATTTGTAGGGCCTAAACGATTAATTTGAAGATCAGCGACAAATATAAAAGGGTGAGATTGAGTTGAATATATAGTCATTGTTTCATAAATTTATCAGATCCGTGGTTGGATTTTAGCCAAAATAAAACGACAAATATATTTTTACAATTATAAAATATGGACACTTCGATAAATTGTATCTCCTCCTATTAGACACATTATTTATAAATATGCATTTGTTATGGGATATTTAACTGTGTTTTAATAAAAAATAAAAAAATATATTTAAATATAATTATATATCAACGTATTTAATTTTATTCTTAACATATATTTTTAAAATAAATTTAAAAATAATATATATTATTATTTATTAAAATAAAAATATTTTAAATATTTTATATAATTAAAATAAAATATTAAAAATAATTAAAAATTAATTAATATTTTAATATTAATAAAATATTAAAATATTATTATATTTTTTAAAAAAAATTATTCTATATTTTATATGAATACATGTCTCTAAATCTTACAAGATTTTAAAATTTATAATTTGCATATCCCGCGTGTCGTATCGTTTTCAAAATTCTACTACTACTACTATTATTATTATTATTATTATTATTATTATTATTATTATTATTATTATTATTATGGATAAACCATACGCGAGCCATATAATTATTTCCCAGCAGCTGCATGATTAGACCACAGCATAACTTTATTGTACCGAAATTGATGTCTCGTACTAAAACACACATTTACATTATCAGTCGAACTGATAAAAAGAAGTTGCAGAAAAAAAGTGCTCTTTTGCTTTCACGTGGAAGGATTTTCCACCGGTTAATAATAATAATAATAATAATAATAATAATAATAATAATAATAATAATAAATTACTAAAATAATGTTCAAAAATTTGTATCGCCACAAAACAAATTTTAAAAGATATTAATTATAAATAAGTCTTTAAAAAATTTAAAAATAGAATAAAAAATTAAATATTAAATATATATATTCTAAAAAATAATTTTAGAGATAAAATTTTGATGCAAATTTTTATAATTATTATTAAAAAATATTTTTATTCTTAAAATTTGATAATTTTTGTGAATAAATTTTTTTAAAAATGTTTTTTTTTTGTGAATGAGTACATTTTTTTAAAAAAATAAATGGAAAAATTTAGAGATTAAATTTGTGTTTCGAATATTTTATACATCTTTTAAATATTTATTCAAATGTTGTCACAGAAATTTAAATCTAATGAATAAATCATTTATTAAATATAAATTTTTTTATTATTTACAAAAAATATAATATTTATTGATTTTTTGACTTATTTTCAAATTATTCGATAACTGTTTTGTTAATAACATCTTTTAAAAATTTTTTGTCAACAACTAAATTTTTCAGATACCAAATTGATAGTTAACCTTACTACTACTACTACTACTACTACTACTATTACTACTACTAATAATAATAATAATAATAATAATAATAATAATAATAATAATAATAATAATAATAATAATAATAGTATCTAAAATTCATATTTGTATTTTTATTTTTTTTTTTAAATAAAATATATGAGAATTAGTTTTGTATTTACAAACCTTTTATTATTGTAAAATTACAAATCTAAATTTTAGATTTGTATACTCCTAAAATTTTATCATGAAATCTGGAATTAAATTTTAAAATGGTCTTTGAGATTGGTGTCATACACTAAAATTTTTTATAAGATTTCAATTGCACCAATTACGTCTTTAAAATTGACAAAAGTACACAATATTAGTCCCTAACCCATTTTCTATTTACGACATGATGACATGGCTTGATGACGTAGACTAGTAATGACATATGTCACTCCATAATTTGGCCACGTGTAATGGTATAATGATGTGCGGACCAGTGACATGTAGCATGCTGACGTGGACAATTGTGTCACATGTCACAATGCTATTTAGCCATGTGTCAATTTGTGCCACATATCACAACAGTATTTCTTCACGTGTCATCTGCTATATCAGCATTGTAGATGCACCAAATTAGTTCCTTATTTGCATTAAGTAATTTATTTTAGTTCCTGAAATTGAATGTTGTATATAAGGGTGGAAAAAGGTCAGGCGGCCTGCCAGGAGCCTGTAGCCTGGCCTGTGTTTGGCCTGACCTGACATGGTCTGCTATAAAATAGGTATAAGCTCAGACTCTTATAAAAGCCTTATTATGTTAATAGGCTAGATCCAGTCTCACTAATTAGTCTTATTGGCTTGTCAGGCCTGTCTGAGTCTGTTAATACATAATTACATATATAAATAATTTTTTTATTATTAACAAAATTATGAAATATTTTAAATTTATTATATTTAATTATAAATAATTTTGTATATTTTAAATACTTTAAAATTTAAATTTTTTGTAAATATTAAATATGACATATTACATATAAATATATGTATTAAAAATAATTTTTTTAAATAATATTTTTACTTTTATAAAAATAAAATTATCAGACCTTTTAACAGATTTTAAACCAGGCCAGTCTAAATAATAGATCAGGTTTAGTATTTTAAAAAAAGTCTATATATAGCAGGCTACAGGCCAGACTTAGACTAATTGATTACATGACAAAAGCCTGTTAAAAATAAAGTTTGGCTTGGTCTAACCTATTTTCACCCCTAATTGTACATCAAATGAGTTCATTCACTAATTTTTTTTCTTATTTTTTAAAAATTAAAAATTCTCAATTGATATGACTATAATTAACAATTTGGCCTCACTTTAATGCTTCTATTAGAATTTCTTTACAATGATTAAAAAATTAATATGACTCTTTTTTTTTAATTTATGCAAACATACAATAAAAAAATAATGTGTAATAATATACGAAATGACCTTATAAAAAATAAGAATGATATTATTATCTTCCTAATTTTTTAGTTTTTATACATCATAAGAGAAAGTTAAAGAAACTAGAAAGGGAGTAACTTTCACAAGACAAATTCACCTTGTGTCTTTATACAACCATTCACCACATTTGTAGAATTGTAAAATATAATTTACAAAAAGTTGATGTATATGAAAAAAAAAAAAAGCGAATGACTTAAATATTGTATAGGAATCCAGCCAATTGCAGTTGGTTAAGAATTTGTCAAGCTTAATTCTTTTGCCGTTTTGCGACACAAAACAAAGATGAAATGCGAATATTATTTTATTGTCATGAAAATTGTTGAAGATGTGGTAACTTAGCATGGAAGATCTACTCCTATGATTTGAACCTTAGGTAAACTAATAAGGTCTATTTGTCTAAAACCATTAGATTATTTTGTTTATCGGTTTCATTAAACATATTACATACCTGTTGAATTATATTTTATATATTAAATTAATTAATTTTAATTTAAATAATTCGACTAATAACTCATAAGTTGAATTACTAGCTTAGTAATTTTGTATTCTGATCAAATTAATTATCCGATTGATTTTGATAATTTTGTATTAAAAGAGAAAATATTATGCGAAAAACAACTAAAATAATAATAATTCCGCTACGTTACCAACAACATTTCTGTTAACTTCTGCCAACTCTTATATATAATTGTATTTAATTGAAGTGTTTTTATGGATGTGTCTAATAAAAATATCTTTTTCATAACTATGTTTAATAAAAGTATTTTTATAAATATATTTTTTAGATATGTTTATTTATATATGTATTTAAAATATAATAATTAATCATTATCGACAAAAAATTAATAAATAATATGTTGGTACCTTATACTTTTTCAAATAATAATTGCAAAAAGTATATGGTGATTGAAAAGAGTGATACATTGTTTTGCGTTATTTTATGCTTTGGATGCATGATCATATATAATAACTATTCTTGATATTATTAGGCAAGTGAAAGTTATGTATATCTGCAGCCATCTCTTTATCCTTCCATATTGACACATATTTTTGTTTAACGTGGAAGCTAATTAAATTAAACTAAATTAAATTAAATTAAAGCCCCACATGCATGGACAAATATATAGGATCATCACGCAGCGATTGGTGCCTTAATTACTTTCGCTCTCAGGTATGCAATAATAATCCCTTTACCCCACACCACTACTCATCAATCTTCAATCCCCTTCATCTTCTTCTTATTTACCAAGTGATTAATGCTAAACCGCTACCCTTTCTTCCATGCATGCTTTCCTTCTTTGTAAAACATTCATTCAGAAGTTGTTAGAATATGGGTTTGTTGGTTTTTTTTTAACAGTATTTTTTAATTTGACAGATTAAAAATTAATTTTTTGTCCAAATTTTATTTAAGAATTTATTATATATTGACTAATAAATTGATGTATACATAAAATAAAATTTAAATTCTCGACATTTATTTAAACAAATAAATAAACTAATCACTTAATTAATTTAAATTGGTTAGGTTTTTTAGCTTTTAACATATAATATTGAAGAAAAGAGAGAAAAAAGAAAACGTAGTTTGTGACATTATTGTCGTAAGTAAATGAATAATTATTAACATATCTAATAAGTAACAATAGAACCTTATATTATATAGTAGCACCTTATAGTGTAAGCCAAGTAATTAACAGAAATATTTTAAAAATCTATGTTATATAGAGTAACAGCACTCATCCCATTGATTGGTTTTGGCCGTTAGTGTTAGGGATAGTGTTAGTGTGGTCCTGTAACTGCAAGTACCATGGGATAAGTCACGTGTACAGTGTACACCATTCTACAGTTTTATTTACTTTTACTCCTCCAAAAAATTAAAGTAATACCACTCTAACAACCTTAATAGTATAGTGATAATGACACGAAGAAAAACATACTAGTAACGGTAAATTTTTTTGGCTACCAAATTTTCCTTTGATGATGATAGAAAATTATTGGCAATTTACGAATGTCTTGTTAACTTTTTTTTTGGGTAGTTCATTGAAAAATAAGTATATCTTAACAAACTTTTGCAATTATTATTCTTCAAACAAACGAACTAACATAACATAACTTTCTCAAAAATCAAATATCCAAAATAAATAAAAAAACAATTATTTCCTAAAACAAATTATTCTAACTTTAAATATCACGATACATTTATTTTTTTAGTTTTAGACAAGTTTATCGCATCCGTCGGCAAACTCTATTATTTTCATAAAATTCGCCGCATCTCTCGACAAACTTCATAATTTATATGAAGTTTGTCGCATCTCCCGGCGAACTTCATCATTTATATAAAGTTTTCGCACCCCTAACGAACTTCACCCCGAATTCACCACACTATATATGCCCGTGAAACCTTCATTTTGTCGTTTTTAGATTTTTTCTCTCCCAAATCTTCTTTGTTTTCATCTTTATTTGTCGTTTTTTTACTATCTTTTCTGCCAATTTTTCTGTCTTTCCGACGCTTATAAATTTTTTTGTCGGCTCTATTGTCAGTTCCAGGTTAGTACGTGCTTCTTTTGTTATCGATTTTCAATTTGAGTTATTGTTTATAACATATTTCCTTATAATTAGAGCAACTTATTAGTTAATTGTTAATTGAATATGTAGTTAGATTGGAATATGTATGAGTAATTAGTTTGATTAAATTATCAGTTTGAAATATGTCCGATAAAAATTTAGTTAATGTAAAATAGACAAATAGTTTGAATATGTCTAATAAAAAATTAGTTAATATGAAAGGAACTAAATTTTTTCGGTTTATTTTATTTTATTAAAGTATAGTGATGGAGCAGCAGTTATTGGGGTACAAGCATACCCTATATAGACTGGATCAAGTTGAGCATATATCAGGCAGACTTGATCGAGTGGTACACTTTTATCACTCTTATTTATTATATTGTAATGAAAGGTGAATTTGTAATTTTATTTGTTGACCCTATTTTTTTTGAACTTGTTTATTTTGTTCGGTAGGCGCCTCAGATCTTACACAGGATACAAAATTCTATGAGACGCCCATCTGAGTAGATTAGGCCATATCTCAGACAAGCTGGGTTTGAGTATATGGCATACATGGTGGAGTTCGAGCATGATTGGCCATTGCGGTCAGCGTTAATTGAGAGATGGAGACCTGAGTCCCATACGTTTCATCTGCCATGCGGGAAGATGACTATCATCTTGCAGGATGTGTCATACCAATTGGGACTCAGGGATCGATGGTGATCCTATTAGTGGATGCATAGGTGGGTAGGAGAAGCACCATGATGGACGGTCCATTGAGGACTTCTACCAGCATCTAACTCTCGGGTACACATCAGGTGGCTGCCCTTGCTAGAGGACCTTGATTGATGTGGCAGGTTATCATGGGGCTCGACTGTGTTGGCATGGCTGTACCGCTATATGTGTCGTGCCACGGAGCATAGTCAGCACAATTTGGATGCTTGCGTCAGTTTGCTGCTCTCTTGGGCTTATTACCGTATTCCACTGCTACGACCAGATGGATTTAAGACTCGTCGATTTTCGCTAGTTGAGAGGTATTATTCATTTTTGCACTTTTCTTCGTGAGTTAATGAAATAGAGTTGTGATGTATAATCATTTGCTATGTATTGTGGGTTGAGTATCATCTGGATGATGCCAGAGGCGATAACATGCTTAGACATTACAGACGTATGCTGAATGGGGTCGGCATCCTCTACGTAAGTGATAAAGATTTAATAATTTAATTTTATATTAATTAACTTTGAAACTTTTATATGATGCGTTTTGCATTTTGTGAACAGGTTGACTGGACGTCGTACACTGACCTACAACTACAGGGTGTAGTTCCACCAGGGATAGCTAAGGCTAAAGCCTCGGCAGCGGTTGTATGTTCGCTCCTTTGCTCCGCTATCATCGAGTGAAATCAGGTTGACCGGGTTGTGCATCAGTTCGGTGGCCTATAACATAT
The DNA here is from genome assembly GCF_003086295.3 of Arachis hypogaea. Lineage (NCBI taxonomy): Eukaryota > Viridiplantae > Streptophyta > Magnoliopsida > Fabales > Fabaceae > Arachis > Arachis hypogaea. The sequence continues at coordinate 110,746,195 of NC_092036.1, forward strand.
TCCGACTAGGACATTGAACATCAACAAGATGCATCGTCACGATGGGAGGATCGGGCGAGGCGAGTGGTTCCCACATTTTCTGGGTGGGTGGCATGAGATGTGGGATGCTCGTGCAGACCATCGACTCCACATATACCATCATATTGACTTGCATCCATCAGGGCCATATATGACATGGTTTCTTTAGTGGGCCCACATAGAGTTGTTTGGTCAGGGTGACCAACACTTGGTGGCAGGCGGAGTTGTGCCAGATGACCTGCCAAGTCACCACCCCAAGGCTCCAGAGCTGTATCAGCCAGAGGATGGTTAGCTTTCAGAGGTGCGGCCTTATTTTGAGAGAGGGAGAGGTAGGGGAGGGGGAGAGGTAGAGGTAGAGGTAGAGGGAGACGTGGTGGAGGGAGAGGGAGGCAAGGGGATCCGAAGGTTGCCCGCGATGGAGATTTGGTCAGCCCACCATCGCATGAGGCAGAGGATATTGAATGCCAGGTCGGGGATCTTTCAGGACCCTTCCTCGGAGACTATTTGACCCTTAGACCTCCTGGTTCACATCCTTCGGATGCCGGGCCCAATCACCAGGGGCATACACCAGGAGCCAGGCCCCAGTGCGCACCTTGATGTTCAATTTGACCTGCCATTCATCCCGTCAAACTTCGGGCCCGAGATTGACTATCAGCCCATTTTGGATATGCAGGACATGGTGGATGTGACCCTGGGTATACCTGATTGGATGACACATTTGATCCAGGGAGATGATGACGGGTTGCCGGATGTTTCGGTAAGGCCACAGCAGACCCATCCTTTTTCGCAGATGCACATCGATCACCCCTCCACAGTTTGCATACCAGCCACGACACGTGGACGATCCATCTAGTGGGTCATCATCTACTGCAAATTACGTGACTCTCAGGGACCAAATGAGCACTCCAATACCTGATCTGGATCCGCCCCTCGGGTGAGAACAACGCGATGTCAGACCTCTTGCTTGTGGCACAGGTGGATGTCTTGATGCGAAGCCTCATACGTCTATAATTTACGTGGTGGTAGGCGAAGTCGTGGCCAGTAGGATATTTTAGAGTTTTACGCATTTTAAATGTCTAATGTACATGGTACAACGCTTTGCCATCATTATGCACATGCTTGTATTATCGTGTATCATTATTATTTATAGTTGTTATCTTTATTATTGTGTTATTATGGATATCATCCTTTATAGTTATGTTTTAAAGTTCAATCATGTATTCCATTTTTAACTAGTCAGGCATAGTGAATTACATGATACAACGTTTTATCAAAACCAACTCAACGATGATTATAATACAAGAGTTATCCACTATAAAATAACAACTTATAACTAACGTCGACTAGATGATTCCCTACCCCCATCAAGAGCTTACAAGTCCTACATGTGTGACCACTTGACGACACAATCCGCATCTCTTCTCCCTGCTATGCTCAACATCATTCATGTTATTGCGAATTCTGGAGCTAACGGGCTGACCTCTCTTTACTCTCATCATCCTAGGGTTGGGCCGAATACGAACCACGTCATATGATGGCCAGTTATCCTCGTGACCAATCGGTCAAAACTCTGATCTATAAACATTAAATACCGACTCCATGTGATACACAGAATGTACATACCACTTCCAATCAAGTCGTGCATGAGAGCAAGCTATAAGAACGTGACGGCAAAGAACATGAAGATCCTGAAAATACCCATAATCACAGTTACCCTTATCAAGTAGCACTTGGTAATTTTGTTGCCTAGAACTGGGCACTGCTGCTAACTCTTCAACCATGAACGTAGTCCTCGATCGATTAAACTGATAAACATTCATAGTGTTGACATATTTCGAGTTGAACTCTATGGCCTTCATCAACGTCTGTGAGAATTTAGCACCAACTTGAAGCTGAGCAAGAGAATCTGAAACCTTCCTAGCAAAAAATTCACCCAAATAGAAATAACTTGACTTAACAAGAGCAGTGATGGGCAAATTATGAGAACCCTTCATGACAACATTAATGCACTCCGAGATGTTTGTCATCATGTGACCAAACCGACAACCCTCATCTACATACTGCACCTAATGTGAACGAGGCATTTCTTCAAGCCAGTTTGTAATTGTGACATTCTCGCCCTTCAGACGACCAAAATAATGAGCGAACTCCTGTTGCAACTTCGAATATACTGCGTTAACTAGAACCTTCTTCAAGTCCTTATTTTTGAAGTGACTCATAAAGTTGGCAGCAATGTGTCTTGTACAAAACGCTTGGAAGGGATGCGGTGGTTTCCATAAACTTCTATCGGCGTTCAATGCAGCATCAATTGATTTGTGCCTATCTGAAATCACTAAGATGCCAGGTTGTGGTGTCACAAGCTACCGTAAATATGAAAGAAAAAAATGACCAAGCCTCCTTCGTCTCACCATCAATAATGGAAAATGCAATAAGCAATATGTTTACATTGCCATCTTGAGCAATAGCCATGAGTAATGTGTCTCCGTATTTACCATATAAGTGGGTGTCATTGATAGAAATAAGTTGCTTGCAATGCTTGAAAGCCTCAACACACGGTAGAAACGTCCAAAATACCCGATGAAACATGATAGTGTCAACTGCACTAGGCTAAGGCTATATCACAAGTTGCACCCAAGTACCTAAATACCCATTAACAATTAGCATATCTAGATGGAGATTTTATACATAACTAAGCACAATGAATTGCATCTTACCGGGTATGTACATCTGCATAGCAAATAAACAACAAGAAAGATTGTTGTATGACTCCTTCTAATCATCATATATTCTAGCAATGACTATCTGCTTTGTAAGCCAAACCTTTCTGTAGTCGCCTTGTAACCGAAGTGATTCTCCACACCTCCCTGCAGAACCCTTATGTTGATTGTTGGACCTGCTTTGACCATGGTGAATATGTATTGAGCAATCACCTTCGAGTCCAACCTACGATAGTCTTGGCCCATGGATGTTTGCATGCAAGTATGATGACCATTATATCTCCTAACCTCCCATTTTTCTTGCTTTCGGCAATATGCTATGCGTATGTTCCAAGAGCAACTGGGCCCGAACTGGATACACTGTACATCATACTTCAACTGGTCACTATCAAGTATTTTATACTCCACATCCCTCCTGATGCTGTACTCCTTAACTACCAACATGACTTCCTCCTTATTTTTAAATTATTGTCCAGCCTCGAACTCATGGTTAGATCCTCTTCGGGGCCTCTATGGGTAAATGACCAATCCGAAGTCATTGCATCCAGATTCAACCTGGAGAAGTAATCTGACCCAGTCATATGGTCGAGAATGACAGGCTGTATCAGAGAAATTTGTGTATCACCGTAGTAGTTTATCTCTTCTTCCTCGTCATCCTCGTAAAAAATTTTCGTTGGTTCATCATCAATATCGTCTTTGTCATCGGGGTTAACTTTATAGGGAACCATTATCGGATCCCTGATAGCAAAATCCTCATGACTTTCAACGTTATCTTTCATCATGTCAGCATTAGGAAGTTCAACGTTTGACCCCTCTTGACTACCTTCAGCTGGCATATTTAGATCAACTATTGTTCTTCTAATATTTCTTCTAACAACTCCATTTAACGGGACTATCATCAACCGTATCTACAGATGATCCTCGTCCACCCAACTCAACTAAAAACACGAATATTTCCAAATTAAAATCATCGTCTAATATTGAGCTCGCTTCTCCACTAGCCATACTTTTATTTACCGAAACCGAGGTGAAGTTCGCCGTCCGACGAACTCTATGAAAATAATGGAGTTCGCCGGGGTGCGATAAACTTACTTAAAACTGTAAAAAAAATGTATCATGATATTTAAAGTTGGAATAATTTGTTTTAAAAAATAATATTTTTTTAATTTATTTCAAAAAAATTCTAGAATTCTTCAATAAAAATGTAAAATATTTTAGGTGAATATCCAATCACATTTTTTAAATAAGTGTTTTTAAGTAACGTGACAATTAAGTAATTAGATAAATATATAAAAATTTTGTATGAACATAATGTACAAAAGTTAGTCACAATATATATATTATATTCTTATATAATAATGGCTTAATTTTTTACATTTATGTAAAATGACTTTTACTTATTTTCTAAACCTCTTGGAATGGAATAATTATCCATTAGTTATGTATATATTTAAAGTGAAAAAAAAGGAAAAGAATATGATGCAAGTACAAACGAACAATTAATGTCAAAATTGTATTTGTTTTTTTATTAATGATACATTATTGATGAGATATAATTAAGAGGAAGTTGAAGAAAATTAAAGTTGAAGGTGACTGATATTTGTCCATTAACGGATGGGCGTGTCTCATGTCTTGTCCATGGAAGAGTAAGTTGGAATGCTTAATGCCATATCGTTAGGGAAAATAGTTATACATCTTTTTGCTTCAATTTAATTTGATATTTGCCTAAACCCTAAACGACAAAACACAACTTCCCTACTCTTCCTTTTCTATAGACTAATTTTTTTTTGTTATGGAAGTAAAAGTGGTGATATACTTTAACATGGTAATTTTTGGTGTTTTTCAAAATTGTGGAAGTACACAAATTTCTGAGTCGATTTCTGTACTTAAAACTTTTTAATTTTTTTTTAACACAAATCCCTGGGACCGATTTGTGAACCTCTCACAAATCACTGTGACCGATTTGTGCACCTTTCAGAAATCGGACGGTCCAATTTCTGTACCTCTAAAAGTCGGACGGTCCGATTTGTGTATACCTCTAACAAATCGGACGGTCCAATTTTTGCTTCTTTAGTTAAACGATTTCACATTTAAGTATAACACCGGAACAATCCACATTTAAGAAAAACACCACTGCCACTCCAATATAAAAAATAAAAAATTCTTTTCTATATCCTTTAATTTCTTTCCCTAGCTTCCATAAAAATTCTATTTGAATATCTTAAGTAGAGTGAAAATTTTATCCATGAGTTTTACACATATATTAGCGTAATTAAGTTCAATTTTATATCATATATATTATGGACTTCAATTGTACCTTACACTTATTTTAAAGTGGCGGGGAAGAAAGCGAGGAGTTTGGTGGGCGTAACAAAATAAAAATCATATGTTATTTAAATAGTAAATAGTAATTATCTTTTACTTCTTGCCCCAAAGAATGCCTTGTACTTAATTAGTATGCCTAATGAGAAACTTCCTCTCATACTTTATTCTCAACACTCATATCTGTTATTCAATTATTCAGTCATGACTTATAAAGTGTGCAAAGAAGGAAATAAGAGTTAGCTTGCATGTAAGATTTTATCCTTAACTACTACAATAATATTGCGTAATTAATAATGTAATACTTGGTAAGTTGGCTAAGCCATTGCTGGTTTCTGTTAAAAGTGCACTTTATTTGTAATCTCAAATCTCAAATTAAAGGGTTTGACATCATAAGGCATATGGATCAAATTAAATTGTATCTTTCTAAAAGAGTTCAAAAGGTTCAAACCTCACATAAAAAAATGTTTAAATCTTAAAAATGTTCAGAAAAGTATCATTATGTAATTCCTTATTACTTTATATATTCAAAAGGTGTAGAAATGCCACAAATCACCCCCTCCGCTCTTCTTTTCGGTTGATGAATTTATTCATAATTAAAGTTATTATCAGTCTTGAAAATTAAAAGGGACACAATGGAGGTTTATTTGGTAGTCAACCCTACTATTCATATTATCCATTTTCTGTTTATATATTTTTGTCATATATTGAAAAGCAAAATTGAGACATTGCAAGAAATAATTATTTTATACGTACATAAAAAATCAATCCCATATATATATATATATATATATATATATATATATATATATATATATATATATATATATATATATATTAGAATATAAAATATAAATACTAAAAACATGTAAAATATAATAATATGTATTTATACATAAATACAAATAACGAATTTAGTAATTAATTCTTAATATACACATAATATTTAAAAAAAAACAATAGGTGTTTACATAAAGCCTAAAAAAAAGAGTATTTTGAGAAAATAAAGAATATAAAAATGTCCGTTGTAATTTATAAAAATGCTTTTGCTGTATTTATGCAGTTTTTGACTATTGCTTCTCTACGGATGTCTTGGAAGAAGATGAGTATAGAGGTTATATGGGGGGGATTGTGGCGCAGCTACAGGATCACTTTCCAGATGCTTCTTTCATGGTGTTCAACTTCCGAGAAGGGGATAGACGCAGCCAAATCTCAGATATATTTGCTCAGTATGACATGACGGTTATGGAGTACCCTCGGCAATACGAGGGTTGCCCCCTTCTGCCATTGGAGATGATCCATCACTTCCTTCGATCAGGTGAAAGCTGGTTGTCTTTGGAGGGGCAACAAAATGTGCTTTTGATGCACTGCGAAAGGGGAGGTTGGCCCGTGCTGGCATTTATGTTAGCAGGTCTTTTATTATACCGTAAACAGTACACTGGGGAGCAGAAAACTCTTGAGATGGTGTACAAGCAAGCTCCAAGAGAACTCGTACACCTTTTATCTCCCTTGAACCCACAACCTTCACAGTTGAGATATCTTCAGTATATTTCAAGGAGACATTTGGGTTCCGAGTGGCCCCCTTCTGAAACACCCTTGTATTTGGATTGTCTGATTCTTAGGGTCCTTCCGTTATTTGATGATGGAAAAGGTTGCAGGCCTGTGGTACGTGTGTATGGTCAAGACCCTTCAAATCCTGCTAATAGAAGTTCGAAGCTTCTTTTTTCAACTTCGAAATCCAAAAAGCATGTTCGCCACTACCTGCAGGTGCTATATAAATTTACATTTTTGGTATTCTGAATTAATTATGTATAATGTCCTCTTAATTAATTTTAATCACAGGCAGAGTGTATTTTTGTGAAAATCGATATCCGTTGTCGTGTTCAAGGGGATGTTGTTCTTGAGTGCATACATTTGAGTGAAGATTTCACTCGTGAGGAGATGATGTTTAGAGTCATGTTCCATACTGCATTTGTGCGGTCAAATATATTGTTGCTGAGCCGTGATGAAATTGATATATTGTGGGATGCAAAAGATCAATTTTCTAGGGATTTCAAAGCAGAGGTAAGTTATAGTTATTCTTCTGTGGAGTCTATTTTCTGATGCATTACAAGTTGAACACATACTCATGTCTGTTTCAGGTGCTTTTCTTGGATGCTGATGCTGTTCTACCCGATCTAACCACAGTCGCAGCGAATGATGATGCAAATGAAACTGAAAGTGCCTCCACTGAAAGTGCTTCACCTGAGGAGTTTTATGAAGTGGAAGAGATTTTTAGCAATGTAATTGATGGACAGGAAGGTAAAGGTGAGTATGATTCTCATGCTATTAATGACAGTGCTGTCTTTGATGGAAATCATAAAGAGGTTTGGAAGGGGGAGTTGGATTCTCACGGCTTTCAGGATTGTACGCCTGATGATGGGCTTCAAAAACGGCTCGATGAGATGGATTCTGGTATTAATGAAGTGAAAGACATCTCTGTTGATGATGTGAAATACAAGCTTGATGAGAGCATGGATTCAGATCCTCATGCAGTGAAGGACATTGCTGTGGATGATGGAAAAATTAAGTTAACCGCTGCAATATTTTCAGACATGAAAACAATGGAAATCGATGTGGATGTGAACCAGGAAATGGCAATCCAAAACAAATATGATGAAGATAACAAAGCTATAGAAAGGGACTTAGAATCCAAGGCAGGGCAGCAGATAGCTGATATTGCAAGACAAAAATCAGGTAAACTTGTTCCATTGGCTCCGAAGAAACAACCTCCATCAAACTCAAAGCCAATGGGAGATTCAATTACAACAAAGCAAAAGACTAAACAGCAAGAAACCCAAGGTTTTCAGTCAAAACAAGCTAAGCCTACTGCAGTAACTCAATGGATTCCTTCTAACAAGGGTTCTTACACAAACTCAATGCATGTATATTATCCATATAGGAACAATAGTGCACCTGCAGCACTTACAAATTATACAGCTCCAAAGGATAAAATGGAAGATACCAAAGTGAAGTCTTCATCTGCATCTGCTGCTTCTACTGACACGAGAATTGAACTGAAAAGTCGCAAGGTGGCCCCTACAAAATCTTCAGGCAACACGGTAGTAGGATTGGATGCTAACCGCCCTCAATCATTACCATCTGTTAAAGAAACATCTTTTGACTTTGAGTTAGTTACAGAAGCAGATCAACAGAGCTCAGAGCAAGAGCTACGACCTCCACCACCGCCTCCTCCTCCTCCTCCACCTCCGCCAAGAAACATTTCTTCACGTGTTTTTGAACCCTTATCGTTTCAGGATGATGTATCAAGTCAAGCATCTCAATCTCCACTGGTATCCTCATCCTCTTTGGGTGGAAATGTGTCTACTGCACAAGCCCCGCCACCTCCACCACCGCCACCGCCGCCATTTTCAAGATCAATTAGTAAACAAAAAGTAGGGATAAGTTTACAACCTGCAACTTCTCCTCCTCCCGCTCCACCCCCAACTCCACCACCACCCCCATTTTTTGGGCAAAACAATGGGAGCTTACAACCTTCTCCATCCTCTTGGAAGTCTCTGTATTCCTCAATTTCCACTGCTGCGGAATCTAGTAGTTCTGAGGTATTTGAAGTAGTGGGTCTTGCACCTCCTCCTCCTCCACCAATGCCTCCTTCAAGCTATGGTGTTTCATCCATTCCTCCACCAGCACCACCTCCTCCTCCTCCTCCTCCTCCTCCTCCTCCTCCTCCTTTAACATCATCGGTTCCTTCTCCTTCAACAACTAGAGTTCCTCCTCCTCCTCCTCCTCCTCCACCACCACCACTTCCTACGTCTTCCATGTATAGGGGTGCACCCCCTCCACCACCACCACCACCTCCTCCTCCTCCTCCTCCCCCTTTTAGTCATGCTTCAACATTGCCACCTGCTCCACCTCAGACTCCTTTTAGTAGAGCTCCTCCACCCCCACCACCTCCTCCATTTGGTAAAGCTCCACCACCACCACCACCTCCACCTCCTTTTGGTAAAGCTCCAACACCTCCACCTCCACCTCCACCACCTTTTAGCAGAGCTCCACCGCCACCACCTCCACCACCTTCTAGTAGAGCCCCACCGCCACCACCTCCACCTCCTTCTAGTAGAGCTCCACCGCCACCACCTCCACCTCCTTTTAGTAGAGCTCCACCTCCCCCACCGCCACCTCCTTTTAGTAGAGCTCCACCTCCCCCACCGCCACCTCCTTCTAGTGGAGATCTGACTCCCTCGCCACCACCACTTTTGACTAGAGCTCCATCTCCTCCACCACTTCCTCCATTACATGGAGGCCCACCTGCACCTCCACCTCCTCCAATGTCTAGAGCCCCAGCTCCTCCACCTCCCCCTATTCGTGGAGCACCACCTCCTGCTCCTCCTCCTCCTATGCGGGGAGCACCCCCTCCTCCACCACCTCCTGGGGGTCGAGGTGCACCTGCTCCGCCACCTCTTGGTAGTCGAGGCCCTCCTCCTCCACCTCTTCCTGGTGCTTCCGGTGCTCCTCCTCCACCTAGACCTCCTGGTGGCGCACCACCACCTCCACCCTTGGGTTCTAAAGGTTCAAATGTTGGAGCTGATCCAAGAGGAAGAGGGCGTGGATACGTGCGCCCTGCAGGAGCAGGTGCGGTTGCACCTCGACGGTCCTCCTTAAAGCCATTGCACTGGAGTAAGGTTACAAGGGCATTGCAAGGAAGTTTATGGGAAGAATTACAAAGATTTGGAGAACCTCAAATGTAATATGTCTTCCCTACTATTGCATGTTCATCTGATTCATTTCAATTTTGTGTGCACACAGTTCTTTCTGCTTTCTATATCCCTATGTTTGTAATGACTGGTTTTACATTTTATCTTAGTGCACCAGAGTTTGATGTTTCAGAGCTAGAGAAGCTTTTCTCTGCAAATGTTCCAAAACCTTCTGATTCAAGTGGTAAATCTGGAGGGCGGCGCAAATCTGTTGGATCTAAAACTGACAAAGTCCACTTGGTATTCTTCTATCTAAATATTTTGGCAATTTGGGTTTTGAAGAAACAACATTGTTGTTAAACAATGAATTGATGGTTTTCACTTGGTCTTTCCTTTAGGAACTGCAATGAAGTAATTAACCATGATTTGTAGTTTTACTTCTCAAAGGCTGCTAAATACTAAAGTTCAACCCTATGTACATAGTAAAATTTAAGTGTAAGTTTGTAAAGTGGCTATTTGTTTGTTGAAAAAAGTCGGCTTCGTTCTGACCTAACTTGAAAGTTCAGGTACTTGCTCTAAATTTGTGGGGCAACCAAATGTACTTTTCTCTAGTTTTGTCTTGCCTGTAAATCTGTAAATGAGGCATACCTTGTTACATAATATATTAAGCATAGCTGACTGCACTGGTTTTATCTCTGAATAAAATTTCTTGTTTTTGAACAGTTACTTCTCTAACTCATTATGTTTTAAAGTTTAGCATCTTTATGCTGACAATTTAATGAACTGTGAGGTGCATATTGGGGCTGCTTTTTGGCTGTTAGTGCTCAGAGTTTGTTAAAAACTATCTGTCTCTTTATATTTGGTGGTTTCCTGTCACTGGTAATTAACTTGTTTGTTTGTATTATTGATTGTAGATTGACCTAAGGAGGGCTAACAATACTGAAATTATGCTCACTAAGGTTAAGATGCCACTTCCTGATATGATGGTAAGCTGAAAATTGGCGTGAATAAGTTTTTTGATCATTCAGGATAGAAGATTTTATAATGAAAATATCATTCTTATGCATGTTGCTTTCTAGTAAACATTAGTGTTTTTTATTTACATAGAAGATGCTTATTGAAATTTGATTGACTTGTATATGTGCCTAAGGCCACCAGTAATAGCTCTTGCCAGCAAATCTAAAATATCCACCTCGAACAATGTGGTTAAGTATTATCTAACATGTTAAAATGGATATTCTCAGGCTGCTGTGCTGGCTATGGATGAATCAGTATTAGATGTAGATCAGGTGGAAAATCTCATTAAGTTTTGTCCTACCAAAGAAGAGATGGAACTTTTGAAGGTAAAGATTAACAAACTTATCATTCTTAATTCTTACATCTTGTTTTGTCAGCTAAGGTTTCTCATTTGGCGTCTGCTGTTACGGAAACATATCTTTTACTCTGGTTTGTTTGCTTTTCTAATTTTGATTCCCCTTGGTTATGAAGGGATACACTGGTGACAAAGAGAATTTGGGAAAATGCGAACAGGTGTGTACTAATTTGTTATAGCCATATCATTATTTATGATAGCTAATTTAGCGTAAATCTAAGTACTCGGAATTATATAGGATACTGTTTGTAGGCTCATAACTAGGATCCATCTACCAGCATTTGATTTCTTAGACCCTTTGCTTACTTTAAAATCTAATAGGGAGTTGGGAGGAATGGTGGAGAAATGAAGTAGAGAAGAGAGGAAACTTATTTTAAGGGGAAAAAAAGAAAAAACAATTGTTGGCATGGAAACTGGAAATTGCAAAATTCTGGGTATAATTAGCTGCAGAGGTTAAAGAACTGAATGCGGCAAGGCTTTGATTTTGGAAGTGAATCTAACATATGATAATGATCAATAAAATTGTGCAAGAAGTCTGTTTCCTTGGAAGGCAGCTCATATGAATTCAAAGTCTATATCACGTATAGTTACAGATTTGTTGTTGCCTGCTTGCTTCTAGAAAGAAAGAAGCAATTTATTACATGTCCCCGCTTTTCCTTTAGATGTTGGTTATAAAAAAATTCTTTTGGCATTTCCTAATGCAATATCATACTATGTATCTATAATCATATCCTTGTATATATTTGGTCATGTTTCAGTATTTTTTAGAGCTGATGAAGGTGCCACGAGTAGAGTCAAAGTTAAGAGTATTCTCTTTCAAGATTCAATTTCTGTCTCAGGTATGGTGGTGCTTGCTATATTTTTCTATGTTTTGTGGATTTGAACTTTTGATTCAGTTATGCTTTCTTCTTTTTGCAGGTTACAGAATTTAAGAAGAGTTTAAATGCTGTGAACTCTGCTTGTGAAGAGGTACATTATGCATGAAACTAACAAACTGTGTTATTGGCATTTCTTTGACCTCATGCATTTTCTCTTGGGAATAGGTCCGAAAGTCTGTCAAGCTGAAGGAGATCATGAAGAAAATTCTTTTTTTGGGTAATACATTAAATCAAGGAACAGCTAGGGGTATGTACTTTTCTCTTTTAAATGTTAATGTCCTTATCATTCTCTGGGACATCGTTCTAGCTCTCTCAATTTTCTATGTTTAGATAATCACAGGCCCTTCTTAATTTTTCAGCAGTTAAAATTTAATTTGATTCTGTTAGATCTTGTCTAACGTAAACTTACAGTTTATGGATTACTATTTATTTATTTAATTTATGCAGGATCCGCAATTGGATTCAAGTTGGATAGTCTTTTAAAGCTTACTGACACTCGTGCTTCTAACAATAAGATGACACTGATGCACTATCTTTGCAAGGTATAATAACAATTGCACTAAAGGAATATATCATTTGATCACTTACCTTCTTTCCATTTTGCTATTTTGGCTCTAGGTTCTAGCTGATAGGTCGCCTGGACTGCTTGACTTCCACTTAGACCTTTTAAGCCTGGAAGCTGCGACTAAGGTGATGATTTATGCTTGGTTGGAAAAAGAAAATTATTCAACTGCTAATTGCTAGTTTGGTTGGTTTATTGGTTCTGTTTCACTCTATTCCCCTGTAAAACTGAGCACATATCTCCTCCTCTGACTTCTTGCAATGATATGTGTGTCACATGAATTAAGAGTTAACTCACAATTTAGAAGCTCATTAGAGTAAAGTGACCCAATATCAATCATCGTTATTGCTCGCCACAGAAGCTCATTACTTTGGCATAATCTCTTTTAAGTCCAATACCTGCTAATACCTTCAAACTTTAGCCCATATGCTAGTATATTCTATGGTTTCAACTTTGGTAATTAATAAACTTATAATCTGAAGGGCCTTTGCTGAAAAAGGAATTGCCAAAAGTCACTGAATCAAGAGAAATTTCACCTAGTAGCACATCTTGAATCAAATTCCTGGAAGAACTCCATTTCATTTGACACATATTTCTTGCTTGTGTTCGCTGCGTAAGGGGATATTTGCTAGATGTTGAAAAGGGAGGTTGATTTCATCCTTGGTTTGCTTGGGCCTCAAAAGCTGAAGGGTTTATTTCCTTTTTAGCCAAATATGAGTACTAGTTGATGTTTTATGGGACTTTTCTTTTTGGACATGTTGAGAGATTGGAAAGCTACGCATTATAGATAAAGCTTTTGTGTAGGGGATCCCTTATCCCGCAACGTGTATTGATTAGAAGTTGCACTTCTTTCAGATACAATTGAAGTCCTTAGCAGAAGAGATGCAGGCAATCATCAAGGGACTAGAAAAGGTTAAACAGGAGCTTGCTGCATCTGCAAATGATGGACCTGTGTCCGAAGTTTTCTGTAAGGTGTTTAACATGTTTATGTTAGACTCTTTATTATTCACTTTTTGTTTAATCGAAATTCTTTATTCTTCATTTTCCTTGGGGAAAAAACAAGGGAGTTTCAAAATGATTCATAATAGTAAGCTTTGTGCTTTTGATGGACATAGTTAATCTTTTTAATTATCACCAGCTTTGCCAAAAAACTCTTATATGCAATATGCTTACAGAAGAGTGTGTATATTCACCCGTGTTATTGATCATGGTGTTGACAACTTGACAAATTAATTTCAATATGCTTCTCTAGCCTTGTGTAAACATTGATTATGATGTGTTTATTTTAGCCCTTTTTTGGGGGGTATATCCATATCTACACACTAAAAAAGCCACTTTTTTCAAAATTTACTTTTTTGAAAAAGGATTTAGCTTTTCTGCCGGAGCTAAAAAGAGTAGCTTCTTCAAAATAAGTAGCTTCTTCAAAATAATAATAATAATTAATTAATAAATAAATAAAAAAGAAACCCCTTCAAATTAAAATTGTCACTTTTTTTGAAAAAATCTGAAATAAATGCACCAATAATCAGTTAATTTTTATTTTATTTTTTTATGGTATTGTAGTATTAAACCAATTACATTTTAACTATATTTGACTCATCTTTTGTGATCTCTTGTCAGACATTGAAAGAATTCATATCTGTTGCTGAGTCAGAGGTAGCATCTCTGACAAGCCTATATTCTGTGGTGGTAATTTGCCTAACCTTATTTTAGTACATTAAGCATCTACCAGTGAAGAGATAAATAGATTGTGTAATTTGTCAATGTACAGGGTAGAAATGCTGATGCACTCGCACTATATTTTGGCGAGGATCCTGCTCGTTGTCCATTTGAACAAGGTAAAATGACCATTGGTCTTTTAACTGGTTACTTGTTTCATCAGATTATAGTTCATTCAACTGATGTTTGAGGCAAATTAATTCATGTCCATATCTGTTATGTTTGGGGAAAAAATAGCAAAATTATCTATTTATTTACTTTTCTGGTTTAAACTTTTATAATGCTCAAACTAACTTATTGTTTCTGGTTTGGCAATTACAGTCACCACAACTCTCTTAAATTTTATAAGGTTGTTTCGGAAAGCGCACGAAGAGAATTGCAAGCAGGCAGAGTTAGAGAAGAAAAGAGCCGAGAAAGAGGCTGAAATGGAGAAGGCTAAGGGCGTTAACTTGACAAGGAAGAGTGCAAAAGATAGTTGACGACTGTGTTTTCTGCATTTTTCACACCGACATCATGCTCTCGCCAAAAGAGTAGGTATCTTCCCATGGTATGAAGGGGAACACTGCTTCTGGACTTTAAGAAGCCTACCTTTCCATGATGATGATGTGATAATTAGCTTTTCGACCCGGTCCATTCGAGGTGGAATTGCATATTCCTGCTCCCTGTGGACCTCTTGATTCATTAAATGCTATGGTGCCGGAGTCTGCACACACAAGTTTATGCAAATGACACCATGCTTCTGTTGCTTCAGATGCCCTCCACGGCCAGCGAGTGCTACGAAAAACAATGTATCCGGTCCCACGTCGATTCAAGAAGAAATTTTGTATTTTTCAGTGGAACTAGCATTGGCTTTGCACCATCGATTTAGCTGCTTCCTGACCTTCTTGGATCTGTAAAGCACCAAAGTCAATTATAGTATAATGAAATCTTGTACAAAGCTCTAACCCTTTTCATTAGGATCCAATTCTTTGTCATGTAACATAGAAAAGAAGATCAAATTAGTCTACCTTTTGATAGAGATTTTGGTAGTACCCTCAGGAAAAAAAATGTTGTATAGCTGTCAGTTGAGTTGAAAATAGAAAATCAGGTGATCATTGTATTGTAACTGTAATATAAGTGAAGAGTAGGCCGAATTAGGAATGCTAGTTCCCATTTTTCATGTGAAAAAAAATACAATACTCGGATGTGTAACACGTTTTCCGGCTCATGAAATTTTATCACGCTGGATTATTTCTTCATATATTTTTATTAGAATGAGAAAATTTACACTGATCTCCTTTGAAGTTAGGTGGTATCATATATGATATTTTTATTTGTAAAAACATACACTAATTTTTTTATATTTAAGTTATATAATACGAAAGGTAGCCTTAGAACAATAGTTGAGTTGTCTTATCTCAAGATTATGAGTTCAAGTTGTGAAAACAATCATTGATATAATTATCAGGTTAGGTAAAGTTAAGCTATGTGTATTACATTTTACACCCTTTAGAGTTGTTTGATGAAATAGTACTCTCTTATTGTTGTACTTTTCATTTATATAATAAAATAAGAGAAATATATATTGTTACAATGAATATGCATCTTTTATTAACCCTAAATGAGTTTTAGTATAACAGGCTGAAATGTCTCTCTTTTCATATAGTGAAAATAGAGATTAACAAAGATCCATAGAATCGAAATATTAAACTAGAAATATACTATACTTTGCCTTATTGCTTTTGAGCATATATGTCAATTGAACAGCATAGTATTAGCAGTCATCTCTCTGTAATGAGGTTTTGAGAGACAGTTTTTGACTGTGTTTGATTATGGAAGCCTTTGTATTATTCACACTGTAAAAGATTGCTAAGTATCAATATACAAAGTAAATTTGATAAAATCAAAAGAAGGGGCCAATTGAACAATATACATATAACAGAAAGGAATCTATATAAATTGGTTACTCTCTAGCTTCTTATGTGTTGCATATGGCTGAGATGAGGTTCCTCCATTGAAATTTGAAAAAACTTGATGCCTTCAATGCTGCTCAATTCACTTTGAGTCATCAAGCAACATGATGAATTTCTCTCAAAAATCTAACTGGTAGTTCTTACTCCTTAATCAAATTAATAAGTTGCTACCTTATATGTCAAGGTAGTTCTTCAAAATTTTTGTTCTTTATGAAACCATAATTGTCCTCTTCTTGAAATTCAATCAACAAGTTCTTGAATTCTTGATCCACACTCGATCCGGTCTTGAAGCTTTTGTAGAACATGCAGCTCACAATGGTGTCAATGATGACAAAGATTGAATATAAGTAAGCAATGAAAATCCCCTCTAAGGCCACATAAGGCCCTGCCTTTCCGGCTATATGATAAGTCCTTACAATGCGAAATTGGAACAAGGCCTCGACGGCGGCCAGGGCCACATTTACTGGAAGTGCCAGGAACAAAGCCATTGATGTCTTTTCTCTTATCATAACACAAGCCTTAAGGATTGCCAGGTACCCTCCATGTCCTTCCATACCGGATAGAGCGAGTGCCATATTGCATATGACAAGTGCATTTGCAAGTATCACAGAAAACAGAACAGCCCCAGATGTTGACAAAAAGAGGAGCAAACTCGGCGAAGAGTAGCCGAGCCCTTCCACACAGCTGAATGCCAAGAACAAGAGACCAAAGCCGGTTGCATTTGCCGAGAGGATCAAGAAGCAGTTGCATATATAGGTTTGGAGGAGTGGCTTGTAAAGGGAAAATATGGAACCAAAAGAAGGTGGAAGCAGAGTTCTTTTTTGTTGGTTTAGAGTTATGATTATAGAAGCTTTTGCTATGAGGAGAAAGGTGAGGGTAAAAGGAAGGGTAAATATTGATGAAGTGATTGTTTGAGAAACTTTAAGGTTAAGAATGGTAAATAATTCTGAAGGAGGAAACCCTGCAGCATCAAAGAGATTCTTCAGGCGATTGTATACTTGAGGCAAGAGTGATGAAGGTGAAGGAACCAAAGCCTGTGAGAGAAGCAATGAAACTGAGAAAGGAAGAACAAGAAAAACTACTGTTGAGGTAAAATAGTGATAGTTTTGAAGAAAACAATGAATAGATCTTCTTAGTATCTTGCTTGAATCTTCCATTGCCAAAAATATTAATATGTATAAGTGTTTCTTTTTCTCAGCCACAATAATATAGAGTCTCTATAACAGTAGAGAGGGTGTTATGTTACAAATGAAGAGGTTGGTGTTTCATTTTCTGTGAAACTTTTTCTCAAACAAGTTGTGCTCTTAAATTTCTGTTGTAGGAATGGATGGTAGGTTAGAGAGTTATTATGAATGGGGTTGGTGTTTTTTGGATGAACAGAATATAGATAATTAGAAATAATTGGCCAACAACAAGAAACTAACAAGTCATGAGGTGGAGTTGTTTCGACTTTGTTTTTACCATAATTTTTTGGACACTTTTGTGAGTTTTCTTCTTTGTTGTTTGTTCTATGAATCCCTCCCTCAATATATTGAGTCCACATATATTATTAAATAAAATATAATATTTATTGATAATATCTTTTCTGATAAAATATTATTCAATAACAATTATATGTGTGGATTCAATGTATAAAAATAACACAAAAATAAATAATATATTGAGTTTTTAAAAAATGTATTTCAATCTTAGTCTTTTCCTTTTTTAAAATAAAAACAATTCGTCTCTTTCTATATATAATTATATACTATTTTTTTTTTCTGTTAAATTAAACATGTTTATATCTATTAATATCTTTGAATTTTTATAATGAGAAGTTTGAAGTAATTTGGCATGGAAATTCTTTAATGTGGTCTCTGTCTTTGATGATGAGACTTGAGAGGCTCTCTTCTCTCTTTTGGCTTGCTTAAAATGCACATTTATTTTTAGGAGGTTATTATATTGCTGATTACAAGTTACGACCCTTTTCCAAAGCACCAAAACTATATTATAAAGTCATGACAAAATGAAGCATTCAGATGTCGACCCCATATTATCCTTCAAATTAAAGCCTCATCTTCAAAAGGAGCATAGTTAGCGGCTGGTGCAAAATAAAATAAAGAAAATATATATCTTTAAGGCTGAAAAGGCGAAAAACACGTTAAAATATCGATGAATTATAATTTAAATCGTATATATTTTTTATTCATTTAAAATATGTTATTATTTTATTTATGAAATTTTTATTATTTTTTATGAATTCTCTTTTTTTTATTATTTTTATTTTTTGGTAACTTTTTTTATTGATATTGTATAATTTTATAATTGTAATTTTTGTATATTATATTTATTATTATCTTTTATAATGAGTAAATTACCAATTCTATTTTCGAATTATCAGAATACTGACAAAAATAACTTTTACTTTTAATAACGATAAAAATACATCTAAAATATTGAAAAACATTACAAAAATATTCACCCATAAATAAAAATTTATTTCGTTAACAGAGTTAGTTGAGCTGTTAAACTGATTCCGTTACACCCTTTTTCTGCTTCTCCTTCATTCTTTCTCACTTCCTCCCTCCCCTAAACTTTCTAGAAAGAGCTTAGGCCTCACCCTTTTCACTCTCACTCTGAATCCATGGTTGTTGCATTCCGATCTTCTTTGTCTCGCGTTCTCACACTCCACTTTCCGCTCTTTTTTCTTTTCCCTTCTTCTCACTTTCACTTCTCCAACACATTGAACAGTTGTTCATCAACCCACGCTACTTTCTCTTTGTCTTCAACAGCAGAACTTTGTTGTCGCCATTGCTGCTTGCTCGCCTCCCCTCTGTTGTCTTCAAAAACGGATCTTGTTGTTCCTTACCTTCTTCACTCTCGCACCAGATTTCTCAATCTTTCATTTGCTATTGCCGTCGCTGCTTGCTCGCCACCCCTCCATCGCTATCAAAAATCTGTTTTGCAGTGCCTTATTCTCTTCTCTCGCAGTAAGCCAGCAGCGGATAGTTCCTCTCTCTATCTCTCCAGGGCGGTGAAGAGCCCTTTCTCCAGCTCTTCTCTTTGTCATTCTTTTTCTTTGGATTCTATTTTTATTAGATTATTAAAAAAAAGTATAATAAAAATTTGTGAAATTGCTAATTATGAATGATTATTACTGATTATGGCTGATTATTGTTGCGACTGAGATGAAGAGGGTGAGACCTAAGGTCTATTCTGGAAGGTTTGTAGGAGGAAGGGAGTTACTGAGATGTTGCTTATTGTTGTTGTAGTTGCTTTGGAGTGAGGGAGGATGGGAAGAGATGGTAGCATCATCGCAGCTCTGTCGTTGAGGAGAGAGAAAAGCAGAACAACAAGTAGGGGAGAGAAAGAGAGAGGCGGCGAGAGACAAAAACTGAAGAAGAAGAAATAGATATGCAAGATGATACTGCCAAAAAGCAAGACCATTGTCATACTTGAGGGAGAGAAACTATGGATGAAGAGGTGACATCGTATTTGAGGAGAGAAATAGTGAGAAAGATGTTGTTGTAGGAGGTTCAGCTAGGAAGATGATCTTGTTGTCGTTGTTGTAATTTCGGGATGACTGAGATATATTGTTGTTATTGTAGCTTGAAGCGGCTTCTAGGAGGTTTAGGGGAGGGGGGAGTGACTGAGATGCTGTTTATTGTTGTTGTAGTTGCTTTGGGGAGGGAGGGAGTGAGGGAGAATGAAGGAGAAGCAAAAGAAGGGGTGTAATGGAATCCGTTTGATAGTTCATCCAACTCTGTTAACGGAATAGATTTTTATTTACGTTCGAGTATTTCGGGAGCATTTTTCAATATTTTAGGTGTATTTTTGTCGTTAATAAAAGTGGAGGTTATTTTTGTCAATGTTCTGATAATTCGAAAGCGAACTTGGTAACTTACTCTTTTATAATATAATTTGTTGATTCCATTAGGTAGAGTAAATTTAAAAAAAAATTAACCATAAATAATAATAGTAATAGAAAATTATAGCGTATTAAAAAAAGTACTAAGAGTACTAAAAAAAATATTATATAAAAAATATATTAGAAAAAGTATAAAAAATTAAATATACTTAAAAAAATAATATTATAATTTAATGGTATGTCTTTTCTAGTAATTATCAATCTAAAAGTGATTTTAACTAATATTGTCCAAATAAGGTTTATTTTATCAAAATCAATTTTGGTATAGAGTTATCAAACATAAATCATGTTGACATAGATTCACTTCTACCCAAAATTAATTTTATAAAATCACTTTTATTCAAATTTCAGGTTAACAAAAGCCAATCCAAATGCATATTTAATAGAGAATGAACAATTATAATAGGTAGACTTTTAATTTAACTCGTATGATTTTTTATTATGATTTAAATAAAGGAACTGATTTTAATTTTTTTATTAAGTTAAATTATTTTATATTTTAAATTTTATTATAATTTTATATTTTATATATTTAAATTTATTCTTCTAATTTTAAGTAAAATCTTAAATTTTTTTAGTAACTTCTCTTTGTGATGGATGAGGCTCTAAGATAGGACCACGACCCTATTTTTGGCACTTTTCATACGATGCAAGTGAATTAATAATACGTAGCTTCTAAGCCATATTAAATTAAGGTGGATTACTCAACATCATTAATAAATATATAAAATATTTATATATATATACATACATAAAATGAATGGTAATATAATTTCCATCAACAATTATTAGAAGAAAAAAAGAAGGGACTTCTTAAATCTTAGTGATATAGAAAATCCAGACGATCTATTTAACATAAATCATATGAATATGACGCACATAATTATTAGTGAATGTCAAATTAAAATTAAAATGGCATAAAAGGTGGGTAGGGTAGACGTGGTGCCAAAGGCTATATATAAGATTAGGCACTAGGATTATCAATAATCAATAATTGTTTAATTTTGGAGAAAATAATACTTATCAAAATTCAAAACTCGTTTTGATGATTTTATATATGTTTTTAATATATTTAAAAATATTTTTATGTCAAAATATATTCTTTCACTAGTATTTTATTTTGAAAACGCTTATTAAAAATATAAATTATAGGTGAAAGTATTTTAGTAAGGCAGTATAAGTTTCTAAGCTTTTAATAATATATTAAACTCAATAAACTTAACAATTCTACATTTATATTCCTAATAATAACTTTTAAAATATCAGTAAAAGGAAAATATGAGAAGTCAATGAAATATTTGTACAATGTGTACAATGAAAATTTATGGAGTATTAGAGATATAATCATTAGTGTTATCTTTTTTCATCAGTTGAAATTTTTTGGATGAGCGCTAGATCCGAAAGGTCAAGAGTTTAATCTTTGGTGAACTCTAAAATCAATTTAAGTTTTTGGGAAGATATTTATTATCTTAGTACTCGGATGATTATTCTAGATAATATGAGGATGTTCATTTTGTAACTCAATAACCCATTATACACATTGTACAAATAGTCCATTATCTTTCTAGCGGAATTATCTGTAAAAAAAATTCTTATTAATTATAAATACAATACATATAGTGTTTTAGGATCACCTAATAAATATCACATATACTGAATTGATTGGGGCCATTTTTTGGCCAAGAAGTGAAAGACAATGCAACTCAGGCTGATTCAATAATGCAAGTATAATTCAGTAGTTGAACTGAACCAATTATTTTTAGCTTTGAGAGTTTATTAGTATTAATAATATTATTGACAAGTCCTTTTATATATATATATATATATATATATATATATATATATATATATATATATATATATATTGATTTGTTTTTTTATGGTGACTTAATTATCTATTTGTTTGGTGACTTATTGATTTGGTTCTTTTAATATGCAGAGAGAGTATTATATTATAGTATCTAACTAAACAAGATTAAAGTATTTTTATTATTGTTTATAGCTTTGGTTATACTATCTTCACTTAGCTTGTTGAGATGTCAACACATTTGTTGACATTGCAACTGAAATTTAATTGCAATTGCAATTAGGTACTTGAAAACCAAATAATAGACTTATTTATAGACATGAAAAGATGTTTGGGGAATGGGCACTCTGGGTTTTCGAACATGGGAGCATTATTATTTAAGAAAAAAAATAAAAGCCGAAACTGTATATACAAACGTGTCGGTTAATAGTTGTTTAAAAACTAAGCTAAACCTTTGATGATCAAACAAAAAGGTGGTTGCAATTTTTATACCTTGTTAATGTAATTTTAAACAAAATTTTAATTATGTATTATTATGGCATTAACAAAGAATAACTAGCTTTTATGCTTACCAATATTTGAATTAAAACTTTTTGTTAAATTAGCACAGCTTATGCGCCCATTGATGTCTAAATCGTAGTTAAAATGAATATATATATATTACAGCAAATCTTTTTGTTGAAAAAAATGTAACAATTACGTTAAGTAAGAAAGTGGGAAGCTCTAACAAAAGAAATAAGCTATCTCTCTCTTTACATTACAAATTTCACAGAGAGAAATTTCCACTTGATTAGGACAATTTGGCATTATTAAAGTGGTGTTAGTATCTTTAGGTTAACAATTTTAGTAAAAGATTGAATGATTAACAATAAACCACTGCGTAACGGCACTGGAAATGTACCATTTATTTCTCATTAAGCATCTTCAGCAGTATTATTATATGAGGAGGAATATTTTACCCTACTGATTCTATATGAGTATACATTTTAATAGCCCTTTTTGTTAGGGGAGAAATAAAACATAGGAAAAACAACAAAGAAGCTAACACCCTTTTTTAAAATAGCTTGATTGAAAATTTATTCTGAATAAATTGAACCTATAAATATTTTAATTAATTTAATACTATTAATAAACACTTTTTTTTGTGACTAATAATAAACACTTTATTTCATGAGATTATTAATATAGTGCTTTATATTATCCATCATCAAATTCTTTTTTATATTGTCACTTTTGCTATAAATATAACAAACCAAAGAAAAGTATCTTTTTTTTTTTTCTCAAACTTGAGAGAATTATTTTTTTAACTTTATCATTATAATTTTTTGTCTTACGCTAAACACATTCACCACACTTAACCATATTAAAAAGAATTTTATACTTTTATATTTCACTCTTAAAATTTGAATTTTGGTACAATTTAATGAAAGATTTATAAATCTTTCATCTTTATTAAGTCTTGACTTTGAAGTTTGAATTGAACATTCACAATATTATAATTTTTTAGTCAAATTAAATTAGGTGAGCTTCAAACTCAAAATATCTTATCGAAAATAGAAAACACATGCCATTTGAGTTATGGCTATTATAATTAGAATCACCTCCCTCCTTGGATTTCTCTTGTGGGATACAAGATCCCTGTATGTAACCCAAAAAATCAAAACAAATTGTCTCATTTTCACTTGAAGCAAAAACAAAATTAGAAGTGGTTCAATTTATCTAACTAAAATAAAAAAATATTATAACTGTCCCCACTTTTTTAATACGCAAATAAAAATATTTTTAAAATATTATAAAATATGACAAAAATAAAAAAATATAAATGACAAATAATTTTTATATTTGGTAAATTTGTTTCTGTATTAGAACCAAATTTTGTAAGGATATTTAGATAATTATTTCAAAAGTATATAAAAATCTGAATAAAATATCAATCATTAGATTTTTTTTTAAAAGTATTCTTGGTCATTGACAGAAAAATTAAAAAAAAATCTATTAAGCATAAAATTACCAAATTTTAAAAATAAAAGTGTCTCGTTTTTTAGTTATATTTACAAAAGATCACATCAAAATTTAATTTTTAAAATAAAAAAATAATATATATATATATATATATATCTAATTTGTATATTTTTGTTACCTTTTAAAAATAGTTATTTTTGTTTGCATAATAATAAAAAATTAGAGGCTATTTGATAGTTTATCCTATTAAAAAACTTTAACAAATTTACTACTAAATAAAAAATTTAAAAGTGTTACGTGCACATCAAAAATTAATTATCAAATTAGCCCTAATATATTTATGTATAAATGCATGGGGTATTTAACTCATTCTTATAGTGTATTTTGTATTTAACATAAATACTATAGCGAGCTAACTTTTGATATAATCGTAATGTGGTCGAAAAAACTATCAATATGAATTGATGTAGATGGATAAGGATATGTGTCCTTTAATTATCTCTCCAGAATTCATTTTCGTAAGAGAATGGAATAGAACTTGCCCGCTTAGGTGTGCCTATGTAGTAAGAAGAAGCATGTTTAAATTTAAATGAATGGCGTCTTCAGTTTGGAAAAAATAAAAAAAGCTTACAAAAACGAAAGTACTTTTCAATCTTTCATACACATTTTGTTGTTATAGATGTGTTGGTCGACAAAGTGATCTCGATAATGTAGTGTTCAATCGAAGGAGTCCGATGGTAATTATCTCGACAAAGGTGAGGTTGGTTAAGGGAATTGGTGAACGTAGTGTATAAGACGATTACCATGTCTGCATTTGGTGGGAACATTTATTTTTGGTTTGCTCCAGAGTCGACACATGGCAACATAGAATTGGATGAAGATATTTATAAATAGAATTATCAGCGATGAACAAAGGGTTGAAAATTCTCACTGAAAAACACACTTATTCTCTCACACATCCTAAGAATTTTTTATGACTTGTCTAAACTAATTCTCTGTGTACGTTTCCTTCCACATATTCTTCATGTTTTTTTTATTCTGTATTCTTTCTTTTAGCAAACTTGTTATTTTAATTTCCTTTTATCAAGTTCTTATCTTTTGTAATTTTTAGCTTTTACTCCAAAATTCTGTGGAATATTACCTTGTACTCGCAAACACTTTGGAATTTTGTAAAGTGTTGTTTGATTTAAATTTATTAAATAAATTTATTTTTGTTTCTTTGTTGGTTACTGTTGGTTATTGATTTATTAAGTAAATTTATTCTTCTTCATCATTATTATTGACAAAGTAGAGATTTTGATGCATGTAAAACAGGTACTCGCAAGAGGAGTAGGTTTTGCTCCCAAATATTAGATTTTGAACCAAGTAGAGATTTTGATGCACGTAAAACTGGTAGTTGAAAGAGGAGTAGGTTTCGCTCACAGATATTTAGACTTTGAACCATTTTTGGATATTTACAATGGTTATCTTTTGTCACAATTCTCGACTGTAAAATATCTGATAACAAATTAGCACATCCAATGGGACAATTTTATTGTTGTGTCAAATTTACGTGTTTATCACAACGTTCATGCATGTTTTTTATTTATTAATGGTGCAAGCGATTGCAAAGTTGTAAAATGATTAATATGTCATAAGAAGTTTCGAGTAATAATGTAGAGTCTAATTTACCTATGCCCGCTGCACAAACTTCTATAAGTTCATCATCACATGCATAAGGTTGTACCCAGAATCCTAAAAATAGTTATGGGAAAAATGTTGCAAATGATGGTGCAAGTTCTAGGGGTAATGAGCGCAATCCCCACTCCAGGATTTTACAAACACAGACTCAACCACAAATAACTGTAGGTTGTCCTCCATTTGATCTTCGTATTGGTTATATGGCACCTATGGCTACAATGCCATTAGTGGCCGGTATTTATGCTCCCCAATGTAGTTTGGGAATGCACCATTTACGATGAACAACCAACCACCTCTTCTATATCCTGATATAAAATAATCTGGTTGGTTCTTCGTCGAATAATACAGGGCCGATGGCTGCTTTTTGACAGCATATGGATGAAAGTCATCATGATTTAGTTAATTTGTTAACTCAATAAATGACTACAATTTTAAACTTTATTATGGCTGACATTAATACTAAATATGATCAGTTGGCCAGACAAGTAGAGCGAATTGCCAAGATTGTTGATTATGTCGAAGGGAATGGCAATCCTCAAAATTTAGAGAAGCTTATGACACTGTGGTTAATAATGCAGAAATCCCATTTAATAACCCTGTTGAGGAAGAGGGTCATCCTCATGTAGTTCGACGTGGTCAAAATACTGATGATGTGTTGAATAGAATTAGGAGTCATCAATATAGTGATCAATAACAAATAATTAGGATCGTTGAAAATGCACTCAATAGAGTATGGATAAATGTGAGATTTATCAATCAACCTTATTTCATCTCAGTTTTACTGATGCGGTCCAAATGGCAGAAGTGCCTAGCGGTGTTAAAAACCCTAAAATTGTGACAAAGTTTACTGGGGAAGCTGATGAATCAACTGTCGAGTATATTGCTCAATACATGGTCGAACTAGGAAATTTAGCAAATAATGAATATTTGAAAATGAAAATTTTCCCTTCCTCTCCAACGAAAAATCCTTTTACTTGATTTTCAAACTTGAGGTCCAATTCGATTTTGACATGGGTAGAGTTAAAAAATGCTTTTCCTACCTATTTTTATAAAGAAAAGTTAAATGTTACTTTGATAGATTTTTTTTTGCTTTAAAACAAAAAGATGATGAATCGATAGATGAGTATATGATTCGGTTAAAAAATGCTCACAATCGATGCTATGTGTCGATTCCAGATAGCGATATTGTTAAAATGGATAGTATGAGATTAGGGTTTAATATCCGTCGAAAGATAGTGAATTTGCATATACCTAATTTAGCCCAGTTTGCTGAAAGAGTTAGGCAAATCGAGTTGTTTAAAAAAAGGTTGAAAAAAAAGAGAAAAAAGTACAAAAGTTATAAACCTTTTATAAAGCTTTTGCTCGAAAAGAAAAGATTTTGTATGTTGATGGTGCGAAATTTATAACCACAAACTAACTGGCAAGTGCCTGGGTCGTACCAAGTAGTAACTCAAGTGAATGAGGGTCGATCCCACGAGGATTGATGGACTAAGCAACAATGTTTAAGTGATTTACTTAGTTAGACAAACAGAAAATGGTGGTTGAAGGTTCAAAAGCATTAATAGTAAATTCAGAATATCAGAAAGCAAGCAATAAACAATTTGTGAACTATATGGAGAAAACAGTTAAGACTTCAGAGATATCTATCTTTCGAATTGACTTTTCTTACTAACTATTTTAATCATGCAAGATTCACTTCAAGGCAAACTATATGTGACTAATTTAAACCCTAATTCCTTAGACCTTTTTAGTCTCCTCTAACCTTCATCAACCGCCAATTCCTTGGTCACTTAATTCCAATTAGAGGGTGAAGTCTAGTTTATATGCTACAAAAATCCTAATTACCCAAATATAAGAGGATTATATGTCACGTATCCCGTTAAGTTCAGATAATTAGAAATTTAGGAAAAATTATTTTCAAGTTGTTGTTCAAGTAAAGAGCTTTTCCAAGTTATACAAGAACTCAATTAGAACAAGGGTCATACTTCTGTTCCACCCAAATTCATAAAATAAAGAACGAAAATAATTCTTGAAATAGAAATCAGTACATGAATTAAAAGAGAAAAATAATAGTATCAATCCATACAATAGACAGAGCTCCTAACCTTAACAGTGGAGATTTAGCTGCTCATGGTTCAGAAAGAAAACTAGGATTCTTCAAAAACTGTAAAAATTGCGGAATGAGGTAGGAGAGAAGAGAAGAGCCTGAAGGGCTGATTCTTTTCCCTTTTATATCTAATCATAATTAATGTAAAATATATTTTTTAAAACTAAATAATATCTTTTCCTATTTTAAAATAAAACAAAGTTTAATAAAAATTAATTAAGAAATATCGTGCTGGCTCGTTGAGGCGTGGGGACCACTTCAAGTTGCTAAACCTGGTGCCAAACTTGGGCTGGGCCAAGTTTGGCGCCACTCCACCCGTGTCTCACATCATGCAATTCTTCAACCTGGCGCTAAACTTGGATTTTTCCAAGTTTGGCGCCACCAAGGCAACACAAAAGGGGAGCTTTTTAGTGATCATGGCGCCAAACTTGGGAAGTTTGGCGCTACCAAGGCAGTGTGATTTGAGGCTTGTAGTGATCATGGCGCCAAACTTGGAGAATCCTAAGTTTGGCGCCACCAAGGCCATTTAATATGGAGAAAAAGTGTACATTGTTATATATCGTTGGAAAACTCTGAAAGTTAGCTTTCTAATGCTGTTGAAACCACATCATTTGGACCTATGTAGCTCAAGTTATTTGTGTTAGAGTTCAAGAAGATCAGAGTGGACAACACCATTCACTTTCTCTCTTTTCTGCTACAAAAACCTGTCAAATCCATCCGAATGCTACCTGAAATAAACTAAATTGCACACAACTCAAAGTAGCATTCATAGTGGCTAAAAAGTATTTAAATCTTGATTAAACTTAACGAATTCAAATGCAAATTCACTAGAAAAAGAGAGGAAAGATGCTCACGCATCAGTCGAGATAGAGGTTATGAGTGAAAATTCTGAACATGGATTTACTGAAGTTGATATTGATGGTAATCAGTGGCTAAGAGAGGGGTGTTGAATCTTAGCCTCTTTTTGCTGAATATTAATTTATAATTTTTCAAGGAACTTCAGGAGATATTTCTACTTTTTGTCTCGTGTCAAGTTGAGAGACACTTTTGTTTTGTCTCGTACCGAGTTGAGAGATATTCTTGTTTTTGTCTTCTAGTAACCAGAAATAGAGAAAGGAGTAGGGAAGAAGAATTAACACCAGATATATCCTGATTCAGCCACTAGGTGCAATGTGGCCTATATCCAATCTCCATCACAACAATGATGGAATTTCACTATGTTATCACAACATTACAAACACCAATTTCTCCCTAAGAACTACCCATTTCTATATGGGACAAATCCAGATTCTACACCCAATTTGAATTTGACTAGGACTCAAAACCTAGCTTTCAACTACAAAGTGCTAACCCAACTTGCGAGGGAATCCCCACAAGATCATGAAACACAATATACAAATGTACAAAGAAACTCTGAGACATCTATGGCTTTTTCTCTAATATTGATCACTGTCTTTTTTCTCTCACTAGCTTTTTCTTACAACCCTCACTATGTTTACCTTTTACCATGAGACTTAGATAGACAATACTAAGAAAAAGAAAACAAAATGAACATCTTGAAGGAGAAGCACTCAAGAAGCTTGAGTAGCTATGAGAACTCTGTGCTTTCACTTTTTTTCTTTGATCTCAACCCTTGGCCATTCACCCTTAATATAGAAGGAGAAGCTTCCAAGGTTGAAACCGGTTCAACCAAACAACTTCTTCTCCAACCAAAAATAGCAGCGTTTTGGTCAAAGAGAAGAGAAAGGGAAAAACAAAAACCAACATGCATGTAACTCTCTCAACCCTTTTCATCAAGCTCCTTCAATCTGAACCCCTTGATTTTGTCTTTGGCTCTAAGAAAGGATTCGGACCCTTGATGATCTTCTGACCCAGGACAGCTTCTTGCCTTCCAGTTTTGCTTCTTCCTACGTGTAGCTCAACGGCTATCTTCTTTGTTTAATGAACAAAAATGGAACTAAACTTTTTCACCTCAGATTTGCTTCTTCACCGAGGCAGATTGTTTCTTTTCTTGGCATCAAAATCTTGAAGCTATATTTCAAAATCTTTCCTTCTAAAGTAAAGATCTTCTTTTCTTCTTCATAGCCTTTTTCTTTTGTAGGCTTCTCTGATAGCTTCTTCAATCTTCTTCTCTGATGGATGTGACCAAAAGACAAGAGAGATGAGAGAGAAGAGAGAATAGTTTCATATGAAGCTTGTGGCCCTTGGTCATAACCCACTATCCATGCATTCTATTTTCTTTCTTTCTTTCTTGGAAGATGATGTGATTTGACCGAAGCAATTGAGAGAGGAGAGAGAAGAGAGAAACTTTCATTGGAAGCCATCAATGCAAATTAAATTGAATTGAATTTGAAGTTTCAATTACCAAGGGTGTAGTAACTGAAGCATGCTTTTAATGAAATTAAACTCAGTTGAATTTTTATCTTTTTAGTTACCAAGGCATGAACTTAATTGAGTTGAAATTTGAAGTCCATTAGTCCATAGGAGTAGGTAACCGAAGCTTGCTTGATTACTTGGGCCATTTCCTTCTTTTCTTTTTCTTAGCCAATTTTAATTCATGGGCTTGTGATATGGGCCACTTTGGGTTTCTTTCTTTTTCAATATTCAGCCACTTGAATTAACCATGTGATGAGCTTATACTTGTTTGGAAACCAAAAACGGGCTTCTATTTGCTGGCCCATTAGAAAATTAATTTTTCTTTTCTGCACACTAACAAAAACATCAAACAAGCTATTGAAAATTATTTAAACACTTAAACATATTTAATAATATTTACTCATCATTTTTAATTTAAGTTTTTCAAACTCAACAGATATAACTAAATTGAAAAAAGGCCCACCATACATTTGTCCTTCACTAAAGAAAATTGCTAATGTTGATAAAGCTAGTGATTCGAAATATAAGAATGGTAAAAAATATTGTTTTGATATTACAAAACTACAACAAATATTTGATTTGCTGCTACAAGATAAGTAATTGATTTTACCTGAAGGAAAAACTTTACCTTCTGTTAATAAGCTTAAAGAAAAATCTTATTATAAATTTTATCAAGAAACTAGCCATTCGACTAACAATTGTGTTCATTTTAGGGATCTCATTGGGGAAGCTATTATGGAAGGAAGGTTAAAATTTGATGAAGGCAAAGAAGAGATGAAGGTTGATACTGATCCCTTCTGTAAGACCTCAGATTTTTAGAAATTAGATTATGATATTTATTTATATTTTTAAAGAAAATTTATTTGATTATCTCTAATTTTTAAATTAGAGTATTTATTTAAAAATAACATGTAAATTGATGAATAAATAGTATTTTTTTTAAAGATAATTTTGTTGGATTAAAATTGATTTTCAATTACTACATTATCCCTATTTTTATTAGAAATTATCAACCTACCCTCACCCTTTTTTCAGAAATCAAAACCCTAACCCTAATTATACCAAAACATAATCCTTTATCCTTTTCCTTATCACAGCTGCCACCCCCTTTTCCAAAAACACATCCACGCATGGACAAGAGATAAGGGAGGAGAGGAAGAGGATGGCACCGGCGAGGTTGGGAGCCACCGTCGCTGTCGCTATTAAAGGTGGAAGGAAGAAAGGGACTGCATGAGAAAGCAAGGGCCGAGAGGGAGAGAGAGACAGAGAGAGTGAGAGAGTGAGAGAGCCATCGAGAAAGGGCTGAGGAGAGAGAAAGAGAGGCATTGCACCTGCTACGAGTTTGCCGTCGGAGGGGCTGTCGTCGCCGTTCCACCATCGCCGTCGCGAAGAAGGGAGATACGCGAGGAGAGAGTGTCGCAGAGGAGGCGGAACCCGTCGTGCTAGTCGTCGTTGCTGCCGTTGATGGAAGCCATCGCCGTCGCCAGAGCCCGTGTCACCATCGTCCTTGTCGGCTCGCGAGAGAGAGAGAGATGCAATGGAGCTCCTCTGTTTCTGCTACCATGGCCGCCGCCCTTACTGAATTATGATGGTATAATTATCGAGATTTTGAGCTTGTTTTGGTATGTTGAGAAAAAGGTTGAGGAATGTTAGTTTGGTTGGAACCTTTGAAGGGTAACAAAGCCCAAGTTTTAGAGGAGATGCTGATGAAATTTTATAAGTATTTAAGTGAATTTAGAAAATTAAAATTTGATTTGGTAAAATGAAATGATTTGTTAGTCTCTTTTGGGAGAAAGTGTTGAACTAAAGAATAAAGTTGAAACCAATTTTGGATACTTGATTGAACGAAAATGAGTTTTGTTTGATTAATTTTGATTTAAAGACTATGTTTTTGAGGAGGTTTAGAGAAAATTGAAGAAATATAAGTGAATTAGAGATTTAACTTATTTTGGTTTGGTTAATTATAAAGAGAATTACGTTTTGGGTACTTGATTGAACGAAAATGAGTTTTAATAAATATATTCAAATTAAAGAGTGAGGTTTGAGGATGTTAATGAATTTAAAGTAATGAACTAGATTATTCAAGCTTAAACAAAAAAAATGAGTTTTATGATTTTAGTTGATTTAAGAAATTGGTTTATGATTTACTTATTTAGTTCTGAATAAAAATGAAAAGAGATTTATTTATTTAGTAAAAAATTTAAAATTTAATTAATTATTAGTTCAAAGATTTGGGAATAGAAAGTGCAAGTATGATTATGTGTGATTGTGATTATAATTATTCTAATTGAAAATCGATTAATGATTATTGATTAATCACCTGGGTAAGATGTAAGGGTTAAGGTTTGTCCCACTTGCTCTAGGTTGAGACTTGAAACACTTGGGTAAGATGTAAGGGTTGTAGTTTGTCCCACTTGCTCCGGGTTGAGATTGTAAAACTTGGGTAAGAAGCAAGGGGTTGATGTTTGTCCCACTTGCTCCAAGTTGAGATTTGAAATACCTGGTTAAGATGCAAGGGCTGTGATTTGTCCTACTTGCTCTGGATTGATATTGTAAACACCCGCTTGGGTATGATGCAAGGGTTGAGATTTGTTTCACTTGCTCCGGGTTGAGCGGATAAGATGCAAGGGTTGCGGTTTAGTCCCACTTGCTCCGTGTTGTGGTGTTTCATATTCAGTTTAGCTACCAAATGTGTCGAATTCTGGTAGTTTAACCGACATGTAAGCTCACGACAAGTAGAACAGGCATGCATCATATGCATCTATGTGACATTGTTTGGGTAGCATATTGTATTTGCTTTGCCTATGTGAATATTTCTGATTAACTGCTAATTGCTATACTTGCTGTAATTGCTCTTGATTGTGTTTGAATTTCATTACTTGTGATTGTGACTGATTAGTTCGGATTATGGTGGTTTGAGTATTGATTTGATTATGCTTTGGGTCGGAGACCGTGATTGGATGAATCAGTGGTAAGTTTGGTTAGTACGGTCCTTTGGTAAGTAGTAAAATATTATGGAATATTGTGTTTGATCGGAATTTTTATAATTGAAATATAAATTTCGATTTTTGATAAGTAATTGTTAATTTTCGAAAAGATTCATAAGACAAGCGACGATCACTAAGGTTGAAAACAACTTTCTTTTATATATCTTCTTATGACAATTCTGAAACTCCTCTGGTGAGACTATGTGGTTAGGTACTCACCTCTACATGAAGGATTACTTTGTGTTCATAATATGCAACGGAAGAAAAGAAAATAATCCTAAAAATCTATTTTGTGCTTAAATTTTATTCTAAAAATAATATATAGATCAAATTTAAATACTTGGATACGCTAGTAAAAATCACTTTCTCCTTTGATGGTATGAAGACGCTATGCGTATCCATACCAAGACCAACCTTTGCTATCACCTCTTTAACAATGGACATCTGATCTAAATTGAGAAACCTCTTGCAACTCTTTGCACACCATAAAATTCTTCTCCAAGAATTAGGCTCACATAAGTTTATGTGTGTAGAGGTAAAGGAATAAAATACTTGTGTGTTATTCATATCATTCCTCTACTCTCTTGACATACATATATATAGTATGAGATTTGTTACTGATTTTAAATTTGAATCTCAATTTAAATTTAAATTATATCTTTTTATTTTAAATTTGAATCTTTCAAATTTATGAATCATATCATAACTCAATTTGAAACAGAATCAGTTTGGTTCTCATCCAAACTTAGAATTCAAATTTAGAAATAGAATAACTAATTATTCTCAATTATCATTTAATATTCTTAATTATCATATTATTATTATTATAATCTTGGTGTTAGCAAATAATATAATAATATTCCATTTGAATTAATATATTTTTTGTCAAATCAAAATAATAATTAAATATTCTTTAGTAAAAATTAGAACACTCGTTAGTATGTGACCTCATAGGTTCAACACTAAGTGGGTAGCAAATTATTCGTACTAAATTTATTAATCAAGATTGGTGTCTAGCAACATTCCTTAACGATCCGATAGTATGAAGTAATATATTTTTATTAAGAACCCAAGAATAACAAAGTATAATTCCTTCTATATTTCCAAATCTTGGTTAACCCTTAGAGTATGGTTTAATTGTCAAATTCTAACTTGCTACCATTATTATAATGAATTGTGAATGACCTAAGAAACTCATTTCTTTATTCATTCAACCCCCTAGGCCAATGTTTTATTTATCTCAGTCATTATAATCATAGAGTTCAAACTCTTTATCGAGAGTTGACGAATTACTTTCTGACTAATCATTAATTCTACAAGTATTTAAATCATACCCAATATCCATTCAACTGGCACCCTAGAGTATTAGGTTTCCAAAATCAAAGTATAATAAATACATTGTTAATTACTATGACAGTCGTAGGTCAAATGACCTTATATATATATATATATATATATATATATATATATATATATATATATATATATATATTGTGATCTTTTCGGATTATTAATATTCTTTTAATAATCCTATTACCAAGAATAATTTAGATTAAATTATAAAAAATTTATCTCTCGTTATTATAATCACTATCATAATGATAAATCTCTACATTTAATCAATGACTTTATTATATTAACTATTTAATATAATAACAATAACAAATTATTTGACACATGATTGGTTGGATTGTGGTCATACTATATATTTCCAATACTACAGCCTTATCTTTTCAGAAAAACGGATGAAGAAGCTTATAAAGAGATTACTGCGTTTTGGTTATGATATTGTTGTATTAACTTAGTTATTTTTTTCGCCGTTATTATTATATTTTTATAAAGAGGGATATGAGTTTGTGATTTTTATGATATTGCTTTGTGTGTGTGTCTATATATATATATATATATATATATATATATATATATATATATATATATATATATATATATATATATATATATTGTATAATTATTCTGACTATGGATGTAATAGTATTATGATAATTTGTATATATGTATGCATGTGTATAAAAAGAAAGAAAAGTATTTTTAGTTTTTCAAAGAAAAGTCGATACGGTTTTTAGTTAAAGGCTCCTACTTATTATTATTTACATATAAAAGTGGTCGTAATGTCCTCGCTATCAGAGTGGTGCAATCGAAAGCGTGATATTCCGGCAGTAAGGGTGTTACATTATGGTATTAGAGTAGTCTTTTCTGTAGAGCTTGAGGAATGGACTGACTATGCTTTGATTGCATACTCTGAGCATCTGTCATGTAGTAGGTCTTGTTCGAATGACAAGAGTTAGAGCTTTATGCACATAACTATCTACTAATTAATGTTGTTAGTTTATTATTGCATACTTAATGGTACTAAATTTGGCCAACTTAATGCAAATAATTTATGTATATGAGAATACTAACGGGTTATCATAAACGATATAGATATAACAGGTAACGCTTATCACAGGGTTTGGGAAACGTTAGAAGTTGCATCACGAGGTTACTTGGTTACGTATCTTGTTCTTTCATGGTTTACCTTGAAGTTCTTGTTTGAGATTTCTTTCTTGGAAAGTAAATTGATTCTTTTTCAACCCTATTCTTTGTTCGTATGTATTCTCGTTGATCTTAACTGCATATGTCTGCTTAAATTCCTTGAGATATCTGCTTTTCTTGTGATGCTAGTTCTTTTACTTCATGTCTTGCATCTTATGTATATCATCTTATGTATATCTCTATCTGACTGTATCCTTGGTACCTTCTTGAAGTTCTTGTTTCGAATCTTTATTGAAAAAGCTTTGATTTGATTTGTTCTCTACTTGATTGTGTTCTTAACATTCTCTTGAATTTCGGTAAACCCCATCTATGATTTTTGTTTTTCCTTTCCTAAGTTTTGTATCTTTTTAAGTAGATCGAGATTTGTTTCAGTGTCACGTACGACCTTTAGATATAGCAAGCAATATGTTAGTCTTTAGGACACGTTTGGTGGGTGCGGAAGATGAAGCTTGTAAGCGTGCGATGCCACAAGAGGTTGTGAAAACAAGTTATGTTGAATTTCGAAAAGTTGAAGCTCTGAAGTTAGTACAAGATCAGTGTGTGAACGTTAATTACATTGTTTTAACACCAACTTATTTTGTAACCTTTAGTCACACTATGCTACCATTGCCTGTTTACACCATACAATTTTTTACATCAAGCCAACCTTATAACTTCTGTTTAGAAATCACATTTCTTTTCCCCTCATATTTATGCCATAAGAATATCCTGGTATTTAAAACTATATATATATATATATATATATATATATATATATATATATATATATTTGCATGCTGAGACTTTTTGCCTTTTTCCTAATGTGTTCAAAAGTGGAGTTAATGTAAATCTCTTTCATTTTGTATTAATTTTTTAGGACAAAAATTTTTATAAGTGGAATAGAATATAAGACCTCGGATTTTTAGGAATTATATTATGATATTTATTTATGATTTAAAAAAAATATTTTATTACTTATAAATTTAAAATTAGAGTATTTATTAGAAAATAATTTATAAATTGAAGAATAAATAGTATTTTCTTTAAAGATAATTTTGCTGTATTAAAATTGGTTTTCAATTACTACATTACCCCTATTTTTATTAAAAATTACCAACCTACCCTCACTCTTTTTTACCAAATCAAAATCCTAACCCTAACTATACACAAACACACTCATTCACCCTTTTCCTTGTCACAACTGCCACCCCTTCTCCAAAAACACAACCACGCACGAAAAAAAGAAAAGGGAGGAGAGGAGGAGGACGATGCCGGTGGTGCTGGGAGCCGCCGTTGTCATTGCTGTCGAAGATGGAGGGGAGAGAGGGACCGCGCGAGGGATCAAGGGCTGAGGAGAGAGAGAGAGAGCGCCGTTGAGCAACGGCCGAGAGAGAGAGAGAGAGAGAGAGAGAGAGAGAGAGAGAGAGAGAGAGAGAGAGAGAGAGAGAGCGTCATCGAGCAAGGGCCAAGGAGAGAGAGAGAGAGAGGCGTTGCTCCTGCTGTGAGCTCGCCGTCAGAGGAGATTTCATCGCCGTTCCATGATCACCATTGTGGAGAAAGGAGATGCCCGAGGAGAGAGTATTGTGGAGAAGGAGGAACCCGTCGTGCTAGTTGTCGTTGCTGCCGTTGATGGAAGTCGTCACCGTCGTCCTTGTCGGCTCACACGAGAGAGAGACGCGATGGGGCTCATTTGTTTCTGCTACCGTGGCCGATGCCCTTCAATCCATTGTTGTGGTTGTTGTCGCGCCTCTGGTTGCTGGGAGCAACGCTAACACCGCTGGAGTCAGCCACTGGAGGTACGGCTGCTTTGTTCTTGGTTTCTTTTTGCGTGGTAATTATTCTGACTGTGGAAGTAATGGTATTATGATAATTTGTATGTATGTATATTTGTAAAAAGAAAGAAAAGTATTTCTGGGTTTTCAAAGAAAAGTCGATATAGCTTTTAGTTAAAGGCTCCTACTTATTATTATTTACATATAAAAGTGGTAGTAATGTCCTCGCTATCAAGTGGTGCAGCCGGAAGTATGACATACTGGTTGTAAGGGTGTTACACCTTCAATGTGAATGCAAGCTTTTCTGAACTCCGATTCTTGGGGATTAACATGGCTGGTTTCACTTCCTTCAAATTTGACACATCCTTAGGAGATTTTGAGGCCAATATCCAACAAGTGTACCCGGGTGTCAGAGAGGGCCTATCGAATTTTCTAATGCACCAGAAACTAAAAGATATATCACTCTGTCCAAGATGTAATGTTTTGTTTGATGGTGAGGCTACAGTAATTTTTGAAAGAGAAAGGATAAAAAAAAGGAGTTAGCTCACAAGGAAGAGCAAGCTCGACAAAGATATCCAAATCGATGAACTAAGGGCCAATCATCAAAAACCCTCAAGATAATTATTCTCCTGCATTCCGTTGATCTCAAGCCATTGGGGTTGGATGGATAGAGAACTGTCATGAGTTCAAAGACAGGGAATTAAAGGAGTATCAACAACAACAAGATGAAAGAGGTCGTCGAGGTTGAGGTCGTCAGAGTTATCGTCGAGGAAGGAATGGGAGTAACCGAGGTGATCATCGTTTTCATCGAGTACAGACCGCGATCCCTTCAACATTTGGGGACCAGGGGGCAAAACCATCTGTTTTGGATAGGGTGGTCTTTCCAAAAGATGTATCAACTGGACAACCATCTGGCAAAGACAAAGAGCCTATGGTGGTTGAAGAAAAGGGTAAGGCCATCGAAATTCCATTTGCCAAAAATATTGTAAAAGAGGGTAATGATCCTGATGTCGACAAAGATTAATTTGAGGAGGGAAAGGACGAAATGGTTGGCGCTATTTTCAGTTTGCCTTCAGAGTATGTGCATTATGATGGAGATAGCCTCATTGGGGACATGAAGCTTAATCTGAAAATGAAAACGCTTTTGTTTTCATCAATGATGGTGATATTGTGGGATACTTTATAACCAATTGAATAACAAAAAGCACATCTTCGACCAATATACATTAAAGCCACTATAAATGCCATCCTAGTGAACAAAGTACTTGTCGACAGTGGTGCTGCTATTAGTTTTCTTCCAAAAAGAATGTTGACTAAAGTTGGAAATATGTCGACGATCTTCTGCCGACTAACATTGTAGTAACAGATTATATTTGGGTTTCATCACATGCTAAATGTTTGGTCACCTTTATTGTCAAGATAGGGTCGTCAACTAGGAGGACTATGTTTTTGGTGTTGTCCTCAAGGGACAGCTATAGTGCTTTGCTTGGCAGCGACTGGATTCACGGTGTGGGAGTTGTACCTTTGACTGTCCATCAAAATCTTCTCCTTTAGACTGATGAAGGTAAGAATGAAATCATCGATGCTGATGATAGCTTTTATGTTAAGTAGATGCATGTCAACTTCAAAATTTATAATGAAAAAGCCTCTTGATGACGTTGAGAAGGAGTTTAAAAATTACAACTGTGAAGGTTGTTTCATAACCAACAAAGGGCTCAGTGTAAAGCTCAGGCACTCAAAGCTCGATTTTTTCCTACTGGTTCAAAATAAAGTCAACAACAAAGGAGCTTGATCAACACATTTTGCACAATGTCTGATGAAGAAGATGTCGTGTTGAGTTATTTCTTTTCTTTAAAAACTTATGAAAACACTATTGGTTGTGTGCTAACCCAAGATGATGACAATGATAATGAACAAGCCATTTACTATTTGAGCCCGAATGTTTACGAGTATCGAATCTCGAAATACCTAGCCGAGAAATTGTGTTTGTCACTATATTATGCGTGTACTAAACTTAAATGTCATATGGTTGGTGGCTAAAACTATCAAAGTGATTTTTAAGAATGACCTTGTCAAGTATATGTTATCTTACCCAATTTTGCATGGATGAATTGGTAAATTGATGCTTGCCTTGACTAAATATGATTTGCAATCCATACCTACTAAAACTGTTAAAGGATAAGTCATTGCAGATTTCTTAGTTGATTGATCAGACAATCTGTAACACTTCTTATTTTTGAAAATTTTAATTATGAATAAGTTATGTTTTATTTTATTAAATTGAACTTTTTATTATAGAAATTATTTTATTGATGGTATGTAAATTAATTTTTATGATAATGGTTTAAATTTATTAAAAATTTTATTCTATTTAATTATATATTTTTCTTAATTGAAATTAAAATTTAGATAATTAAAATTAGTAAAAAATTCATCATTTAATTTGAACAATTGGTATTTTTAATTTAATTTTATGAACTAAAAAAATTAATTAGAATATCTCTACTTTTAAATTAGAGTAACTATTTGAAACTAATTAATAAATTGACAAATAAATTGTATTATTAAAGTAAAATTTTTATGAATTTTATTTGGTTTTAAATTATTACTCTATCCTCTAATTTTATCAAAATACATATTCTATTCTTATTTCCTTTTCCAATCTTAACCCTAACTCTAATTCCCAAATCAAATACACTCTCACCTCACACACACCCACACTGACGAGAAAGAAAGAGACAGAGGGGAGTGAAAGGAGAGAAGAACGGATCGGGAAGAAAAAGAAAGGAAGGAGAAAGGGAAGAGGGACAACGTCGGCGGGGGCTGGAAACCACCGTCGCTGTTGACGTCAAGCAGGGGGAGAGAGAGAGAGAGAGGATGAAAACGCGGGCTAGAGGAGAAGAAGTCACCGCCGCACTACACGCCGTCGCTGGAGATCACCGTCCTCCTCTATGATGTCGTCACCATCGAAGGAACTGCCGTCGGAGGGAGACATCGCCGTCGCAGCTGGAAGTCGCAGAGAAAGAAGAGAGAGAACGAGAGAGCTATGCAAGAGAAGGAAGAGGTTGTTTCCGTCATCGCTACTGGTGCCGTCGAAAGAGCCACCATCGGAAGGGGAGCTTTGCCGTCGCCAAACCTAGCAGTGGAGGGAATAAACATAAAATAGGGGAAAAAAGAGAGAGAAATGCAAAGCAGGGGGAGTCATTCTTCTACTACCGCTCTTGCTATCACCATTGATGGAACTTGCTATTGAAGAAGCATTACCTGCGTCCTGGTACGGGACCGTTTCTGCCACTGTCTTGGACTTGCTCAGATCCATCGGTGACACTACCGTGGCACTATTATGGTTCTGCTTCTTCTTCCCTCGAATATGTCTCGCGGCTATTTTTGTTCCTCTATTCTGATTTTGTTGATCCTCTACTTGGACTTTCCAGCACTATTCTTGTTGCTTTCCAATCGATTCGAACCCATCATTTTTCCTGGTGCTGTGGTCTTTGTTGTTACAATGGAAAGTTAATGTTGATGCCACTGTTGTAGTTGGGGTTGCTGCATTTTTAATTTCTGAGTTTCGGCTAATTGAGGTAGGGGATGCTTATTTTACAAATTCGGAATGCTTTGAAAGTTTAGAAAAGACGTGTATTTGAGTTGATCAGTATTTTATGGCTTGATTATCTCTATTAAAGTTTGATTAATTAAATTTTAATAATTTATGATTGTTTTTCGTAATTGAATGAAATTGATAACAGATTAAAAAGGAATTAATAGCTCCAACAATAAAATTAGTTAGTAATAGTGCTCAAAGCCTTTTGGTGGATGAATTAGAATTTGGACAATTTTTTTTTTTGTTTTCCTAATGTGTGAAAATTTAATAATTTAAAAATAAATTAAGATAAAAAAGATAAATATATTGATATTAGAAATTTGATTTGTATAATTGAGAAATTATTTGGTATTGGAAAGATTGAGAAGGGTTTGAGAGATGTTTGATTTAGTTAGAATTCTTGAAGGGTGAAAAAAATATGAATTTTAGAGGAGGTTTTGTCAAAATTTTTGTAAGAATGAAAATGAAATTGAAAAGAATGATAAACAAATTTGTGTTGCCTAAATAAAAATATAAGATTTTGTCTTGGAGGCTAATGAAGTAATTTCAATAAAAGAATTATGTTTTGGAGCGTTTTAGCGAATTTAAAGTAATAAAATTGATTATTTAAGGTTAAACAAAAAATGAGTTTGATGATCGTGTTAAACTGTGAAATTGATTTATGAATTAACTTACTTGATTAACAACGAAAAGAATAAATAAGTAATTAAAGTTAACTTGAATAGAGATTTAATTAATTAAAAATTTTAAAAACTAATTAATTATCAACTCAAGAGTTGAAAATAGAAAGTGTGAGATGAGTTTTAAATGAATTAAATATAAGAATTGAGGAAAAGAGAGTTATTTAAAGAATATGATTACGAAGTTGTAGTTTTCAAGTGTTATAAGATAAATATTAAGGACCTTTAGCTATATTCTAAATTGAACTTGAGGATGACGAGAGTTTGGATTGTTACCCATAACGTGAATAATTGAGCAATGATTGAATTAGATTGAATGAGGAAAATATGATGTATTTGAGTTAGTTTGAGGTAGGTTATAAATAATTATGTTCTATCCGAGTTAGTTTGCAACTTTAACCTCGAGTTTAGGGTAGTATTATTAGACACCTCAAACCCATAAAATGTATGTAACAGCTTAAGTCTAACCGGTGGATATTAAAACATGCAGAGTAGAAAGTAGAGTTGTGTTGATAGTTTTGATGAGAATTATATTTGTTATGAGATTGATTATGAGAAATGAGACTTGATGCGAGGCTTACGATAAAGTGAAAGCGATATGAGACTTATGATAAGAACTTTGGTTAAGTTGAGATATATGCAGTAACTTATGATTTATGATGATGATTGCATTATTGATGATACAATTGCTAATGATTATGATTATGATAATGGTTTGGTTAATGATGGTTTTAGTAAGGATGTGGTTTTGTCTCGTTTGTATGATTATGATTGAAATGTGATCACTGATAGGCAAGGACGTGGGTTTTGTCCTACTTGTGTTACTAATGGGACACCTGCATCTAGTAAGAATGGTGGTTTTGTCCTATCTTTATTCTTTTTTATCGTAAGGGAGGTCGGGCACAAAATCCTTCGATTAGCTAGCCCCCAAGAGAAGGTGACATGGCACTTTTTCTACGAGACCAGTTTATATATGCATGAGATATTTTTCTTTTGGAAATGCACGACAGAAAGACGATATCCAGGTTAGCTACCGAATGTGATGGGTCTGGCAATTTAACCGACACGTGAGTTCACGACTAATAGGACAGGCATACATCATATGCATTTGATTGAATTATTTGGGTGTATAATTTATTGTTGTGTTGTGCTTATGTGATTTATCTGATTATGTGATGTGTTATGTGCTTTATATATGTGCTTGCTTGTGTGATTTGATTGTTTGACATGATTGTGATTGCTGGTGCATGGAGGTAATGGAGGTTGAGGCGGATTAAACTCGATATTGTCCTTAGACTTTGGTTTATATGTTGAATGAATAGAAAAGAGAGATGGTAGTCTATTGGGTAGAAAATTCTTAGGTGTGTCTCTAAGCTCTGAAGAAAATATTTAAAGATTTATTTTGCTTTTCCAACATGGTTAAGAAATATTAAGATATACAATTGTATATATGATTTAAAAATAAAAGAATAAAGAATGCAAGCTTTTATAAAGATAAATTTTTTTGAGATATGTGTTGACTAGGTGTATTTATTTCTATTACATTTGTGGTATTCTCTCTTTCTATTGAGGACCGTATGGTTTAGTTCTCACCCCTCTATATCTCATATTTTTCAAGAATCAGATGAACGAAGCCTTCAAAAGAGTTTGAAGAGTATTAGGCGTGCTTTATTTGTTTTCTTAGATGTTCCATCGCCTTTATTATTGTTATATCTTTTGAAAGAGGGATAGGAGTTGTAATTATATATATTTATATATTATTTATATAAATTATTGTAAATATGAAGTGTGGTTATGAATTATAATGTAGTGTGATTTGTTTTTAGAAGAAAATAAAGTGTATAAAAAATACATACCGATTTTTTTCAGAGAAAAGTCATTAAGAATTTCAGGTAAATGCTTCTACTTATTATAGTTATATATAGATGAGTAGTCGTATTATCCTCGCTAGCAGAGTGGCGTAGCAAGCGTGACATTTTGGTGGTGAAGGTGTTACACAATCTAAATGACCAGAAAAAAATTATATCAAAGTTAAGTCATAGAAGTTATTCTTCGATGGGTCAAAAACACAAAGATGATGCTAGTATTGGCATTTTAATTATATCTTCAGATGATATTCCTTCAAAGTTTTTGTTTGATCTAAAGTATCCCTGTCCTAATAATTTGGTTGAATATGAAGTGTTAATACTAAGTTTAAAGATCTTAATTAATAAAGGAGCACAAGATGTTGAAATTTTAAGAGATTCTTTATTAGTGTTAAAATAGTTGTCGAAAGAGTTTAAATGTGCAAATGAAGTGTGGGAAAATATTTTTCGATGATATGGAAATCATTGATACCATTTTGACAAGTATCCTTAACCCATATTCCAAGGATGTTAAATGAAGAAGCAAATGAGTAGCTTAAATTATTTCAAAGTATAGAATCTCTCTCTGTACTATGAAAAAATTGGCGAAGGTACAATAAATTCTTGTACCAATTAGAGAAAGAGAGG
This sequence comes from Arachis hypogaea, assembly GCF_003086295.3. Classification (NCBI taxonomy): domain Eukaryota; kingdom Viridiplantae; phylum Streptophyta; class Magnoliopsida; order Fabales; family Fabaceae; genus Arachis; species Arachis hypogaea. Next base: position 110,790,332 of record NC_092036.1, read on the forward strand.
TAATGGTTATAAACAAATGGGATGATGATAATTGGAGAAAACCAATACATAGGCTAATCGAAAATTAAAACTGTAGTCGATGAATTTTGTGATATTTGGAGATGAGTTGTATAAAAAGAGTATTGATGGGAATGTCATGAGATGCTTAAGCAAATCTAAAGCTTTGATTGTTTTTGGTGAAGTCTATGAAGAAATTTGTTAGGATAAAAAAAGAAAATTAAAAAGTCATTTTTTTGGATGAACAGTCATGATTGTCAGTTGCAGAAGTTAAAGAAAGCTAATGAAAAAAAAAAGCATAAGTTGTTGCTATAAATAGTGAAAGGCATACCAAATTGAAGTATTCTATGTAGATGCTGAAAGCTCGAAGCTTGGAGGACGACAATGACAGTAATGTCAACAATGACAAAGGCGTTACTTCAAAGAAAGAAGAGGGTTCTGGAAGGATGAAATTTGGAATGGAGAGAAGAAAAATAACATTTGAGTTTTATTTGTATGTCTTGAAGATGAAATTTGAGAAATGGAAGAGGTACAAAAAGATTGATGGGACGTGAAAGGACGTGTACACATTTAATGGAGTCATGATAATAATGGCAGTTATTTGGAAAATAAATTTATTTATATTTGGAGTATCATGAATTTATTTAAAATAAAATTAATTGTGGCAAAGGATCGATCATCTTGCCTCGAAATAAAGCCTCGACAATGATGATGATCCTAGGGAAAATTTTTTAGCCTAAAAAGTTATCTCAAAAATGAAACGTTCGATCGAAAAAATTTTGATGGTGATCGTCTCTACAAAGGTGAAATTGGTTAAGGAAATTGGTAAAGTTGGTGTGCAAGACAGTTACCTGATCTACATTTGGCGGGAACAATTATTTTTTGCTCCAAAATCGATATATGACAAGATTGGCTAAAAATGTTTATAAACAGAGTGATAAGCAACTATCAAAAGATTAAAAATACTCACTTAAAAACATACTTATTCTCTCACACATTCTAGTAATTTTTTATGACTTGTCTAAACTGATTCTCTTTGTAGGTTTTCTTCCACATGTTTTGCTTTTTAATTTTGTATTTTTTTTTTATGCAAATTTGTTATTTTAGTTACATTTTATCAAGTTATTATCTTTTGTAATTTTTAATAATTCAGAATTCTGTAGAGTATACCTTGCACCGAAAACACTTTGAATTTCTTAAAGTGTTTGATTTAAATTTATTAAGTAAATATATTATTGTTTCCTTGTTGGTTATTGATTCCGAAAACCCTTCTTTTTCTTCATCATTGATAAAGTAGAGATTTTAATAAATAAAAAACTAGTATTTGTAAAAAAAAAATATGTTTTATTTCAAGTATTAGATTTCAAATCGTTTCTAAATATTTGCGATTGTTATTTTTTAATCATAATTCTTGATTATAAAATATTTACCTAATAGGATGTATCATCCTAAATTTGTTTACAAAATAGACTAAACTAAACAATAAACATAAATAATTTTTACATTGGCCTATTACATTTGATATCACTGAGATTAATAGGATCTCTCTATAAAATCAAGAGTTAGTTACTCAACATTTTCTATTATTCCATCACTATTTGATGTCAAAATATTACTCCAAATGACTTGTATAAATTATACTCTTGAAACCTTTGCAAATCCCTATGTTACCTCCCTTGAAGGTTAGCTATCTGAGAAAACAAAGCAGCATTAACATCTTTGATATCACCCAAATTATCTGCATTATCAATATCATTATCCACCACATCACAATTTCCATTTTGCCCTCCTTGTTGAGAACAAATTAAATTCTTCCCGCTCAAATTATATTCTGGTGCATCAACATGTGATGCACCTTCTTGTAATTGCAAAGCACATTCCAAATGCCATAACACATCACCAATGCTAGGCCTATCAGCACCATGATCCTCCAAACACCTCTTAGCAGCTCCCACAAACATTTTTAGGGATTTAGGGTTTATACTCTCAAGAATGGAGGGATCAACTACCTCATGAACCATGCCTCTCTTGCAACGTTCCATTACCCAATCAACCAAGCTAACTTGTTGCGTCGAATTCGGACAAGTCCATATAACCGGCCTTCCACACAGAGCCTCAAGAAGCACCACACCAAAAGAATACACGTCAGATTTCTGTGTCAATTTCAGCTTTCTGAAGTACTCAGGATCAAGATATCCAAAACTCCCCTTCACTGCAGTGCTAACATAAGCTTTGTTAGGGACGGTTTTCGACAATCCGAAATCCGAAACCTTGGCGACGTAGTTTTCATCTAAGAGGATGTTTGTAGTCTTGACATCGCGGTGAATGATACTCTGCGCTGCGCCGGTGTGGAGATAGTACAATCCGCGAGCGGCGCCGATGCAAATCTCGAGCCTCTGTTTCCAAGAGAGGGGACGGAGGTTGGCACCGTAGAGGTGAGAGCGAAACGAGCCATTAGCCATGTACTCATAAACAAGGATCATTTCCGAGTTCTCATCGCAGTAGCCTATTAGCGACACAAGGTGGCGGTGGCGCAGCTCAGAGAGCATGTCTAGCTCGGTCCTGAATTCCTTTAAGCCTTGTCCTGAACCGCCATTGGCTCGCTTAATAGCCACATTCATGTTGTCTTCTTTCAATCTTCCAAGATACACCTTACCGTAGCCTCCAACACCAATCACTCTACTTTCCTCGAAGTTGTTGGTGGCGCGTTGTAATTCGCTGAGATGAAAGAACCTTTTAGGCCCTTTTCTTGGAGAGCGAACTCTGGAAAACGATCTTGAATAGAATGGATGGATCATCCACCAAGTGAAGCCTGCTTGCACTTCCCAGCTTTTAGTCGATTTACTCATTTGAACACATGTCATTAATAGCAACACTAGGCCTATTAATGCCAATATCAATCCAACAAAAGCTAACGTCCTCATCTCCGCGTTGGGTGGAAAACTCTGCTCTTTGTAATCTCCATCCACGGAGAACAAACCGTCGAAGCTATTTGCCGAGTTGATCATCTTCATGATCTCGATTCCGTTCAAGATCGCGTTGCTTGTCCCGAGCTGGAGATCCTCGGGTTCCACCTGAACGAAGATGAAACCGTTTTCGACGGCGGAAGCGTTAAGGACAAAGTCTTGGTAAAACGCTGTGGCTAGTTCTCTGGTTTGAGAAGAAAGGTCCAAATCAGGCACACCAACCATACCATTGATGTAGACACTGAAGACCAATTGGTTGAGACTCTTGCTTACAATGTCGCAGAAATGCAACCTTATCAAATAAGAGTAGCTATTCTCCACGTTCATCATCCAACTTAGATTCACCTTGCTTTGGAACTGCATGTCTTTATGATCTTTAATCTGCACCGCCGTTGCGTAAACCAAGCTAGGAGCAATCAAATCTGCTCCACCGAATTCAGGGTATTTGATTCCTTTGTAAGGAACAGCAACGTTTACAGAGCCATTTGGATTCGCATTATAAGTATCATCAGGCTCCCATGTTCTTGTTAAGGTGTCATTGTTAGGGGCTATGATTGCGCCGCCGACGTTAACGCGGTACAGTACTTGGAACTCAGATTGCTGTAGTCCTTTGAATTCTCCGTGAGGCGAAACGGCGGTGGCGGAGTCGGAGATGAGCGTGTCAGGGGCGGAGACAACCTCTATTGCGTTGATGAATGCGAATGAGTTCTTTATGGGCTTGAACTTGAGAGAGAATCTGTTCTCAAAGACGGTAACGAGATACTCCTTGAAAACAAGATTGTCGTTGTTTCTGGGAGAGAATTCATGGAGCAGAACAAAGTGGTTGGTGTGGACGGAGAATGAAGCGGTTGCGAGATCATAGGAAGGGTGAGGGAGAGCGTAGAAGTAAAGACGGATCCAGATTCGACCGCCGGTTCGGGAGATGTAGAAGGTGTATGTGGATTCGTCTGCGAAGATTCTAGCGGTTTGAAACAATGGAAGTGATGATGGAGGAACAGAAGAAGGCATGGTTATGGCGATTGGTGAGTGATTTGAAGCTTGGATGTCTTCTGTTGTGGATAGGAGGGACGTGGTTTGACGATCGGATTTGAAGGTTCTGCCATCGTTGAGGTGTGTGTGGTTGTAAGCGCCACAATCAATGAGGTAGTTAACATAGGGTGTGTAACAATTTGTGTGGCTTAAGAGGAACAAGAAGAGAAGAAGAAGCAGAAGAGAAAGGTGGTGGAGAAGTGGACGTGAAGACATTGTTATGTTTCGTAAATTCCAATACTGAGAATTGAATACGATACTCTACAATACATGAATAGTAATTAATTTTATGAATGAATTAATAGTCAGAAATTCAAAAAAGCTTAAGATATAGTAGTATTAAACTATTCATGCAGATATGCCTATGGTGTATACAGGATGGTAAAAGAGATAGAATTGTTCCGGATTTGGAGAAACTAAAGGGAATTATTGAAGAGAGTGTATATAGTTTGTTCACTTTGTTGGGAGGGAATAGTAATAAAAGGAAAAAAGGAGTTTAAAGTTGGTTTGCATGTTGGGGGTTGTTTGTGTTAATGCATAGATAGAATAGAACAGAAATAGTTACTCTTATGGTTGATTAATGTAACTAAGGATGTAAATGAAACTGCAAAACGCGTTAACATTCATTGGCTTTCCCAGAATCACAGTCGGACGTGGTGAGTATAGTTAAAATGCAAAACCATATTTTTGTTCAAGAAGTAAATGATTCTGTTTGTTAGTATTCTATAAACCAATAGTTCCTATCACTTTGTTTTACCCGAGTATAAGGTTCAATCTTTCGATAAGGGTTTATCTATCATTTACAAATTGAAATTTTTTTATTAAAAATATAAAAATTAAATTTTTAATATATTTATTTTATATTTATTAAATAAAAATTTAAATTTTTTATTAATAATAAATTTATCATATATCTTTAAAACACATATTAATTAAACTCTTTAAAATATATATGAATGTAAAATATTTGTTGTGTGTAAATATATGTATGGGACATTAGGTCATGTGTACTATTTAAATTAATAACCATATATCACATGAATACAAAAAGTTCAGCTTTAATTAGTTATTATATAAATATATATAGTGCTAATTTAATTAATTAGTTGTAGTGTTTATAGAATTTGTTCTTTAAATTGATTAAGTTTATTTTTATTTTCATATATAAAAGTGATGTCTGTGATGGTCAAGGCAAACTAGTGGTTAAGATGATTAAAGATGACTTTTTAATAAGATTTTTATTTATGACCGTTTTAGAAAAATAAAACTAGTAATATTGACGGTGCTAAAGATAGTAAATTTTTAAAATGCACTCTATGATATCTATATATATTTATCTAATTTATTAAAAGAAGATAAAAGTTAATATTTAATTTAAAAAATATAAAAATAAATAATTTTTAAATATTTAAAACTTATCATAAAGGCCAAGTTTGGAAAATTTAGCACGAAACTTATAGACACTAAAATTTTTTTCAATTTTTAATGAAGATTGGGTAAATATTTTATGTATGTAATAGAAAATAATTAAAAAGTTAATAGTGGATGTTGGAATGTTCAGGCCCAAAGTATGTAATAAAAAGTAATTAAAAAATTAATAGTGGATGTTGGAATGTTTAGGCCCAAAGCAGGTCCGAACTCAAAAAACTCCAATCCTAACTTGACTCGACAAAAACTGCAAGACGACACCTTTTTTTTTCTTTTCTTTCTTTTTCTTGGAATTTATTATTTTAACCAAGACGACGTATTTTCGCTGTGCTACGAGGAAGACCACTCTTGGAGTGCCTTCGCTTTCAGTATTTTCCGCTATCATCGTCAACTGTTGATATTTGCCGTTGTCAATCGATTGCGAGATAAGGTTTTTCGAAAATGACTTGACATTGCTGCTGAGATTCTTTCCTGAATGCAGCCTCGAAGATATCACCGCTGGTAATGACTGAAAGCCTAATAATCATGGCCGCTATTACTCAAAGTTAATGTCCAGACTAATTTCTTATCCTTGCAATTTTTTTTTTTTTTGTATAGGGTTAAATGCAATTCATTTTTAAAACTTAGATTAATTCATTGAACCATTTTTTTGAATAACTATTTTTTTGTGGATTTCGGTTCACCTGTATTAAAGTCTACGTTACATGAAGAGTTTTTGGCTTGCAAAATTCCCAAATTTTTGGGAGGGGATTCTCTCTAGTAGAAAAAAAATTGGATGGTGTTCAATATTTAATCTCACTATTCATTGTTTTCTCTTTTTTTTTTTTATATTTGATCCCACTTATAAAATTAAAGGTGAGATATTACACTTTATTTTTTCAAGTGTTAAAATATAGGATCCTGCTAAGAAGACAATGGATTATTTATACAATGTGTATAATAGATTATTGAGTTACAAAATTAACATCTCTCATACTATCTAGAATAATCATCTGAATATTAGGGATAATAAATATCTTTCCAAAAGTTTAAACTGATTTTAGAGTTTATCAAAGATCGAATACCATATTATGATACAACTTATTCTAAAAGTTTTAGCTGATGAAAAAAGGTAACACTAATGATTATATCTCTAATACTTCATAAATCTTTATTGTTTATATTATAAAAATATTTCATTAGCTCCTCATACTTCTCAAAAAATAAAAAATAAAAAAGATCTATTTCTCAAACTCCCAACGCGGTAAATAAGAGAGAGTTATTACACTAATTACTAACAAGCGGCACCTATTTTTTTAACACGGCTAGGGGTGGCAGGAGTACCCGAACCCGCGGGTACCCGACCCGCCACAACCCGACCGGGGCGGGTTTAAACCCGACCCGAAGCGGGGCGGGTCCTGAACGGGGCGGGGTGTTGATCGGGGCGGGGTGGGGTCGGGTTCATGGTAAACCCGTCCCTACCCGCCCCGGAGTGTACATATACTCCCTCATATATATCTCTCTCTTAGCAATTAGGGTTGCCTCCCTCATACCCTCAAACCCACCTACCCACATACCCAAATCTCAGAAACACACACAGCACTCACTTACCCAGATTCCAGAAACCCACACAGCAACAACCTTGCTCACCGCCTCCGTGGCTCACCGCCGCTGTTGCTTGCTTTACTCAGTCGCTCACCGCCGTCGTCGCGCAGTCGCTCACCTCGCCGCTCTCCCTCACCGTACTCACTTCGCTCGCACTTCTCTCGTTGCCGTCACTCTCCTCGCCGTTCGTCTCTTTGATTTGCAGTCTCCGGTCCTTCCTTCCTCTGTCGTCGTTTCACTGGTAAGCAGCAAGCACTCCTCCTTTACTCACTACTTACAGCTTACTGGCTTGCTCTTTACTTCTTGCCTTTTCCAGATTTGTTTTTTGTGAGTAGATTTTATAGTTAATTTTTTTTATGTTAGAACAGTTAAACTTGCCTTTTCATTAATATTATGTAAATTGTTGATGAATGACGGAGGACTTCTTTGAGTACAATAATTATTGATCTTGAAAAATTCCTAAATGACGATATAAAGAATGATGTCCTCAGCCCTTAGGAACTTGTTGGCCCTGCCAAAGTCCTCTCCTTTTTAAAGAAATTAACATTTGCTAATCTGAGTTGATTTATGTACTTCTTTAAAGCATGAGCTTTGCAATTTGTTTGAGTAATAACTGTAAGTTTTCTTACTTACTAGTAAGAATCGGCCTAATTTATGTGTGTTGGCCTTATGTATCTTTATTTTTTTAAATCAAAGTATGTTTGGAAACTGAAATTATCTATTACTTCTCATTTTTTATGTTAAATATATATCATATGGCTTTTCTGTTTAAGCATTGTTTATGGCTTTCCTGATTAATATTTTCTAGCAATCAAGATACTTGTGGTAGTTATAAAATTGAAGGCTGATTATCCATAATGCCATGTATTCTTTTGGAGCTGACTCAAAGTCAGTCAATCTTGTGATTTGTGCTTGATTAGTTATAATTGATTTCAATCTAACACTATCAAGTCATCATGCTTGCTATGTATACACATGAAACTTATTTAGGTAATGAGTGATTCACTTGCTGATGTTACAGCTTACATTTAGCATTGTTGTATCAAATTTGCTTATTAAATTATTAACCCGTTGACTGTAAATTTGTTACTCTTATTTTATACAATGAATTTTATTAGAATTAACATTGAATAAACTTAAATTTTTTAAAAAGTTAGTTCTTGTCAAGCTGGTTTAAGTTTTTAGAGAAGAGACTACAGTGTGATATATGATGCATTTGCTAATTTGTTTTTGGCTTTACTTTTAAAAAGATTGACTAGGAACTTGGAACTTGGAACCAGGCTTGTAGAGTTTGCATTTAGTCTTTTGATATAATTAAAAAAATTTTGCTGGGATAACACTTGATTAGTTGTGGTTAACAGGTAAAGAGTGGTGAGATTGGTTAATAGGACTCAATTTTTATATATTCTTATTTCTTAGCATGAGGCATTACTAAGATTGGTTTTTTTATTTATTATTTTACAAAGTAAGAGTTATAGTAACTATTTCTGCATAGTTATATAGTAATTTTTAATTGCATCATCATTAGAGTTATTTTATTTGTTGACCATGGAAACTATACTTATGCAAATTGTTCAATTCTAAAATAAGTGTTAGCTGCTTCTATTTTTGTTTATCTTTGCTTTGGAATTTTAATTTGGTGTTGCTTTCTTCTCAATGGTATTGCTGTTACTTCTGAAAATTATTTCACCTTTTTTTCAAAAATGGTGCCAAGTTATTTGATAAAACTTTGTGTTTACTGATCATAATGCTTAACTTAACTAGTTTTTATGCTGTGTTTTCAATGTAGGTTTGTTAAATGGTGGAAGAACAAGAATAATGATTGAAGACTCTTTTGATGCAATTTTTTTATTATGCTGTTAAATTTGTAGTGATTAAACATTAATCTTTTTTTAATTTCAAATTATTTGACATTGTATGAATCTTATGTTTGTATTTTAATTTAGTTATGAATTTTAAATTTTTATAAGGGCGGGTAGGGACGGGGCGGATACCCGTGGGGGTGGGTTAGGGTAGGGCAGCCTACTACCCGCAGGTAGGGGTGGGGCGGATAGTAGTGGAGTGCAAGGACGGCAGGACGGAGTCGGGTAGGACAAAAACGCGCCCCTACTCGCTCCACTGCCACCCATTTTAAAATTATTTTTAAAATTTTCATCAACTTTTATGATGTTTTCTTAAATTATTATCATTCAAAGAAGAATGGCCAATAGTAGTTTCCAATAATTCAATCTTTTAAGTTCCAAGTATGAATTTAACGTGAGAAAATGTATTTGAAAAAAAAAGTTACCTATAATAAATTTAGTTTGATAAATCTTTTAAATAAATATTTATATTTTTTAAAAGTATAAAATTTTTATTTTATATTTGATAAATTAAAAAAAATTATGTATTTATACTTACTACCTTTAAAAAAAAGAAATACATTTAATTTTTTTTTAATTGATATAGTGAAATTTTATTAATAGAAAACAAAATCCCAAAGAGTGTGTCCATGTTAGACAAAAAAAAAAGGGTAAAATGTCCACAAATAAATAAAACCATTTTTAATAATTTATTGCATGAGGGTATTTAAAGTAGATTTTCTTTTAAGTTTTTATTTATTAAAATTAAAAAATTTAATATGATTTTATATATTAATTAATTTTTAAATTTAAATTTTTATATTTATGTCTATTATGATATTTTTAAAATTTTAAAATTATTTTATTAAATATATTTATTATTGATTATATTTATTAAAAATTATTTTTAATTTAATTTATTAAATATAATATTATAATGGACCTTTGGCCCCTTACTTAATTAAAAAAATATAAATATTATTATTTTGTAAAAATTATTTTTTAAAAGTTAATTTTTATTGTTTTATAAATAGTTGTAAGAATTGGATTGAATTGAAAAAAAAATATCCAAAAATAGATAAAGCCATTTCTAATCATTTATTGCACATTCTTAAAGTTTTTATTTATCAAAATTAAAAAATTTAATATAATTTTATATTTATGTCTGTTATGATATTTTCATATTTTTAAAGTTATTTTATTAAATATATTTATTATTGATTATATTTATTAAAAATTATTTTAATTTAATTTATTAAATATAAATATTATAATGGACCTTTGGCCTCTTACCCAATCAAAAAAAATTATAAATATTATTATTTTGTAAAAATTATTTTTTAAAAATTAAGTTTTATAATTTTATACATAATTGTAAGAATCGGATATTCGATCGAAAATTAGTAAACTGGTGATTTAATAAGTTCTGTTAATAATTTGGATCGAAGGCACAATTAAATTGCTAAAAACTAGACGGTTAGTCACAAACCAGTCAAAATCGGCCTGTCCATGTAGAAAGGCTCGAACTCATATCCTTTTGCTGCATTCCATCAAGGCATGTCACCAGGCTGCTTTGTTCATTTAAGACCCAAAGATAAATAATCTAATTAAGTTTTTTTTAAATAATAGTTTAAATAATAAATATTTATATTAAAAATAATTTATAAATAAGTTATTTTGTATTTGAATTTTTAATTTTAAAAATATTTATTTTAAAAAAATATGATAAAAAAATTTTATTATGGAAGAAGTCATTTTTTAACTTCTCTATAAACTCTTAAATAACTTCTTAAAAAGTTATAATTTAATTTTAAAAATTACACCAGATATTAATACTACTATTTTTCATAAGTCAAAAATTAAAAAAAATTATTTTTAAAACTTTTCAAAGGACCATTACTATTTTATGTGATAATTATTACATATATTATATACACAATTAAATTATTTTATATTTATTTAATTTAATTTTAGTTTTATACTCACCTTTTTTAATTTATAATTTTTTAGAATTTATAAGATTATTAAAATAAATATTAAATATTTTAATATTTATATTTATTTATTAAATTAATTTTTTAAAAGTATTGAGCCAAGTAGTAGATGGTCGAAAATTTCGATTTAAGATTAATTAATAGAGAATAGAAATATATAAGTACTATTATTAAAGTTCACATAATAAATTAATAGAAAAATATAACGTATTTATTGTTTATTATCGTAAAAAATCAAATTTATACTTTATTTTTTTAAAGACGAATTAATCTAAAGTTAAAAACTTTAAACACCTAATTATTATTTTATTTAATTTTTTATTATTTTATATTTTTTATTTAGATAAAACCAATTTTACTAAGTGATTTAATGGTTAATAGAATATTTGTTGAGACTAGAAAATGGGAATTTAGTTTATTGAATCGAAATTGAACAATGGCACGGTGAAAAAAGCGGAGCCCAATTCCTTGGATCCTCTTCCAACTGGGAGATTCAATTGAAGCAATGGTGGAAGATCACCATCATCATCATCATCATCATTTACCTGTTCATGTTCCTTCGAATCCCTCAATGGTTGTAATCCGAAACGCCTTCGATTACGACGCCACGGGTGACTGCTCCGTCTTCCCACCTATCAACCATGAAAACCTCCCTCAATCACCGCCTTCATCTCCCTCCTCCTCCTCCTCCTCCTCTTCTTCTTCTTCTTCTTCTTCTTCTTCTTCTTCTTCCCACGATTCTGACCCGTGGCATCTCAATTCTTCGTGTCCCATCGATTCCCAGCTCGGCAAGCGCAGCGACTTCGTTAGATTGGTTTCCATCGGCATCGACATCTTGCGTTCCAAGCTTCTCACCTTCACCTCTTCTTTTAGAACCGCTGCTTCCACCCGAGGGGCGTTTTGGTCAATTTGGATGCCAGCTGCGGCGGTGCTGGTGTCACTGTGGATAATCATCCGGAGGAAAAGAAGGAGGAGGAGCTTCTCGGACAGTGAGAATCGTTTGTTGGATATCATTCAGGAGAAAGATGAGGTTCGTGTTGTTTTGCATTCCATGTGTTCGTTTCAATGCTTGGTCCACTTGGTCTTTATTTTATTTTATTTTATTATTTTGGTTTTTGCTGCTGCTTGGTGTAGCTGTGTCCGAGAAAATTACGAATTTTGATTAGGGTTTTTATTTTTTTGAGGAAACTTCATTGGAAGAAGAATTTGGTTATGTTTTTAGTCTTGCCGTGATTCTTCATTACATGTTTTTATTATTTGGTATATTATTATACATTGGTTGGAAGAAAAAACTCTATCTTGTCGTGCGAAATTTTGGTGCTTCCGTTACATAATTAAAAAGATATATATATATATATATATATATATATATATATATATATATATATATATATATATATATATATATATATATATATATATATATTACAGTATCATATTACAAATATAGGTTCAGTCTCTTAAAAGATAGAGGTTCTGGGTCAAGTCATAGGAATAGAAAGATCCAGTCTGTCTTTTAGGTTATTGGGAATGGAACTTGGATACTAGTGCTTCAATCTGGAGTTGCAAGTTTTTTGGTTATATAGTTGGCTGAGATTTTAGCATATCTGCCGCATAGATAGCTTACCCTTTATTAGTCCGAGACTGTGAATTCTATTGTCCCATCAGCTTCCTGTGTAGTACTCTCATGCATTAAGCTGTCAATTGTCAACCATAGATGCCCCTTACAAGCATTGGTACTTGTTTCATTTCATTTGGATAGGATGATATTGTCATGCCTGTTCTGTTTCTGCTTTGTGTTTCTGTGCTGTTTGTAAACTTAGCTAACTTGTGCTTTCATTGCAGAGGATTTCCCAACTCTTGGACCAGATTGGACAAATGAATGAATTACTTATAGCTCGTTACAAAGCTTTGGCTGCAAAAGGGACTGAATGATTAAGACCTATGATATGGTAGCTATTGAATTTGTGTGAGTCTCATCATTAAGATGATATCTTTTTTTTTTTTTTTTTTCCAATTCCATTTTGAAATACCACTAGTAGATTTTGCATGGCTTTACGCCAAGCTGTAAATTAAGGACAGAAATTCCTGATTCTTATTCCTACTAGAGTAGAGTGATTGAACATCCATGCCCAGAAGTGGCATCTCAAGCCTAATCAGAGAGAATAGCCCATTGAATGAACTGCCGGATTTTGGGTTATATCTGTGATGCATGGTGGTCCGCCCAGCCCAATGAATATGCCGCAGTCTGCCAGATTCGTTAATGACTAGCTCAGTTGGGAACCACGGAATTTATCAGGAAAGCTATAAAACACTCTTAACAGTAGTAAAATACTCATGGTTAGTGAGTTGTGTTTTCAAGCCCTTGATGTTAATGACTCCAGCATCCTTGGCTTAGCTTATGGAAAGTCCCAAACGAACACTTTGTACCTTTAACAGCCCTGTATAATATTATTCTTTTTTCTTTTTCTTTTGACAAACAACTCACACACATGACACACCCAAACATATTCTACTAAAGGGTTCTTCACCATTGTCTCAACTGAGACTTGAACCTGGATATCTGGTTTATGAGGCTCATGGGTTGTCCACTAACCTCAGAGCCTCACCACAAAAGCTTCTGTGAATTGTAGCCGGACGTAGATATTTTACTGTGATTCAACTCAAAAAAATCAGATCCAGTTAATTAATGGAGACTTATTCAGTTATTTGACATTTGTTCTCATCTCATCAAATATGCAAGTATATTTGCAAAAGATTTTAAATCTAGATATTTAAAATCAAATCTATACATGTTATCATTTGATTTGAAAACTGGTTAAAATAGATACAGGAAAAGTCGAAGTTTGTTTTGGCCTGTGAATTTCCACTAATTCTTGATAAATCTTCTTTTCAGAAAAATTATTACCTTACAGATACTTTATGGGACATGTAAGATTGAATTAGGTACAACAGAAGTTAGAATAGAATCATGGCTGGATTGAATTTCTCATTTTCCAGCTATACAATCATAAGTGAAACGATAAGAATGAGCATTAATGAAAAATAACTCCCGGATTCATTTAGTATTTTACCGAAAGAGAGCCATGAGGAGCATATCAAAATATGGTCTTCCTTTTAGCATTATGAATAACGTTTTGAAGTAGTGATCAATAAAAGGGATTCATGCAACGCATTCAAGAGGAAGTGCAAATATCTCTTAAACTTCTCGATTCATGCTCCACAAGTGAAAAATACAAAGTCAAGTATACATCAGATCACCAAATAAATTCTGTTTGCTGATTGCTCAAACATAACAGAAAGGAAAAAAATAAATAAACTATGAAAGAATTAGATGCTATCATTCCCAGAAGAGGTATCAAAGTCAAAACAAGCACAAGTTAACATGTGAATTGTGTCACCAAAGAGAACAACAACACTTCTAATTGCTGCCTATAAAAATACCATTATCAAAACAGGTTTTTCTCACTGGCTTTTTGATTCACTGCTCACTGTAGAATGTCTTCTGATATCAAACTGATCTACATACTCCAAAGGAGTAACTGTCTCATTTCTTATTCTCTTGATCTTAGGGCTCAACAAGCCACGGTGACGGAAACCATAGAGCTTGAGCACCTGATTATCAGCAAAATTGAAAGCCCTCTCCATACTACTGAGGCACCTCTCAACAGGATAATCTCCATAGCTCCCACAAGGTTTACATCCCACAAAATGTGTCACGAAAGGCCACCTCTCATCTCCTAATCCGGGATGGTACTTCTCAACCATCTCTTCATACCGGTCAACCAAGCCAGCCCAGTAACCGTGCAGGTAGTAAGAATTCTCAAGGAAAACCTTATCCATCCACTTCTCCTTTTTGGACAACAAAAGGTATATCAATGCAGATTGATCATCGGCCTCAAATGCCGGGCGACCCTTCAAATTTGCAGTTAAGACCTTACCAGCCTCCTCCCTCACTAGACCCTTGGGGCCCATGGGAGCCCAATCATCAAGCAAATCTAAAGACCACTGGCAATTCCGAAACAAGAAGCTGCCGGTATTCACAGCAATCCAAGACTTCTGCTCAAACAACAAATCAGGGTAACCATGAAGTACCAAATTGTAATCATCATACTTAGACAAAGGAAGCTCAAAAACCATGTCAGTGAAGAAAGCATCACTATCCATCCACCAAATCCACTCCACCTCAGGGTGTGAGAACATCAACCTTCTAATCATTGGCAATTTGGCCCAATACCCAGCAAGTTCCTTATCCAAATGCGCCAAATTGTACACAATCTCAATCCCGTGCAATCTACAGTAATCAATTTTGTTCTTAATCGACTTCAACAAGTAATGATCACCAATTGGGTTGTCACAGGGTTTTGGAGGTGAACCAGTGAGGAGCAAGATTCGAGCTTTACCTCTCACGAAATTAGGGTATTCAGGGTTTTGCTGGAGCCATTGGTGGCGTTGTTGATCCCAATCGGAGATCTTGGGGCCTAGGGAGAAGGCGGCGGTGTCGTTGGGGCTGAAAGGGGTGTCGTTGTCGTCGGGGTCGGAGTCGGAGCGGATCTCAGCGAGAATGCGGTTGGTCTCCTCGATGAGGCTCTGGTTGACGGCATCAGCGTCGGAGGAGGAGAGGTTGACGCCGATGGTGCCGCGAAGGACAAGGATGGTGACGAAACCGCAGAGGATGGTGATCTTGATGTTGTTGAAGGTCTTCTGGATCTGGCGGCCACGGGGGGCGGAGCGTGCTCGGCCGTTGGTGGTTGGAAGAGCGTTGGCGGCGCTGCTTCTCTTGTGAGCTGAGAGGTTCTCTTGGCCCATCTCACAAACTCACCAATTATGTTAATGGTAATGGTACGCTCTTACAGTTACTGTATAGAAATGGAGGGGAAAACAACTTTCGACACGGAAATATGGAATCGGAATTCAACAAGAATTAGGAACGGAACAAAGCCGTGTTTTTTGTTTTTCTGCACAACAACTACTCTCCACTTTGGTCACCCGCAATTAGTGTTGGTAATGATAATGATAGCTGATACTGCTTCATATGCTTCAAAGCTCAAACGTGTCCTTTTTTTTCTTCGTTAACTTACTTTTAATTTAATTTTACAATCATATATATAAAGAAAATACGATAAATTTATTGCATACCTTCTTTTAAGAAAATATCTTCATAGATTTTTATTATTGTCGAAATTTGGATTCAAAAATAAATATCTATTAACTTTATCCCTAAAGATATTTTGATTATCCATGGTTATAAAAATGTAAGAATATAACCACTAAGAAATAACATAATCCAGCTCCGATCGTTCTGGCAATGGACCCCCTTGGGTGGTGTGTGTCTGAACTGTTAAGATCCAAGTACACTAAATAGTAACGCGTTCCTCAGTCAGTTCAAAATCACAAGATCCATGCACATATGCATCATTTTGTGACTTGTGAATGTGTTTATACCGGAAAGTGCCCATCAAAGGAAAACGGTCCCACAATATCCTCATCTTCGGGCACCTTGTACTTTGTATTTGCCAACTTGTCCTCTTCTGCAAACACTAGAATAATACACCTAGGAATATCGTTGCTATCAATATGATTTCTTAAAATGGAATTTCCAAATATATATTATTATCATATTTAATTTGTAAAAACAAGATTTATGAAATATTAATATGTCTAAAAATGTGTTGATTTTTGTTTAGTTTAAGTTTATTGTCTTTAAAATTTTCATATATTTTATCCAAAATATCCTTAAAATTTGTAATTAAAATATTAATAACTAAAATTTTATATATAAACTGTATATAAATATAAAATAATATAAATAATATATTTTTATTTTATATATTATTTAAAATATTTTTAATATCAAATATTTTTAATAAATTTTTTCCTCTAACTTTTTCAAATAAATATAACTATAATAAAACATTATTTTCTATTCTGTTTTTTAAATTTATTAAAATATTCTTAATAATAGGTATCTTTAATTAAAATTATTGATTTTTTTAATTTACTAAAATACTCCTAATATCAAATATTTTTAATTAAAATTAACATCATTACAATTAAAATGAACACAAAATACTTAATCTAAAATTTTCAAAAATCCCATAATTCGTCTCATAATTCATAGTTGAACTTATATAAAACAAATCCCAACAATTCTAAACACATGTATTAAAAACTGAAAACCTAATAATCCATAAAAATCCAAAAATAACCAGATTTAAATCAATATTTTCAAAAGTGATAATAGTTCTTCAGGTTGAAGTTGGAACACAATGTCAATTAGATTATTGTTCCTTGCAATGCTAAGGGCGGCCTTCATTCTATCTTCAACACACAAACCAGGAGCATCCCTCAATAATGTCATTAGCTTCATTTTACGCTCAGCTCTCTCTTTCACATGCTTAAAACAAGAAACCATATCAACTAGAATGGCCGTGCGTTCTTGATAAGCACCTTTCATATCTCTAATTGATTCTGCTATTATGTCAAGCACTTCCTCACTTTTGCTCCCTCTTTTTCTTTTATTCTTTTTTTTTGGTAGATGAAGAACTTGCAGCTACAGCACTAGGAGCATCAGAAGCACCAGAAGCACTAGGAATTAGAGGCTCATAACATATAATAAACCAAACAATTAGTGTAAACAGTCAGTCTTTTCCACCTAGAATCAACTTCACACAATATGATCAGCAGTTACTCTTTTTTCTACTACATAATTTTTTTTAATGTAAGCCTTAAAATGATCAATCTAAAATACATCAGCAATGAAAATTTTCACACAAATCAGCTACTATTTTGGGCTATGGTTCTTCCTTATGTAACTATGTTCTTGCAGAAAATAAACAACTAACCAGAAAACAGAATTTATATTAGCATAAATAATCAAGAACAACCCTGTCAAGATGGCTATGATAAAAAAATCAGTAAGATTTCTTTTATTTTACACCTCGATAGAGTTCAAAATTTTACAAAATTCAAAATTTTCTTAGCTGGGAACTCTGTTAATAACATCCATGTTCAAATTGATGAAGGGTTAGAACTTAGGAGGTATGAGAATTTTGAGATCCCTTCATTAACTTGGTTAGAGGTAATTGTTACCCTTTGCCAAGGTCAAGCCTGTGTATATATGTAAGTAGGTGAGAAAAGACAGATATTGGTAGATGACATGTTATACTCAATTCGATAAAATTTTCTAGAGGGTGGGGTGCCCTGTTTTAAGAAGTGCTGTGAATGCATTGGTGATTGTTTCACATTGCAGAAACTGCTGACGCACCAAAACCTTTTTATGTAACTATGTTCTTGCAGAAAATAAACAACTAACCAGAAAACAAAATTAATAGTATAAATAATCAAACACGTTTAAGTCAATTGCTTACATACTTGAGAATCAACTTCATATTCAATTTCCGTTTCTTCCAAATTTACTTGGGTGTTTTCACTCATTTGCCAATCACTCAAGTTTGCTTCGTGCTCAACCTCTATAATAACAACTGCTTGAGCTATATTTTCTGCATTGCCTCCTTGAGTCCTATCTCTACCAGATGCTATTCCCAACTCTTTAAAATGTGAAAATGGTTTATTATAAATGCCACTAGCTTTAGAATGGGACTGAAATTAAAAGAAATATAATTAAGCCATAAATATTAAAAAGCTAAGATAGATAAACTTGTATTGAGAAAGTTGCTTAGAATTTACACTCTTTCTATTTATTGAAAATTTGTTGCTACACTATAATCATTTTATCTTTGCCGTTCCAATCAAATCTACTCCGAGCCGTGCTCACCATCTCAATTATTACAAAGTATTGTCTCTTCAGCAACATTTACCCTTGATTCAATGTATGGATAATTCAGAGTTTAGCACTAAAAAAGCTAATGATCTCGAGTATAAAATCACACAATTAAAAGTCTTATTCATTGCCACTACTTATTCAAACTCATACCAGTAGTTATTACTACTAAAACTAAAATCAATCAACTTACCTGAAAGCTTAAATCCTATACAGAAGAGTAGCAATGTATTTACCTAAAAGCTTAAAGATAAAAAACCAGTGACTATACAGAAGAATCATCAACCTGCTAAGAACATAATAGAAACAAAAAAAATAAAATAAAATCAGATACCAAGAAATTCTATAGTGAGCACAGATGCAGGGGTTGAATATTCATTTTATCAGAAGTATTTACTAGCAAATTGAATTTCTATTAACAGATCAGTATCAATTCATTTGATTATTGTTAGCTCAACATAAAAGGAACAAGTAATAAATATAAAGTCCATCATAGGTTCAACACGTAATGGCATGCTTCAACAGTACCAAATACCAACAAAATCCCCTTTCTCTATATTACATAGTCAATTGTCATAGCAATTCTAAATAACAAAGACCATACTTACACCTAAAATACCACAACTCTTCTTATTATATTATGGCTCATTATATAGTGTTGACTCATTAATCAAGATTCTTCATCAAGCTATTGAAATCTACAAGCCTGGCCAGAACCATGCAATTGGTCAACGATTTGAGTATCAGACACCATCATCTTAGCAACACACCATAAATTTCATGAATCAGTTTAACATGAAACAAACCCTAGAAATTAACCAACCAACAAGAAAATCACAAAACAAGAAAGCAAGGAAACCAAACCTTAACAGAACCATGTGGTGATGGTTATTTCTTTAGAGAAGAAAATTCAACCCAAGTACAGTGTATGCAGGCAGTGAATAGTAGGAATTAATTAAACTCACATATAAAACAGTGTATGTAGGCAGTGAATAGTGGGAATAGACCTGTGAAGGCTATTATAGGCACACTATATAAATAGTTAATAGCAGCAAAATGTTAAAGAGGAGGCAGAAAAACAAAACACCAAACTTTAATGTGGGAAAAAAACCTCTCAATATAAGAGAGATAAAAAAAACCCACCAGAAGGTAAAAGCTTCACTATTATCCAAATCAAAGCTACAAAGACGCAAACATACACAACTCTTGTACAAGAACAGAAACGCATCAATAAAATGAAATCAATGTTGCAATAGACAGCCGCTGTTTACAAACTTTCTGGCAGTTCTACTAGAGGAGAACTCAGTTCTACTTGATCAGACTAATGCACTACGGGAATATAGAGAGATGCTCCAAAAAGTGTTTGCTTGGGCCTCACACATAGAAAAACAAACACAATTATCGAGCATGATGTCTTCTCCTCCATTGGTTCCACATTTCTTGTGCAAGTTGATCCCTCCATCTACCCCAAGCATCGCTCGTCTCAATATGGTGGATCGTCCCACCATCTAATCCAAGCATATTTTGGTTTTCTATCTCATCAATAAGATCCACAATCATCACTCTTCTAATGTGATTATGCAAAAGGCAACAAATAATTATAACTCTTCCTTGACTCTTAAATAGGATAAATGGGCTTCCCCTTAAAATTCTCCATCTTGCTTTCAATACTCCAAATGCCCTTTCAATGACATTCCTAACTTGTGAGTGTTTCATATTAAAAAGCTCCCGGGGTGTATTAGATTGATTCTGTGGATTAAACTCACTCAAAATGATATTTTTGTCCTCTATAAGATGCCAAAAACCCTTCACAATTCATGTATCCAGCATCACATAAGTAGTAATGACCTAGTGTGACATAAAAGGTTGAACAAAATTAATGAAATATCAAATGGTTACTTTGATAATATACTAAGGTCTCAATAAAATACCTTGGGAAACACTAAACCCATTGCGAGATAGTGCATCTCACATACCTTAGAATCCACCGCTGAACCCTCCCAACCCGCCAGTGCATTAGATAAATTGCATATTGGGAACAACCACTCCAAGCACATTGGTTGTTATGTCACCTTTTCTGTTGATATCTAGGCTTACCAGCCTCAAGGACATTGACTTTGATATGGGTGCCATCTAGGGCTCCTAGGCAATTCTAAAATCCAAAGAAAAGATCAATTGACTCAATCCTAAAGCACGCCAAGCATATTAGGTTTAACAACATTAGCAAGATAAATTACCTTGAACCATTTCCACCGGTCATCCATTCTATCCTGGCTAAATGGTTGAGGTTTCTTCAGTGAGAGATTATGACATCTCAAAATAGCAAGCAATACATCATTAAACCTCCTACTAATTGTTTCTTCAGATCTCAAAAATGTCTCTTTATTACTCTAATTTGACGCCTTGTGCTATAATATGTAAAAACATGGCAACCATTTCTTCTACACTCATATTCCTACTTGGTTCTATCCTTCCAACCCCTCTAAGCATGTTACACAATGCATGAAAGGCACGCCTATCCATTCTTGTGTTTTCTATACATGCTAGATCACTAAAATACATAATCCTATCTGACACTAACATCCCTTAATTCTTGCCTACTATAATTATCATCCCATTTTCTTTTCTTTTTTCTCAATTGCAATATAATCAAAACATAGCAAATCATCAAAAAAAAAAAAAAACAACATAACCATAAGGTCATTCATTAATACTAAATGTAAAATTGAGCAAGCAATAACTCTCATTTTCTATTTGGGATCCATTCTGTCAAAAAAAGAGAAAGAAAACATTAAAATATTTAACTAGAAGATTTTATTGTTTATTTATTCTATATAAACTTTTTTCTATCCTTTAAAAAACTGAAATTCATAGCCAAAAGAACCACAGGAACAGAACTATTAATTGTATTGAAAAAATGAACTATAAAAAATATCATTGTTAGTTCATGGCAGAATGCCTCAGGGAATCACTTTTCGAATGAAATAAAAATGGAAAAACAAGAATAAGATGTATGCATTAGACCATGCCAGGGAAAATAAAAGACCATGTACAAATACAAGTTGTAAATAGACCATTTTAAAAGAGAACACAAGATACTACAATGATGATAAAATATAATATACTTCCCCTTTTTAAAATTTTTGTAGACAGGGATCATATATAAATATATAATTCTTGCTTTTATTTATTTTGTTTAGATAGTTCTAAAACAGGCTGCATATATGTAGCACAGTAAGTTACCAGCTCCAATTCCATTAGAGGCGTTAATATACAAGCCATAATTTCAGCAAAACTTATATACATAAGCTTAAAATAAAACTAATATATATAGGAGAAACATTAATCAAGTAACATTAAACAAATAAATAATCTGAAGCTTAAGCTTAATCTCTTTAGTCTTTATTGAGAAAAATCATCAAACACTTCATTTGCATGCAACATAACTACAAAGAACACAAAAAAAACAGTAAAGTGATACTTGCATATTTACAAATTCATGCTAGTTTGGAGATCTTGATAAAAATTGAGAAGTGAATATATAAAAATATTAAGAAATTTTATAATCAACCATTAAAATATTTTAAGAGATAATAATAAATTTTTCAATTTCAGTTTTTCTTTTCTTTAAAAAACAAAAAGAAAACAAAAAAAAAACAGAAAGGTTACCTGCAAGAAGACAGCGTAGGCGATGATGACAGCAATAGGGAACCAATCTGGGAGAGAGAGAGAGCAAGTGAGAACTGAGAAGCAAAGCACGAGTTGTGGGGCAACTCAGACAGAACTGCAATGGGATGGCGGTGACTGACGACTAATCTAAGGTGGAGACGCAAAGCTGCCATGGAGACTGCGATTTGCGAAGCTGAGATGGATGCTGCGGAGCTGTGGTGATGAGAACCGAGATGATGGAACACGAACGCAAACGAAAAAGAAAACTTCCTTCTAGAATGAAGTGTGCAGTGGTGGTGGAAACTCAATTCAACGGCGAGGCAGTGTAGAGGTCTCTACTAGGGTTTTGTTTGAACGTGAAATAAGAAAGGGAGAGAAGTGAATGCGAGGGTTGGGGTTAGATTAGAAGGGTAATTTAATCTTTTTCTTTTGTTATTCAGAATTCATTTCCATGAAGATTAAACATACTCAAGGGAGAGATGGGAATTAAAATGATGGTATTTTGATTCCTAAGAATAAAATTTACCTGGGAATAATTTTTTAAACCTTAAACCAAATATGGAAATATGATATTCCCATTTTAAAATCCGTCGGAATACTCTATAATTCTCCCAACCACCCAACCAGACACCCCCAAAGGTCCAAGCACATATTCTAAGGTGATTTGAAGAAAAATTTGAAGTTAATACAAAGTAAACTATGCATTGACTGGCCAAGGTAATTCATGTCAGGAAATGAAATTACATAATTTCCCAGAATCTGGTATAAAAAATGCAGAATATGCCCAAGGCTAGAGATAGCATACAGTTAACAATTAACTAGAACAACATGCAGGACAGCAGGAGTAGAATGCTAATCCAAGATAAGCAAGCCTTTATACTATGGAAGAGAGGGAACAGAGAACAACTATATAGATAATCAAGCCATTAAAGGTGCTGTAGATTTATTTATTTATTTCTTCTCTTTTTCTTCTTCATTGAAGCAGATTTTGTTCTCATCACCTTCATTTTACTTGAAAGTTTTTTTACTTTATTTGGAGGCTTAGTTATTGTACTGTCTTCAAGGCTGATTTTTTCTGGCCTTTTAGGTTTGAAAACTTCTGTTATTGAAGGATCCAAAACATCCCTTGAGCACTGAAGAGAGATCCCCATGCCTGTGGCTTCATCCCATAGCTCTCTTCCCTTCTCAAAATCCCCTCCTCTACAAAGCTTTGGAATGAGCACATCATACACTGGTCCATAACCACCCAATGAACTTCTCTTCATTTTCTCAAAAAGTTCAAGAGCGCGATTCACCCTTTCAACCCCACAGAGAATACCAATCAAACTGTAGTAGAACTTATGGTTTGGTACCAAACCATTTCCGATCATTTGATCCACTATATCTTTTCCTTTGCCAAATCTGCCAGTCAGAAACAACACCTTTGCTACAAGATAATAGCTGACCCAATCTGGAGCACAACCAGATTGTTTCATTTTTTTTAGTATTTGACAAGATTCTTTAACCCTTCTGGTCTTTCCTAAACATGAGAGCAAGATGTTGT
Organism: Arachis hypogaea; assembly: GCF_003086295.3. Taxonomy (NCBI): domain Eukaryota; kingdom Viridiplantae; phylum Streptophyta; class Magnoliopsida; order Fabales; family Fabaceae; genus Arachis; species Arachis hypogaea. The sequence goes on from NC_092036.1 coordinate 110,814,166, forward strand.
AACTGATCGAGGTTGGGAAAACCTTGTAAGACTTCATCTCCATCATCACATTTAAGGCTTCAGGCACAAGCCCTGAAGGATTACGTCTAAGATTCCGCTCACAAAGGCACCTGAGGAATGTGTTGTAACAAATTAAATCTGGGGCAACCCCATTTGATTTCATCTCTTGAATAATCCTCCTAGCTTCTTTCACATTCCTCTGCACAGACCACCCATAAAGGAGACTTCTGTATATGCAAAGCATTGAGCCTGCAATCTTGTCTTTGTGATGCCAAACTACCCCTTCAGCCCTCTTAGGATGCCCTCTAGAACAAAGAGCATTAATGATTGCAGTAACTGTGAATTCATCTATAGAGCACTTGTACTTGTCCAAATTCTTAAAAATACCCAATGCCTCATCTTCTTTCCCCAATTTGACCAAAGTATCAGCTACAAGACCAAAAGTCTCGGCATCCATAACTCGACCCTCCTTCTTCAGGTCTCCAATCAAGATATCCATCGCTGTGTAGTCTTTCTTTTCCGTGAAAACTCGAAGAGCGTAGTTATAATCTTTATTTTCTAACTTACAACTCAAATTCTTACTAGACCATAAGAAGAACCTGAGCAATCTCCTAGTATGTGCCTCATGCTTACAAGAATCAATAGCCTGAGTTACAAGAGATGAAGTCAAAGAATCTCTATACTTATTCAGACTAAACTCCAATTCATCTAACCCACCAACAGTGCTTGTAACAACATTGCACAGCTCTTGCAACTGGAGAGGTAATGGTGTTGATATTGGGGGCAATGTGGAATAAAGTGAGATTGAAACTCTCATAATTTGACCCAAAGGGCGTTTGCAAGCAGAGTTGAGCAAGACATTCATGCTGAATTTGATTTGAGCAATTCTTCAAACACATTATGAGCATCAGTTGTAACTTGAAATCTTCATATCAAGCACAAGGGTAGGGTAGCGCGAAAGTATGTGACTTGTTACTTTGGTATCCATCACATCCAAGTTATTCGTGGAATCAGATGTTTCTAAGCTTCAAGAAAAGTTATTCGTCTCCGTTCACGCTTCCTCATTGGTTGAGGCAGAGAATAGTGGAATTGCCATCCAAGCACGCTGAAATGCGGAATCGAGCCACTTCCACCTCAAAGAGGGAAGAAAGTGGAGCCTATTGGTGCCGTTTAATTTGTCCTCGCCATTGAGGTAGTCCTCGGAGTTCATGAAATCCTCCGGTACCACTCCAGCTGGGACTCGTGGTCGGTGGGTTGTGGTTAACGTGAAGTAAGGATGGTTGGGTGGGGCGGAGATGCTATGCCTCACACGCTTGTCATCCTAGCGCCACTCGATCTGGCCAATGAGGGGGTTGAGGCATAGTTATTAGAACCGAACCGGTAATCGACCCGGTAATACAACCGGGTCATTGATTCAACCGGTTGACCCAATCACAATTAAATATAAATATAAAATTATAAAAATAAGCTTAAAATTAAAAATTCAAAAGCATGTCTTTACAAACACATTAATAACAATCAAGTATCAAAATTCTAGGGGCAAAAAACAGAAAAAATAAATCAATAAGTTAATGATAAACAAACTAATTAAAAACTAAATTCAACTAATTATACCAAAACAATACTGCTTATGTAAGAATCAAATCTATTCTTCCAGCAACAAATTCAGCTCACTGATAATTTTCAACAACAAATTCAACTAAGATAATTTTCAGCAACAAAAAGTTTAACTCCAAAGATGATCTACAGTAACAAAAAAATTTGGCTAAGCGATTATTTCAGCATGACAGCAACGAATTCATCTTTCAGTCATGATAATCAGCAACAAATTCAACAAATCCTAGTTCAGTCATGATTTACAGCAACATTTAGATCAGCAACAAGGAAAATTAATTGATTAGCAATTTAGCAACATGGAAAAATACAGGGAGAAGGGAAATCTGGAGAAGAGAGAACAGGGGAAGCGATGATGCAGGGACTCACCAACGGTCCACGGCGACTCGGAGAGGGCGAGGATCCCAAACCAGAAAACGATGAGCGACGACGATCCCACGGAAGGCGACGAAGAAAGCGACAACCCCACTAGTTGCTTCTGCTGCCGACGACAAGGATACCAGGGAAGGCCGCGAGACGTTGAGACGGCAACAAGACTGACGAACGACGAGACGCCGGCAGTGTGACTGAGACGAGACTCGAGTGAGACTGAGAGGCAAAATCGAGTAGAGACAACCACAGGTGCTGCAGTGCAGGCAGGAACAACCACGGAAGACAAGCAGCAAAAAACACACAGCTCGAGCACTCACTGGCAAAGGGAGGTGCCGCGAGACGCGAACAGCCGAGCACAGACGGTGGAGAGAGGCGAGACGCGAGCACAGGTCGCGGAGGATCCGGCGAGAGCGCGGCGAACGTTCGGTGGTGACTGTGAACCAAGGTGAGCTGTGAGCAAGGTTCTGAAAACCGGACCAGTCATCAAACCGTTTTAGTCACTGGTCCATTGGTTTACTGGTTCAACCGGTCTAACCGTGGTTCAACCGGTCTAACCGTGGTTCAACCGGAAAAACCATTCCATAATAAAATAATAAATAAATTATAAATAAACATCCTAAATATCTTTCAAATTTAAAACCCTACGTAAAATATCACCAACTAAATGTAATTAATCATCAAAATATGCAATAACTTGCTGCAAATTTGTTGACAATTAACATAATTATACTTCCATTAAAAATAGCTGGATTGAATTACAATGCACAAGTTAAAGATAGAGAATATTGTCTTAATGTAGCTAAGTCAAAAAGTAAAACAAAAAATGATAGTGTTGCACAATAAACACACAACAGAGCCCGAAACAAACACACAACACAACAGAGGCTGAAACAAAAACACAACAAAGCCTAAACAAAAAGAATCCAACAAGGAGGACGGGTAGCAAGTCGGCGGAGATCAAGAACAGGGACAGTGCAACCAAACAATGAAAACAGAATTTTGTTTATATAACAAAACAATCAAAACATGAATCATACAATCACTAATTGCAAATTTTTTCTTCATAAGAATAGAACAATGAAAACATGATGCATATTATAAATCAAAAGATCACCAATTGCAAATCTTTTAATAAGAACAGAAGTTAGAACAGTGAAAAATGAAGAAAGATTAGTAGTTTTCAACCCAATTTTAACAAAGCTCATCACAATGATTAACAACAAAAATAAAGCAACGAAGGAACAGTGAATCAATAACATAGGCAGTGCAAATTCAAGAAACTTTAATAAAATTTAACTACAGAAATAGAAACAGACAGTAAAGCAGTAATAGAGTTATCAATTTAAAATTTATCATCAAATACATTCAGTGAGCAAAACCAATCAACCAAGTACTGACTGAGCATTCGGAAAAAAAAAATCAAAAGAACATTTAAATCACAGCAAAAACACAACAACAATAGGAACATTTAAAACAAAGCAACCCAAAAAAAAATCTAAAAATCACCATTGCTGAAAACAATGATTTGATCCGTGTATGCTCAAAGAATTAAAAGCTAAGCTTACAGGATAGTGAAGAATACCAAAACCAAAGAACCTTCAATCACAGCTTAAATCAAGAACAGAAAATCACAACAAAAACAAAAAAAAAAATAAAAGTAACAGAAGAACAACAGAACAACAACACAAGAACAATTAGCAAATTAACAAATTCACAATAACAGTTAAAGTTTACGAGAAGAACACTAATGCAAGTGGAATCATCATGCTAATATGTTTTCTGCAAAGGTGCTATTTGTGCAGCTAAAATTTCCTAATTACTAAGATCCAATTATTCTAATTTCACATGCAATCAACTTACTAAGTTTCTAAAAGCTAGAAATTATAAAACCAACCAGAAATATGGTTAAAGCATTTCATCAAACATGTTCAGCGCCGTAAAATTAAAACAAAATAAGAGAATTCAAAGCTTAATATCAATGTGATAGAGAAGAGAACATAACTATTGTAACTTTAATTCAGTCTATGAAAAAATCCAAACCACTACCAAATCAAATAGTTACTTATTGTAATAGAAATCAGAAGTTGCAAAGTTTGAAGCAGAGTATTGGTGTTGTGTGAGTGTATTGTCTGGTGGCGGGTTTAGGGAACTCACGGCGGCAACAAAAGAGAGCAGTTGGACGGCTAGGTGAAGCGCGCGGGTTAGTCGCAGTGTTTGAAGCAGAGCAACGTGGCTTCCAGACGAACACGAATGCGAACTCGAATGGTGAACGGCGAGCGAACGCGAACAGTGAACGCCGAGCGAACGTGAACGGCGAAGAACGCGAACGAAGACGACAGCTGAACGAAGACGCGAACGTGAACGGCAAACAAACGGCGACGGAAGCGCGGCTGAGCAGACAAAGACGACGGACGCCGAGCTCGAGGAAGCAGCCGCGATCGGTGACAGCGAACAGGGGTTGAAGACTTGGATCACGAGGGAAGCTAGATAGACGGACGGATGGCGAACTTTGAGTGCGACGGACGCGGCAGTATGCCACTCCTTGCGGCGGTGGTGTAGGCTTACAGTGCTAGGGTATTTTGGCTGGGGTTGTGTGATTTGATTTCTTTCTGAATGAAAGAAAGGAAGGGGGAAAGGGAGAAAGAAACGGAGGAGCTCCCGTTTTTGTGTAAACCGGGCGGGTTCCGGTTCGGTCCAACCGGTCGGTTCAACGGTTTTTCACCGATTTTTTAAACGACGGTTTTACATATTTGACCGGATCGTTAATGTTGCCAGTTTACGGTTGAACCGATTTGACTGGTCGGTCCGGTCCAGTTTTCAGAACATTGGCTGTGAGAGAGAGAGAGATGGGGTGAGGTGGGTAGCTTCAGAACTAGGGTTCTTTTTTATTAATATTAAAGACGTCAAACAACCTCGTTTGGAGGCACGGATTTTAGGAAAAAAACCAATTTCCAAACCTGGAGGTTCACTAATTTTTTTTAAAACCCAGCTGGATCAAACTGATTCCAACAGTTTTTATTTTTTGTCTAGTCCATTACACTGTTCGCACCAGCCTAAAGGTTGGATTGTCGACTTTTTGATTTGACCATTTGAGTCAGTTTAGTTTTTTCAACTATGGATTGAAAGCCACCGAGTCCTAGTGGGATGGAGTAAATCGGAAATGGAACAAAACTTTGGTAGAACAGAATTAGAGACTAAAGGGAAGAAACCCATCGTGACTTCGAGAAGTTCCCGGAGAATTTAAAATACCAACGGTAGAAAGTAGCCATAGCCACCGTCCTTTTATTTTTCCACCTTGATACGTCATGAGGGGCGGTTATGTCAGGGGAGGGCATTCAAGATCTCATACTCCAGACACATTCCATAGGAAAAGACAAGAAGATGAACAAAGATTGGAAAAAAATCAGGACAGAGTCCGAAGGAAGACACTTCACTGGAAGAACTGAATCAGCCTTTATCCCCAGAGTTGAAGATTGGATGATAGGAGAAGGGAAGGAAAATAAAACCACTGCCATTATAGACGCTCCTAAAAGATCCTTCAGCAACACCATTAGGGGAGGAAAGCTACCTGTGGAAATGGAAGAAGATGATATATCCTCCTCTTCAGAAGATGAAGAGCATATGGAGGAGGAGGAGGATGCCAGGAGGAGCCAAAAAGAACAAGAGAAAGAGAACCTGCAAAAAGAAAAACCGGAGATTAGGGTGGAAAAAGTGGAAGGCATTGTAAATTTTGCCATTAATGAGGCAGCCATGAAGAAACTCAGAAATCCCTGGTGGGAGACCTTGATCATTAAGCTGTTGGGGAGGAAGATATCTCTAATGGCTTTAACTAGAAGATTGGAGGCTATGTGGAGCAAGATGGGAAGCATAGATGTGATTGATACAGGAAATGATTTCTCTATAGTGAAATTTTATTCTCAAGAAGACCTCGATACCGACTTAAATAAAGCATGTCCTAAGGACCCTTATCCACTTCCAAGTATTGACGCCCTAGTAGACTCTAGCTCGGGGTATCAATACTTGTCGTTCATGGATGCCTACTCGGGATATAACCAAATCCCTATGTATGAGCCAGACCAAGAGAAAACATCGTTCATCACACCCCGAGCAAATTTCTGCTACATGGTCATGCCATTTGGACTAAAAAATGCAGGGGCCACATACCAAAGGCTGATGAACAAGGTGTTCGCCCCCCACCTCGGGAGCTTAATGGAAGTCTACGTAGACGACATGCTAGTGAAAACTAAGGAAGAAGCTGATCTCTTGACAGACCTCTCGCAAGTCTTCGACACCATAAGGTTGCACGGAATGAGGCTAAATCCCACAAAGTGTACCTTCGCGGTGGAGGCTGGAAAATTTCTAGGGTTCATACTAACACAGAGAGGGATCGAAGCAAATCCCGATAAGTGTAAAGCCATCCTTGAAATGAAGAAGCCGACTTGCCTAAGAGAGGTCCAACAATTGAATGGCGGACTAGCAGCCTTCTCCAGGTTCTTGGCAGGATCAGCACTTAAATCCCTTCCACTATTTTCTTTACTAAGAAAGGGATGCCAGTTCAAATGGACTCCAGAATGCGAAGAAGCGTTCCAAGAGTTCAAAAGATTCCTGAGCCAACCGCCAATCCTGACCCGACCTCTAGTCGGGGAAGATCTCGTCCTATATCTGTCAGTAGCAGATAAAGCTGTCGCATCAGCCCTGATAAGGAAGGACGAGGTCGGACAACATCCAGTTTACTTCATCAGCAAAGTCCTGCAAGGCCTCGAGCTAAGGTACCACAAACTAGAGAAGTTTGCCTACTCCTTAGTAATAGCCTCACGAAGGCTACGGCCTTATTTCCAAGCACATACTATAAGAGTCCGAACGAACCAGCCCATGAAGCAAATCCTCCAGAAGACGGATGTTGCAGGGAGAATGGTTCAATGGGCAATATAGCTCTCCAATTTTGACTTAAAGTATGAAACTCAGACAGCGATCAAAGCCCAATGCCTCACCGACTTCATAGCAGAATATGCGGGAGATCAAGAGAAGGCAACTACATGAGAACATTACGTAGATGGATCCTCAAACAAGACAGGAAGCGGTGCAGGCATAATACTGGCCGACGAAAGGGGAACCCAAATAGAGGTATCCCTCAAATTTGAATTCCCAGCTTCAAATAATCAAGCAGAGTATGAAGCCCTGATTGCAGGGTTGAAACTGGCAGAAGAGGTCGGTGCAACGAAAGTGGTGATATACAGCGACTCTCAAGTGGTGACCTCCCAGATAAATGGAGCGTATCAGGCTAAAGACCCGAACATGAAAAGGTACTTGGAAAGAACCTTGGAACACTTAGGGCACTTTGCGGAAACCGAAGTTAAGCATATAACTCGGGATCTCAATAGCAGAGCAGATGCCCTCTCCAAGTTAGCAAGCACCAAACCGGGAGGGAACAACAGAAGCCTGATCCAGGAAACTCTCCAAGAACCCTCGGTAGTAAAAGAAGAGAACAAACGAGATGTCCTAGAAGTAACTGGGTTAAACATCGGATGGATGAATCCATTGGTCGAATACCTAAAATTCGACATCCTCCCCAAAGAGGAAAAAGAGATTAAGAAAATCCGGAGAGAAGCACAACATTACACTCTGGTGAAAAATATCCTTTATAAAAGAGGAATATCAACACCATTGTTGAAGTGCGTACCGACCTCAAGGACCACTGAGGTATTAGAGGAGGTTCATAATGGGATCTGCGGAAACCATCTCGGAGCCAGGTCACTAGCCAAGAAAGTAATCCGAGCTGGATTCTACTGGCCGACCTTGCAGAAAGATGCTATAGAATTTGTAAAAAAGTGCCTGCCGTGCCAAATGAACGCAAATTTCCACGTGGCTCCCCCCGAAGAGCTAATCAGCATAACTTCTCCATGGCCCTTTGCAAAATGGGGGATGGATCTGTTAGGTCCTTTTCCCCAGGCCCCAGGACAAGTCAAATACTTGATTGTGGAAATAGACTACTTCACAAAGTGGATAGAAGCAGAACCATTAGCCACCATCACAGCCCAGAGAAGTCGGAGGTTCCTCTACAAAAATATCATCACAAGGTTCGAAATATCCTATTCCACTACTACAAACAACAGAACCCAGTTCACCGACTCTACCTTCAAAAGTCTGGTGGCCAGTATGAAGATCAAACACCAGTTCACCTCGGTGGAACATCCGCAAGCGAACGGACAAGCTGAGGCAGCCAACAAAGTCATACTGGCAGGACTAAAGAAAAGACTACAAGATGCAAAGAGAGCCTGGGCTGAAGAGCTCTCACAAGTGTTATTGGCTTACCGAACGACGCCACAATCTGCCACTGGAGAAACGCCCTTTCGACTCGTCTACGGCGTAGAAGCCATGATACCAGTAGAAATAAGTGAACAAAGTCCAAGGGTGATTCTCCATGATGAGGTCGGGAACATACAGGGGCACAAAGATGATGACCACCATGTACAACAAAAAAGTCATTCGAAGAAACTTCACCCCAAACGACTTGGTCTTGATCAGAAACGACATTGGAGTCAATAAATCGGGGGAAGAAAAACTCGCTGCTAATTGGAAGGGACCATAAAAAGTTAGTGAGGTCTTAGGAAAAGGTTATTATAAGGTGACCGACCTAAACGGCACCGAGTTACCAAGGTCGTGGCATGCTTGCAACATGAAAAGGTACTATAGTTAAAAGCGAACTCTACTCCCTGATGTACTCTTTTCCCTACTTCACGATTTTTTCCCAAAAAACAAAGGGTTTTTTCTGAAGAAGGGTTTTTAACGAGGCATCATAGTAGAGCCTAAGGGGAATAAGTTGCTAAAAACCCTTAGTAGCAGTAAACATACCTTTCCAAATAAATAAAGATCTGTTTCAAATATCTCTTATAAAAATTCCTTCTCGTTTATTTTCTTTCTACGAAATGCGCCGACTTAAGCTCGACAAAACGTGAAAATTCCATGAACCGACCTAGATGGTCGTCAGGATAAAACGACGAGGTACAAGTCGGTGTAAAGAGGTTATATAAGTTGATCGTAAGAAACTCGGAAACACTCCGACTCATAAGTCGAAATGAAAACCCAAGTAGAGAAGCTCGGAAACACTTCGACCCATAAATCGAAATGAAAAACCGAGTAGAAGAAAAACGCATCGCAAAAATAACCTAAGTCATAAAAACTCAATAAACCCGCAAAGTTGAGTATAAGGAATAGTGAAAAAGAGATCGAAAAACCTATTAAAAAAGCCAAAAGACTATCCTGAGTCTTCAAAGCGAAAAAAGCTCAGAAGGACAGACAGGCCAAAGGAAAAGGTTTTTCAAGAAAAAGTCAAAGAAATCTTCTAAGTATCAAAACAGAAAAGCATGCACGCGAAAAATAACTTAAACCCTTATCAAAAAAAGGGTATTTTTAAAATATTTTGTTTACGGCCTTAAAAGCCAAATAAAATGTTAACTGCCACCACCAACATAAAAAAAAGAGAGAGTTTAAAAAAGAGGGGACCCACAGGCCGGGCCCCCATATAGCCAACAAATTTTTAAGCATCACTACCGGGAGTAGTCGGATCACCACGAGAATCAGAAAGATTGGCCGCAACATCACCAGGACCAGGGAGAGGAGCACCCACAGGAGTTGGAAGAGAAGTCTCAGGAGTCTTGGAAGAACCCGGAGCATCGTCTGGTCGGGGAGGAGACTCTATGATTCTCTGACCCCAAGTCTTCAACTCGGACTCAGATACAGGTCGGGGAGGAGACACAATGGCCCCATCAATGACAATTTTGTCAGGGTCCAAAGGAGAGAGATCCAAATTGGGAGCAAGGACTCCGACCTGCTCCTTAAAAATCCTCCAAGCCTCCTCGGCTCCCTCAGCAATAGAGTCCTCCAACTCGGCGTAAGCAGTCCGAGAATTCAACAAGTCCTTCCTCACCTCCACGAGATCCTTGAACAAGCTCAAATAACTCTCCTGCGCTTTCTTCCTCAAGCCCTCCTCCATATTGCATTGGGCTTGTAACTTGCTCCCCTTTTCCCGAAGACCATCCCTTTCCTCCTTCAATTTAGCGACCTCCTCCTTCAACTCCTTCTCATGTTTCTGATACATGAGAAGCCTTTCCTCCAACTCTTCAACCCTCGAGGTTGAACCCAGAAAGCTAAGAGGAGTCTTCTAAAAAATATCAAGAAACTTGGTGCACATCGCCGCCGCCCTGACACTCTCCTGAGCCAGAATAGTGAGGTGGTTCCGGACAGAAACATCATCCATACCTATACGGGTATGGGGATAGATGTGTTTCCGGACAAATGCAGGAGCATCCACCTTAGACAAGTCGAAAACAAAGCATAAAGACAAAAGCTACCTAATTGTGCCTGGACAAAGGCCGGCGACCCCTGGAGAAATTTTTTGGTATCCAGATATGGGGCCCTCCCCCACACTTCTCGGAGGAACCCTACAATGGCTGCCTCCACCTCATCCAAGTCATCCAAACTATATTTCTCGCAGGGGGAGGCTTCCAACTAATACAGAGGAAAGTGAGGAACAGAATTTTCATCCAGGAAAAAGGGGTGGTGACGCTCTACACCTTGAACTTTGAAAAAATAATTTTTAAAGTCATGGAAGGATTCATCAAAAAGGGTGAAAACTCTCCGACCCTGTATGGCTCGGAAAGACACCAATTGCTGCTTGTTATTTAGCCTACTGAAGGGCTTGGTCATGTGGAAAAGATAGAAGAAAATCCTCAAAGAGGTCGGAAAATCTAAGGCATGGCTGATAAACTGGTAAATTTTCAGAAAACCCCAAGAATTGGGGTGAAGTTGGGTAGGAGCAACTCGGCAGTGACGCAAAACAGCTATTTCAAAATCAGAAAATGGAAGAAAAACACCCAAACGGGTAATCATGCTTTCATACATGTAGAAAAAAATGAGGGACCTCCTCAGTATCCCTCCCGAAACAAACCCGGTCTTCCAGACCCGGGACCACCAATTCATACTTTGGCTCATCCTTCTCAGAAGTACAAATATGGTGATGAGTGCAGAGGTTGGTGATAAACTCGGCATCAACCAAGGGTTCCTCCCCCAAGACCGTAACATCAACCCACTGAGCAAGAACTTCTACAGAAGACATTTTTTCCTAGGGTACGACGAAAACTTACAAAGGAAAAAGAAAAAAAGAATAAAAAACGAGAGTTCCTAAGGGGGCATGGAATCTACCAGAAACCTACAGCGTCACCTTCTCCCTCTCCAAAGAAAATAAAAGGCATGCAAACAGAAGCACTTAATAAAAGGGAAGAAAGAACCAACCTTTGCCTGAAAAAGGGTAGAGGAAGATGAAAGCCTTCAACGAAAGTGTCCCACGAACAGATACGAAAGCGTTCCACGAACAGATGAAAGTGAAAATTTGAAAAATCGAAGAAACGAAACAACGAAAGAAGAGGGAAGCACTTATAAGCACGTTAGGGGCACAATGGTAAAAATGAAAGCAGTCATGAATGCACCGTTACCAAGGTAATTAATACCTACGCACACCCCTAACGGATGCGACGTTTGATTAGACGTAACTGTGAAAATCAAAAGTCACGAAAATTCACGTCGGTTGCAAATAAATCACGTCGGTTCCTCACAAGTCGGTTACGGCCCCGAGTAGAATACTCGAACCCAAATCTTAAAAGAAATTGGGCTCGAGTAGGGGCACTGTTCATACCCTGACCCAACGATAAGGCCCAGGTCCCAACAAAAGGCCCAGCCCAAAAGGGTTGAGCTTCGCCTTGTACCGACCTCCTCCCTAGGAAGTCGGTTCTTACCACGACTAACCCTAAAGAAGTCGGGGACGAAGATTAGCTGGCAGATAATCACTCATTCAAATGAGTAATTGCCCCTAAAATCTCTCTACCCACTTCCAGGAGCCATATCTCAACCTCCCTAAGATAAAAGAACGGTTATCCACCTTAAAAGGTGGAACTACTTCAGCGGTGGTTATGAGTTCACCCCTATAAATACACTGACACCTCTCAGGTATCTCAGAAGCCCAATACTCTCTAGACCTGTTTTACCCCTTTGCTGACTTTGGCATCGGGGTGTCTTTGCAGTTACCACCCCTCATTCTCCCTTACACAAGTCGGACGGGAGCCTTGGATCACCAACTCACTTGGACGTTTCATTGTTGAGACGATTGGGCTAGCCAAGCTTGTCCAACCCATTAATCTCCGGTTACCCACCGTAACAAATCAAATCATCACTTTTTCTATAAATACCTCATCAACATTAGGTATTTTCAATCCTAATATTTCTTAAATCTGTTAAACTCTTGCTAAGTTAAGCATTGAAATTCTTTATAAATACCCTCACTATTTTTTGAAATTGACGCAAAATCACATCTAAGTCACCTCACCTTATTTCCAACCTCTTTTCCAAGCCCAATTCACATACAATCCATTTCAGGTATGCCTCGAAACATAAACCTCTCTTGATACTTGTGTAAAAAGAAAAGAAGAGAGAATAGATCATCATTAGCCATGCTAACCAACAAGTACCAAACCATTCCAATTCAATGATAGACCACACGAGTTAACAGTGTCCCATATATTGCCTTACGAAATTATTACATTACTATTTAACATGACTAATTTTATAGTACCTTTTATTTAGTGTCTAAGTGTAACTTGTTTTTTAAAATAAAAAAATCAATTAATCAAAATTTATTAAATATTAATTATTTACCTTTGTTGTCAATTAAACACCATTTGTAAGATACCATAGCAATCGCCATTTAACATTCCTAACATTGGGGCAAGTTCTCAATCCTTAAAGGGTCACACTTGCGCTTTACAGTTGCTAAGAAACTGAAAATCAATCCTTGAGCTTGTAGAGACCACAACCGTCGCTGATCGGTGATATTATGTAAAAATCGGAAAAGAAGAAACAAAAAGGAATATTTGTCCGTTCTTCAGCCAGCAAAACTCAACATCCTCGTAGGATCAGCCACTTGAGCAAGATGCTATTCGGGTGGCACTATACCATTCAAGCACTAAGGGACACACACATGGCCTTAAAGACAAGCTTAAGATTCGATACCGACCTTGAATATGACATGGGTGTATTATACATATCACTCAACCTTGGTAATATCACACATATTTCTTCAGTCTTCTATGGATGTACTTGGCCAAATGATGGATGTGACAACCTCACATTCAAAGATGACAAAATTCATACACAACGTTCAATTATTTACTAAACTGAATCCCAACAAGCCAAAATAAAATTTTGGCATCAAAAGAAAAATGACGAACCATGAATAATCTATGTTATTAGTGAATCAATTTGCTAATTGCACAAAATCACCAATATTTACTTACAAATTATTCCTTAAAGCTTGGTTCGTCAAGAATTACTCCTAAAAATAATAAAGAATTGATTTTGACTGATGTTGGACATACTCATTTGGGACCTTATCAGTTCATCAAAGGAGAGAGTGCGGCTTCACCCTTGAGCGGGACCTACACTACATCCTATGATTATGGTAAATGAACTTTCCAATGTGTACACATCACTCCTCAATTAAATATGCTATATGCTTACACGGTTAAATTCTGCTTCACAAAGGGGGACTAAAGTAGGGGAAAAGATGAAACTTGAGAACAAACAAACTTGAAGTCGGCAAAACACAATCCAATGGACTTAAAAGGTGGTTTCAACTTCCAGCAAGTAAAGTATCTGCATATATAAGTTTTCAACTCATAACCAATTAGACATAAACCAATGGCTGTGTGGCAAGGAAACATGCTTACCTCCCCCGTCGCAGCAGATAGTGTTTCACCGGATTCACTCTCTTTTAGCGGCCTTGTTTCTATCCAAGGGCAATCAATGCTCCCTTCTCCTAACCATGCCAAATACTACCAGGAAAGCAAGCAAAACCCAGAATTTGAATTTAGCAGCACTAAACCAGACTTAAATTCCACAGTCGACGCAATCAAGATCATACCTGCTGATCTTCTTATTTCCAATGGTCAACTTCAACCACAAGCATTTTCAAGTCAGTCTTTGATCAGAAATCAATCTAGTTCTTTAGGCTCATTACTAGCAACTCATAGCAGTAGTAAGATGTCAAGTGGGAAAACAGGCAGCGTAATGAAACATCAGGAACAACATAGCAAAGCAAGCAGACATAAAACCAACGAAAGCACCACAAGGAGAAGATTTGGCCAAAAAATGAAGTGCTTTCTTTCACCATGCCGAGACTCGCAAGCCATTAAGCCAACTGTTGCTAAAGCACAATCCATTCCAGAAATTTGATGATACAAGGTTTATTCCCTGTGGAATTCTTTCTTCAAAGAACAGAGAATGGCATCAAGTATTTGGCCTTACATAGCTATGTAGTTTCTCAGAAGAATAAATGTGACACTATTTGATCTAACATCAGTTACTGCAGTAATGTCATCACAATAATTAACATTAAACTACTGATATTTTCTAGTTTCTACCCTTTTTTAATTTTATTTAGCTATTAAGCTAATAACATTTTTTTTTCTTTTGGTAAGATAAGAAACATGATGCACAAAGTTATTAATATTCTATTTGCTTAATCAGCTAATAATTTAGTATTTTTTTGCCAAAGATTTAATAATGACCACGAGAGAACTATACAAAAATACTGAAATAAATATTCAAAGAAAATGACACTTACATGAGTATAGGCTGGATGGTCATTAAGTGAAATGAGAAACAGTACCTTAGTAAAATTCTGAATTTCTCCTTTCATTTACACAGTCCATCATCGAAGAGCAACACAATTATCCATAAAGTTAGGAAACTGAAGAATGCAACTGAAACTATGATAAACACAATACCATGATTTGACATCATCTTTTATTGTGAATTTGTGATAAATAGAGATTTCAAATTGCGGCTTTTTACATGTTTTACATAGTGAATCAACCATCAACAATAAATATCGCAAAAACCCCAGTTGAGCCATTGAGAAAACCTGCTTAGCATGCTGCATATTCTAAGGTACTTTCCATAAATGTTCAGATGCATGAAATCCTAACAGCATGAACCCTGCTAGAGACAATAGTGATATCTCCGTTTTCTTAAAATATCATCAAATACCTTGCATCATATTTTGCATATTAAAAATTACTTAGATGGCCTCTTAAGATTGAATTTTATAGTTCCTTTATTTATAGGAAGTTTCTTTAATTAATTAGGGTTTAGGAGTCTAATCTTACTGTAAATAGGAATAGCGCTTCATATTTTGTATTACACCATATACATCAAAATATATCATGTTAATGTATCTTGATATCATTCAGACTTTAAAAGTTTTTGTTCCCTTTGCTCTTCCTTTTGGTACCTAAGACTCATGATCTCAACATGGCATTCAGACAGAACCTCCATGCATGTTTTCGAAATGCAACTTCCTACAAGATAGGCTCTTTTAATTTTCCTTGGACATTCACACTCCTTGGCTCCATGTTAGCCGAGTTCTTATATGATGTCCATAGTGTATTTTTTCTGTAAAAGGACAATGCTATCTTTAAATTTTGCCACTTCTATGCCAAGGAAGTAATGAAATCTGTCAAGGTCTTTGCTTTAGAAATGGTGATATAGATTGTTAAAGACAAGTTATATCATCATTACCTGCTAGTTCAGTAATGACAATATCAACATACACAATCAGATATGTGCATTTTCAAGGAGTATGACAGTAAAACATAGAGTAATCTAATCTAATTCACTCTGGCTCATGCCAAACGATTGAACCACAATGGAGAATCAACCAAACCAAGCTCAAAGGGATGCTTAAGACTACAGAATGATTCGCATAGCTGATGAAAATCCACATGGCAGCCATGGCAAGACAGAGATGAACAGATGTCATCTTGACCATAAGAGAGAAAGTAGTATAGCCCTGGAAACTGAGCGAGTTCTTGTGGCAAACAATAGTGCCAGTCAGACCAACTTTCACAGTATATATCTGCCGACAACCAACCACAGGTTTTTCCTAGTGGCAGTTCCCATGCACCTCTGTACTGAGGTGCACATATTTCATCAAGGATAGTTTGTCTCCACTAGGGATGAGACAAGGGTTCTCCTGGAGATTTAGGAATAAACATAAAAGAGAAACAAGCAAAATGAAAGAGACAGACACTAGCAACTTAATGAGAAAAATCATTACAGATATAATACCTTTATGGAGAGAAATAAAGAAGGGTAGACTCAGGATGCAGAACCAAAGCCACCTAGGGACTAAGCGCTAGACGGGAGTCCGTAGGTTGCTCCATACTTGGTGGCAGTTTAGGCTCAAACTTAACAGGTGGTTGGGTGGCTAGCTTGGGAAGTGGCTAGGACTTAGGACAACGACGATAAAGTGAAGGGGGAGGTAGGGTCAGGTAGGGTGTTGAGCTGGGAGAAAGTGGGGTAGGGAGCAGGAGACTTAGGCACCGGCTGTGGGGGCAAATCTTCAATGATAGGTGTTGGGGGAAGGGGGTAAGAGAACCCAAAGAAAGGAACACTGTCAAAGAATATGATCAACATAGACAAACACTAAGTAGGAGGACAGCCATAAACCCTTGTGCAACCTATCATTCCCAAGGAAGACACATCAGAGGAGCCAAACAGAAAGTTTCTCAAAACATTGGGCAAGGTTATGGACAAAACATGTGGATCCAAGGATACAATGGAGAGATCGCATGGGTGTATGTGAAAAACAACACTGTGTAAGGTGACTGGCTACCTAAAACTGATGAAGACATGCGATGAATGAGATTATACGCAGAAAGGATAACCCCCCCCCCCCCCTTCTCCCACCACCACCACAACAACAAACATAAAACAAAACCTAGATAAAACATGGGAGCAAAGAAAGTCCAAGTTGTTTTAATTAGGTGGTCATTTTTACACTGAGCAAGATTTTGTTGAGGTGTATAAGTGCAGGATGTATGATGAAGGACACTATATGAGGCCATAAAACTTTGAAATTGATAAGACAACTATTCTATTGCATTGTCACTACACAAGGTGAATATATAATTTGTAAAAAATGAAAACAACTCACACTGACTTCTCATTAGAAATGACCAAGTACAATGAGAATAATCATTAATAAAGGTAACAATACTTGAAACCCAAAGTAAAGCAGTACCACTAGAAACCCAAATATCAAAATGAACTAAAGCTGGAGATGACAATGCGCAATGCAGTGAGTGGCAGCCATGTAGAGTGTAATACTTATCTATGGTACGGCGCAAACAGCAGAAATAATCACGTTTTAGTCATTCATGTCCCAAATTACAGTGCAAGAACAACCCCAACCACAACTCTATGAGATGAGCAGAAGTATCAATTTGAGGATTGTGTAATAGCAAACTCGAGGATGCTTGACAGAAATCAAAGCAAAAATGACAAAACTGTAGGGGACCACAAAATTAAATGATGGGCGAAAAATACTCAACAAGCAAACCATACAGATCCAGAAGCATAAAGAATGTGCTCCACTACTCCAACTTTTTTATTGGGGTTACAGCAGGAGGTAGTAACTTGTTGAAATCATGGAAAGCACCATGAATCTTACCCAAGTAAGCAGACATGGGAATGAGTTGTTAACGACCAATGATGTTCATGAAGTTCTAAAAAACCTCATGTAAGTGTTGGGTGTCATTGGTAGAGCCTTAGCTTGTGTCCAAATGGCTTCAGAAGTGACATGCATGGAAATTTTTTTTTCAAGGGTGTTGATAGAGGTTTTGATCATATTATAGAGCTGAGAATCAACCTTAACCCACTAACGATACCTGATTTCAGCAATGTCATTAAGCATAGTGAGAGCCAAAGTTTAATGTCCCATACCAAGTTTTGTAATTGTTGTCATCTAGCTTGTCAATGGCAGAAGGGACAATGGCTAACTGATGGAGGCAGTAGGATTAGCTTTGGAGTCTGTCTTGGTGATTGCAACAGACATTTGGGAGGAACACAAAGATAAAATAGGGGTAAAAAAGGAAATTCAAGAAATGTGTTTGATAAAAAATGATCTTCTGGGGAAAGAGAACGAAATCCAAAATGCTAACACCAAGGTGACACTGACATAATCGATGGTGGAAAACACCAGCAAACAAACCCACACATGTTGGCAGAAGGGGAGACGCTTGGCAAACAATGAACTAAATGTGGAGATGAGGTGGTGCATGGTGTCGCGGTCTGTGGGGTAGTGCTATGCTTGACAAGAGTTGACGTTGCATTCAATTGCTGGATACAACCACAAGGAGGTGTCAAACTACAGCAGCAAAACAGTGCAGCAGAAGATGATCTGGCAATCAAACTGTCCATCCTGACTGCACGGACCAAATTCTATTTCTCTCTAGACTCTAGAAGAGGAAAGAAATGTTTTATGAATTCCGGGTGACTCAGCTACACAGCAAGGTCTAATTTATATAGACTAGAAGAAGCAAACATAAAAAATTACAAAATATCACAATTAACTATCATTTCCCAACAGATTTTGTATTATCTGCAGATTCTAACAATAAGTACGAAAATGTTTTAATATATCATCTAATGAAAATGAGGCATCCTTATAAACCATGAAATTCTAACATATGAAACAAACAAGTCTACTTCAGAATGCAACAAGCAAGAAAAGCATGATATATATTTCAAACAAACATCTTAGAAAATTCAAAACATTCCAAATCAACCTTTACTATGAAACAGATAGCCTCAAGCAGAAGTTTTGAATTAGTATCAGCCAAACTGATAAGAAACTGTACAACAAAGGTGTTTGGGCCTAGCATATCAAGACTTGCCAAATTTGTTGATATATCCCTGCAAATAAAAGATACTTCTATCAAATGGAAGACATCACAAAAAAATGTCAAAGTAATTCCAAAGTTGAATCATAAACAACAACGACAACAACAACAACAACAAAGATGAATCATAAACAATGTCATAGAAAAGGACACTTACATTGACCATCTTTGCAATTTTTCCTCGATACAAAGAAACATATTGCTTAGTAGCATCTATAGTGGTTGGAATTTGCTGAGGCTCTAAGGTGCTGAGTATCTTGTCAACTGATCTTTTAACTATCAAGATATGTGCATCCTTACTAAGACGGCCCTCGTGCCAAGATGGTTTTAACAACTCTTTCACCAAGTCAACAAGAGCTGCACGAAAGTGTCTCATTGCTTTGGAATCCTTCTGCACACTGCAGTCAGTCTGCAAATCGGCATCTGTATCATTAATTTTCTTATCCCTATCTACTCTCTTCTTGTGCGCTGATCCTTCACCATGATGTTTGGCATCATGTTCAGTCCATTCTCTCTCTGATTTTGTAACATCTTTCCCCATGCCGATTTTACCATTGGGGTAGTTCATACAAGTCCCTGATGTTATTTCCATTTCAGTTGCATGACAATCTTTTTCATGAGGAACCAAATTTTTGTTTGGTTGGTTCTCACCAAATCTATTATGAGAAGATACAGAACTTTTCTCATCATTAAAATCAGACATATGTTTCCCAACTACAGCTGAATCGCCATATTTCAGCACCTGTGATGAAGCCTGGATGGATGATCCATGAATTAAGAGGGAAGCTTTCAAAGACCCATCTCCTATATTTGGTATCTCAATGCTATCTCGAAGAGGGTCATACAGGTCTCCCAGAGATGATACATTCATTGACGTAATGAAAAATGATGGTCGAAATGGCACAGAAGGTTCCCAATCATAAGAACATATTTTTGATATATATGCGGCAGAGTGTATTGGAATCCTAGATGAACCAACCGACGGCAACTCCTCCCGCTCTGAGCCAGAGAAAGCAGATCTAGAGGCATTATATTCCTTGTCACTATTCAAAAGTTTCTGAGTAACAAAGCTCAACTTAGGTGAACGACTCAAAACTGCAGAAGTATATCCATTGTACATATGATGGTTTTGAGCTATACTCAATCCCTCTGCATGATTTGAACAGGATGAGAGATTTGTGTTGAAATATTTGCTTGTAAATCTACTCTCTGGAAACAAGATGTCCCTCAACTGGTACTTATTTTTTTCTTGACAAGGATGCCAGTCTGAGATTTCTTCTTGGTCATTCTGCATACACGTTATACTCAAAGGGATTCAGAAGATGCAAATATATACCTTACAGCGAAGCAGTAAGTGGTACTGGAGTACTAACCGTCCTGGTTCTTTTGATATTGTCCCTGGTACCTGCAAGAAAATATTTTCTATTTGAAATATGTTTAGAATGTAGAGTTAATGAACAACTTGAATATACAGGTGATATCACATACCTTCTTCTAATTCCAGTTCTCTCTTCTGCTTTGCTTTATCCAAGTCCCCCTGAGTCTCCTGGCCAGTATCCTTTGCAGAATCTTTTATATGAAGAAAGCTACAGGAATTACCTCTGATGCACCACCCTTTAGCAAAAAAGGCACATATAATTCCCTGGTGTTTGTTTCCATCCTTCATCTCAGTATTCGAAGACGGAACTATAGTCCTACCATCAAAAGCAGTTAATTAGAAAAACCTGATGGTTAAAATTCTACTAATTAAAAGGCATTGCTAACAGACCTTGATTTGATTTGTTTTACATCATCCTTTGATTCTACTTCCAATGGTACATTTCTTTTCAAGGAATTCTGACTGCCATTGGCACTCCCAACAAAGGCATCCGTTTGAGGAAGGCCAATAGCGATGTCTTTTCCAATGTTACTAGACAACTTGGTGGCCCCAGAATCCATATCCTTAACACCACCTAAATCAGCTTTGCTATCGTTACTTGGTTCATTGCACCCTCCAACATTGTATGTTAGTTGAACAATTCCAGTATTTGCACCATCAACATCTAAAACTTGACTTTTGCCATCATCTGCTGGGGCCAAGTCTTTAACTGATTTGGGATGACAAGAATTTGAAATTTTTGGAGTTGGGAAAACTTGTTCCTTTTTCAAAGCTAGCGTGTCAGATGAAGGAGCAGAAACAACACATGCTTTGAGAATGACACAATTCTCTTCTTTGGAACACAGACTAGGAGAAGGCTTTATTACAGGGTTTTCTGCCACGGTAGAAGCTGGCCTCAAGTCCCCCCCTAGTCCCTCAGATTTCATCTGTTGGCTGGAGTCTAAAACTTGACTTTTGCCATCTTTAGCGGAAGCAAAATCATTTACTGATTTGGGATGACTTGAAATTTCGCGTGTTGCGTGAACGTCTTCCTTTTTAAAACTTAGTTCCTCAGATGAAGGACTAGATGCTTTGAGAATGGCATGATTCTCTTCATTGGATGGCATACTAGGAGAAGACATTACTATAGGGTTTTCCGCCATAGTATAAGTTGGCCTCAAGTTCCTCTCTTGTACTTCAGATTCCATTTGTTGGCATGAATCTACAAAAGAAAATAAAAACTTAATCCAAAAATTATTTCTTTCAAAACTGGAGAATCATTTCTCCAAATTAAATATTTCATCAGACAATAGACCAAATTATGTTATCAGCCTCAACACAAACTATGAAAGTCTGTACTAAGGTATAAAACAGCTATCAGATAAAAGCACCAACAATGATATTCGACAAGAAGATTTGTGCCAAAGATGTGTCATCACAGAATTCTCATAGAGAATAGCAGCACCCTTCACAGAATTATGTTATGTTTAATACTTCCATATATTTATTGAATATTGCACAAGCCAATCAAAAATATTGGTTTGGATCCAACTCTATCTGCGCACGAATTCGCCTCGAAAAAATGTGCTTCAGCTCAAACCGGCAAGGTATACTTCTCAGCCCTAATTAGCGTAAATTTCCTCTAGGACCCATTGTTTCCTTTTCCTCTCCATTATCAAACACAAATTTCCTTATAATGAAATCAATCCGGCCCAATAACTAGCTCAAAAGGATTCGTTCAAACCAATGGAGTAACATAATAAAGATACACTTACAATTGGAATGCCAGCCACAATCAACCTTGCAGGCCACAGCATTAATGATCAAAACCACCACCACATAAAGGCCCATATAAGATACCCTCCCTGGACTGGGGAGGGCATATTCAGCTTCAGGCTGTTTGCACTGGGTTGTGTACAACAAGGTTCAGTGATCATATGCTGGGTTTTCATCACTGGAATTGAAAAATCTTTTTAGCCAGACAACTTTTTTAATTTTATTTTTGCAATACAACAGTATGAAGGAGAATGATCATGGTGAATGGAGACTGGACCTTATTCTGAAGGACCAGAATAATAAGACCTTGAGCCTAGCCTAACAAAACAACCACCAAGCCTGAGGAGCATCCACAAGAAATCTTATCCAGAACAACCCCTCCCCCAACACATAAACACACAGAGAAACCAAATAAAACAAGTAAAATCAACATCACACTTGATATAGAAACAGACATAAATCAACAGAAATATTATAGGGCATGATCATGTAAAGCAGCACCATTGCATCAAAAGTATTCAGCATAAAATTGAGAACTAATGTTGAATTGGGAAAAACCTATGCGATCGTTGTCGGCATCGGATACAGAATCTGAGGCGTAGCCTTTATCATCACCGTCGGTTTCTTCTTCTTCTTCCTCCTCTTCCTCCTCCTCCTCCTCCTCCTCCTCCTCCTCTTCTTCTTCTTCTTCTTCTTCTTCCCCTACCTCCTCTGGCTCCTCTTCTTCTTCCTCTACCTCCTCCTCTTCTTCTCCTTCTTCTACCTCTTCTTCTACCTCTTCCTCTACCTCTACCTCTACCTCTTCTTCCTCCTCTTCCTCTTCCTCTTCCTGTACATCTTCCTCTTCTTCTTCTTCCTCCTCTACCTCCTCTTCTACTTCTTCTTCTACTTCTTCTTCTTCTTCTTCCTCTGGATCGGCGTTACCTTGATCGACGGATGGGGGAGACATTGGAACGGAAAAGATGCGTCAATTATTTGATGAAGTTGGATAAGTAATCAGAATCAGAATCAGAGCAACAATTAGAAACGACAAAAGATATGGCATGCAAATGTCGTTACGAATTAAGATGCACACACTACTTCTTAAACGCCATTATAGCACGGACCTACTACGTATATCAGCTTTTTTTTTGGCAAAAAAATCTAAATAAATTGGCTCAAGTCCAACAAAAATAATTCTCAAATTAAAATGTGTGTAAATACGCACTTTTAAGACTATCAAATAGTCCAAATCATTATTGTCAAACTCGCAAGTCGTTAACTCATACGAATTTAGGTAGTAAAATCGAGTTAATTTTGACATAAACTCGTTTTTGGGTAGATTCGAATAAACTCGGTCAAACTCGTAAATTTATTCACGAGTCAGCAAATTTGCTTTGGTTAGCCTTTTTCGCCAAAACGGCACCGTTTTAGGCCAAAAAAAAGGGAAGAAAGGCAGCAACGTAATCCTAAACGGCTAAATCCCTCACTTTGCTCACATTCACTCTCTTCTCTAAACCCTCTTCGCCTTCGCATTTCGTTGTCCATCACTCACTGCCGTCCATTGTTCGCCATTCTCGAAACCACCATTCTCTCACTCTCACTCTCTCATTCGGCTCGACACTGTCTCACTCCCTAATCTGCATCGAAGAATATGGACTCGTGGAGCCTCTGTCGTCCGCCATGCTGTCGTCGCTCGTCGTGTCCTTTGCTGGACATCACGCTTCAGCCGTTCGTTCTGTCAGGTGGCAGCCCGTCGCTTGTCTGCACAGCACAGCACAGCAACATCAGTGTCAGCTGAGCCTACTCCATTCAGCCATTCAGATTCAGCCTTCAAGTATGTTTAAAAAAAATTAGTTTCTAAATTGATGCATTTGGTAGTTGTTACTTGTTAGTGTGAGTTTAATCTGTTTTGAATTGCTGCATTTTGTAATTTGTAGTTGTTACGTCTTATTTGTTAGTGTTAGTTAGCTGTTATTGAATCTGAATGTCTGAAATTCTGACATATGAATTTGTTGTTATTGAATCTGAATTTCTTCTATAGCTTTCTTTCCTGTATTCAAGAGCAGATCTTGTTACTTATTTGTATTTCTTTGTTCTTCTATTTGATGCCAAATAATTAAGCTTTACCTTCTCTAGCCATGGGAAAAAATTGTCAGGTGCTAGTATTTACTGCTTTAATTTTCTAGGAGTGTATTATGCATTGTGGTATCTTGTAGTTTTTAGTCTTGGTGTTTAGGTGTTATTTTCATTCTGTCATTTTCTATTGCTCAGCACAATGATATGCAATTAAAGTTTTTATTTTCTTTATATTGTGCACTCTGTCAACTTTAACTTATAAGTTCATAACTACAGCTCACTTGTAAAGTAGTTTTTATATCTTAAATCTGAATGTGTAGTTGTTACTTCTTACTTGTTAGTATTAGTTAATTGTTATTGAATCTGAATGTCTGAATGTCTGAAATATGAATTTATTAACTTTGTTAACAAGGATAAGTGAATAATTTTGCTTAATTATTTAGTTTGTACTTTATTAATTTGTTGATTTAGGGACAAATATATAAAATGTTTGAGAATGTTGGTTCAGGGACATGTGAATCATGATGATTCTGTTGGCCGTGTCAAACCTGAACTTGAAAGAAATTATGTTTATGATGAAGATGGTGAAGATGATGATATTGATGCCATGAAAGATGAAGATATTGGAGGATTTCAGTTTGACTTTTAGTCTATTAGAATATTTAGTTGTTGCTTTGTTGTTTTTTTTTTTTTGTTATCTTATATGAAGCTTTGATTGTGTGACTGTATGTTTTATGTTGAACTAGATGCATACTTGTGAAGAATTTGAATGTTTGTTCTAGAGTACTTGTTATAATTGTAGTATTATGTTAATTTATTATGTATTTTGATGTTGAAATTGTTAAGTTTGAATGCATATATTGAGTAAATATATATTATACCCGATATATATATTTTTTACAAAAAATTAATAACAGGTAAACTCGTACGAGTCTAGGTAAGCTCCACGAGCTTACCTAGACTTGCGATTTTGACAACCTTGGTGCGGACGTCATTATAAAAATAGTTCTTCTCCCTGGACCAAAGCTCAAAATTCAAACAACGATCAAAATCTCTCAAAATCATTGTGAAAAGTCAAAGAAGTTTCAAAGCTGAAATCGAAATCTTCACCAACAAACACTGAAAAAAAGACGAAAGATTATTGAAGGTAATATTCACTAATCTTGCAATTTTCTTACTTTTCTCTTTTTCATTCTGATTGCAAAACGCTACATAGTTATATTGCAGTTTTTTTTGTGTTATTGCATTACTGTTCTCATTATACGCTTCATTTGGTAATAACTGTGTTAGGTCGGTGTAAAAATGTTACGTAGTGTTTGTTGTATAGTTTAACCTATATTTACATGTGTTTGAGGGATTTAAATGTGGTACATGTTTGAGTTTTGCATGTTTCGAAATGAGTTTGTCTGTAGTGCTTCTAATATCATTATATTCATGTTTGTGTTTTGGTGTATTTTGTTTGTCCTTAAGTGTACTTAGCTTGTCTTTCTATGTACATCAGAATTAAAGTGTACTTAGTACTGTTGTACTCTTTATACTGTAACTAGACAACAAAATAGTGTTCTTGTACTTCTGATGTTATTATGTACATCTTTGAGTAATTTGTAACTATTTTTGTCCATTATCAAGAATTTTGTTCATCAATTTCTTATAACAAACCATAGAATTTTATTCTAGTACTTCTAGTATCATTTTATGCATGTTTGATTCAATTGCATGTCTTTTTGATCTCACATTGTATGATATCATAAAAAAATAATAATAGTGTGTTTGGTTTGTGTTTTGATGTATTTAGTTTGCCTTTCGGTGTATTAACCTTTTTTTTTTATTCCTTATAGAAAAAATGGCACCAAATGTAGCACTAAAATATAATGTAAGAATATATATATTTGAACAACTCAATCTATTTTGTATAAGTATAATTTATTTACATGATTCTCATTTATTTACAGAAAAATCATGATTTAAGATGTTCCACAAGATCACTCCATGATAAATTCCAAAACATGAACGAGGACAAGGAAGCAATTGTTCGAGAACTGGGATTTAGTGGTTTGATGCATATTCCTGCCATAAATGTGCCACATAAGCCATTAAAACAATTGGCATATTTATTTGATCTGTCCAATAATAGATTGGACACACCGTATGGTATAATCAACACCACCCAAGAAAATATAGCAGTTGCTCTTGGCTTGACTTAGCTGGTAAAATCTATTTCCAAATCTGAAAATGAGTAAGATTCTAAAACTATCATTGTAATTCTATCTTTATTTTTTTGTCAAAATTTAGCAAGTGTTTTTTTCAATTTATTTTGCAAATTTAGTAAGTTTTTTTTTTGCCAGTGTATTTTGCAAAATTTATTGTGTTCATTTGCTTAAAGATTGTTCGCTTTTCCAGAACTGAATCTAGAAAAAGAAAACAAGTTGTTGAGGACTCATTGTCACAAAAAGAAACTGAATCTGATAATGAGTAAGATTCAGAAACTATCATTGTAAATGCTATGCTTGTCAATTTTCGATGTATTTTGACAATTTTACTGTGTGTTTTTTCCTGATGATTATTTGCTTTTTCAAAATGCAGCAAAAAACTACTAGTATTTTAGAAACTTGACTTCACTCCACAAAAGCTTACTATGATCCTTCACCAACGTAAGATTCATTGTCTGAAGTTATTTCTTTGTTAAATTTTCCTTAAACTTGATGTAATTATTCTAATTTTACTGAATAATGTTTATTTTGTCCTTAGAATGCCATATGTAAATTTGGCAAGTGAAAATGATGTTGTGTTTTTAACACAGGCAAGTAATTTAAGCAGTGTAAATCAACCAATTGGTAAAATGTAATTCTTTTTTCTTACCATTTCTTTTAGGAAAAGTATAAAGAGACAATGAGAATACTAAACAATATGAACAATGAATATGTCGGATGTTCAATTCAATAGGTATGCAGATGATTATGTTGATTACTTTTAATTAGATGGTTATTTCTTTTGATTTGATTTACTCATGTACAGTTAACAATGATTGGATGTTTAATTCACTAGGTGTGCGGATGGTTATCCTAATGTTAAGGTTTAGGAGGTAATTTGGGGGTGGAGTATTTTTTTTACTTTAGTGGGTCAATTCTAGAACCCATTGTTCACATTGTTTATAAAAATCATTATCTACTTAGCAAAATCGTTTTTTTTATTCTTGTGCTATCATATTCCGCTTCTGATTTCATATATTTTTTTAGGAAAAAAAATTCTTTTAAAATTTTATGCAAGAAAAAAAAAACTACAACTATGTAAATTCTCGTACAACCGAAGTTGTGTTTTTATTAAATGCTTGTGGTGTAGTTGTGATGTGATTTTGGTGTATTTCAGTTCATGAAACAAGAAGAATCATTAAATAAACTAGTTCATGTTCAGGAAGGAATAATAAATGATAATCCTAAAAGACAAATAATTGTAATTCAAAAATAAACTCTATCTCAATCAAAACCACTGGACATTTGAGTTGTTCAACTCACTTTAAATATTCTATTTCATTGAATTAACCATTTGCTCCGGAATGTTTATGCCATATTAACTTTTTTATTTTTCTTTTTCTTAGAGTTCCACTTCAAGTATTTGCTCCTACTTCAAGCCCTTTTTAAACTCAACAAACTGTTGCAACATCACCTGGAGAGGAAGATATAAAAGAAGAAATTATTAATGCGTAAGTATTACTTAAATTCCTTTCTAAAAGTTTCAGTGTATTTGGTTTGTATTTCAATGTATTTCTTGTTATTTGAGGTGTGTTTGGTATTGTTGTCTTCTTTTTGTTGTAACTAAGCAAAATAATATTAATTTTGTCCAATTTGAGGGACCTTATTAATGCATTTGTTGTAACTAGCCTATAAAAATTTGTTGTAATACTTTTGCTGTCATTTTATACTTATTTTATTGAGTTGCATATCTTTTTAAATTTTGGTATATTTTGGTTTGTATTTCTGTGTATTTTATGTGAATTGAAGTGCACTTAATTTAATTGTATTAATTAATTTTTTTTCTGTAATCCTGAAGTTCCCCACAACCTTAACAAGCTACTGCAAAGCCTTCAACAAAGGAATTAATTGAAGAAGAACTTCAACAACCACAATAAGAATCCCATGAAGAAGTAGTTCTTACTAATGTGTAAGTTCTTTTTCTTAAAATTCTTTTTTAATATTTTTTGTGTAATCTTAAGATATTTTATATGTCACCATGCAGTCATTCTCTTCCTCAAATAGTAACTAATGCAATAATGGTGATTGCCAACGTTGCATTGAAGAATGATTTTTCTACACCATCATTTAGCTTTGGCTTTACTCAATCACGTGAGAAGGCTACACTTTCTCAAGAGGATGAACCACAAGCTATTCAAGAAAAATCTCAAGAAGAGGCTACACTTCTATCGTGATATAATTTCTCACATCTTTTTTAATAAAACTTAATTCATGATGACCCCTTACTGTTGCGATAAATTATTGGTAAGTTTCGCTAGGTCTGATTCCACCTTCCTCATTTTTTCTCTATTGTACGTCGCATAGACATGCTTAATTACTTGCGTTGTTTAAGCATTTCTGCTTGATTTGGACAGCATGGATGTAAATGATGCAACACAATCTTTAAAATGATCTAAACACCAATATCCTTCAATATCTATTAACAATATATTAAAACAGAATATAATATAGTCTCTAGATGCATTTTTAACCTCCATAGTTTCTATCATGATGCCGCTTAGGATTTGGTGGCTCTAGATTCATTCTTAGACTTTTACTTTTTTTTTTCTTCAACTACAATAAAAAAAACAAAAAGAAACTATGAAAATCATCATGAAACCTCCCATTAAAATTATAAAACGTTACAAGAAATAAAATTCAATGTAAATCAATGTAATAATTTCACCTTAAACTCCCATTAAATTTTTGAAATGTTACACCTTAAAAAATTCAATGTACAATTATCATATCCTACATTGATCTTAAGGTCATATTACAATAAAAAAAAAACCAATTCTTAAGATTTTACTAAAATTATCAAATGTTACAAGAAATCAAAATTATATGTACCAATTCTTTTAAGATTTTACAAAAAAAAAAGAATAATTAACATATTCTAACTATAATTAAAAATAACATAATTATATATTATGTAATAAGAAATTACAACGGTAACTATAATGGACACAAATAATAAATAACAATATAAATATATGTGTATTTAAATACATATTTTTTATTTTTGTAGTCTTATTGTGTTTATTCTTATTTTTTTTAAAAAAATATGAAAGGCAGCTTTCATATTCATTCATAACTTCTTAGATTTCTAACATGATGTCATGTCAGACAAAAGTTAGAATAATCAATTTACTTTAAATATAATTAAAAATAATATAATTATATATTATGTAATAAGATATTACAACGACAACTATAATGGTCACAAATACCAAGGAACAATATAAATATATGTATATAAATTAATTTTTATTTTTGTAGTCTTATTGTATTTTATTCTTTTTTCTTAAAAAAAATGAAAATTAGCTTTCAAGATTCATTATTAGTTTTTTAGGTTTCTAACATGATGTCATATTAGCTTAAGTAGCTCAAGATTCATTCTTAGCCTCTTAAGTTTCTATTTTCTATCATTTATCTTTATATTATATCATAGGATTCTTATTATAAAATTTTTTTTAACCTTAACTTTTCATATTCTCTTATACTTTATTTTTATGTAGGTTATATATTGCTTTTAATGTTAATGTTAATTCTTTTTAATAGGTATAAATTTGATTAAAATCTAATTTTTTCTCTTCTCCTTTCATATTCATCCCTCATTCTTATATTTATTATATAAATTAATATTTACTTCACACATTTTCTTTCTCCTCATATAAACGCATCACTTTCTCTTCCTCCTCCTCCGTCTTCATTCTTACTAATTTTTTGCACAACTGAAATTTGGTTGATGAGCATAGTTTTTATTTTTATTTTTTAAATTTGCCAAACATATGTAGTAGTTCATTGTGTGATTGTATTCATTAATTTTTCTACTTTTTTGTGTAATAAGTTATATAGTATATTTGTCACCTATATATCACTTCCTTTTTTCAATAATTTATATTTTCTTTAAATATCTTTTAGTTGTAATAATATTATTAAAAATACATGTTGTTATGATTCATGAAGATTAAAATTATAAAATTAAATGTCCTTTTTAATTATGAAAATATTAATAATATTCATACTTATATTTTATCTAATAGTTTTATCATTGTATTATAGTATTTAATAATATTAATAATAGTATTTCAATAGTATTCAATCAATAGGTAGGGATGGCAACAAGTCCTCATGGGGTGGGAACATGTCCTCCGGCCCCAATATCTGTCCTCGTTCCCGCCTCGTTCCACGACGGGTAACGAGACCCTGTATCCGCCGGAGACCTAGGTCTCCGTGGATATTCGCAGATTTTTATAAAAACTAATAAAAATTGAAAAAAAAGAAAAAACTAAAGAAAATCCTCAATTGTCATTACAAACATAATTTTCATTGTCTTTAAACACTTAAATAGCAATAACAACAAACATAAACATCCAAATATATCTATAAACAACCAAATATTACATAAATAACCAAACAAAGTTCATCACATTGTAAAAACATAATTCTCAATCCTCCTTTAATCCCGTAATGGTAGTGATGGTAGATTCCAACTTACTTGAATCCTACATCGAAAAGAAACAATTTAAAGTTAAAATCATATAATAACTCAATAAGTCAACAATATCGAAACATAGTGTTATATATAATTTAATAGTTTACTTACATCAACATCTCCTTCAATATTATGAATTGTGTAACATCTCCTTCAAAAATATAAATTATACTTAACCTAACTCACAAAAAATATAATAAATCCTTTAAAATCAAAGCAAACAATGAAGATTTCAGAGTTTTGTGACTTACCCAACGGAGAAGAGGCGACGGCCGGCGACCACGAGAAGACACGAAGAGGCATCCAGATGACGCGACCAGATGACATGGACAACGACGAGAGGATGCAACCAAATGATGCAGATGAACACATGTAAAATCTGAGAAATTAGTAAATGACTAGCCAATAAATTAATTATTAATCTAAGAAATTAGAAAATAAAATTTTATAGTTTAATGAGGTAAAGCTAATTAAAATAAGAATTTTAACACTAATTTCAAAAAAATTTGCCCAAAATTGGGCCGAACGGACCGAACCGGGCAAACCGGATCCGTATTGGAACCAAAGCCCAACTTAACTCATTAAAACACATGAGCTTCAGCTCATTCTCCTCCTACTCAAAGAGAAACACGCTGAGCATGAAAAGGGGAAGAAGAAGATTGATTCCAAACCCTTGTTCCTCATTTAAATTGCTATATCTTCCAATCTGGAGCTCCGATCGTTGTACTGTTTGCGGCTACACGTCCACCACGTCGAGCTCTACAAAGCCCAATACTCCATTAGGTAAGAAAACCACATTTTTAATTCCAATTTCACCTCCCATAATTTTGAAATTTTTCATGTTGTGAGGTATTGAGATCTTTGAATTTTGATGTTATAAGATCCGATTAGCTTGAGAAATTAGTGGGTTTTTGTTAGCTTGAGACACAGTGAAGGTAAGAAATCCCCCAAAACCTAGTAAATCCCTTGAGTATATGTGTTGGGTATTGATATTTGGTATATAAATGTGATAATATATGTTAGGTAGTGTATATGTGATATTGGAACTCATTTGAAGAGATTGGAAGCCTGTTTGAGGCTTAGGTGATAAGGTTTTGGTATTGGAGGCTTGTGACCTCGTCAATTTGGGTGTTTTTGGCCTAGGAGAGAAATCGGCCAAGGTATAGTTTTGGTTTCTTGTATTTAATATATAATGTTTTGTGAAAACTTAAACTAGATGACCATGGATAAGTTGAATCATGACTTTGGAACATGTTTAGTAATTTTAATGGACATTAAGTGGATATTTGATGATGTTTGAAGGGATTAATGATTCATGATTGTGGATGTGGGTTTTGTTGATGAAAAAGGATTGATGAATGATGTTTTGGTTGATGATAAATGGCAATGATGATTAAGGATATATATTAGTGTTGAATGATTGGTAATTATATTGGTATAATTGAAAATCTTGGATTGAAGTAATTTACATTGAGGTGAGGTCGGTTGTGGTAGAATGTGGGTTGTGGTGGCTCTTCTTGGCATGTTTTGGTGTAGGGTTTAGTTGTATTCATGTGAGCAATGAGTTGTGTTTTGTGAAAATAGAGGTTTGGAAGATTTTGTGAAAATATGATTTTTTGCCGAATTTTGACGAGCTATAACTCGGCTTCCAGACCCCCAAATTGTTTCAAACTTATTTCATATAAAAATTGGGTCCATGAAATTTATGCCGTTTGAAGAACGGATGAAAAATGTTTTAAAACAAAAAAATTATGTGCGTCGAAAGTTCGGAGTGCAAAACTGAAAATTCTGCAACATTCAACATTTTTGCTATTCTGCATAGCTTGCGTACGCGACCACTGTACCTGACATGACCAACCTATTCGGGTTGGGCATCTCGCGTACCCGAGGAAGGAAAAATGTACGCCCACGTATACGCGTGACATTTCAGTAATGCACTCCCACGCGTACGCGTGGTCCACGCGTACGTGTGACCCCTGTTTTCAGCAAATGGGATTTTAGTGTTTTAAACATTATTTTAAGCCTCTAAACCTCTATTTCCACTCTTTCAACCCTAGATCTTAGTAATAGGTGTAGTAATGAGATAAAGTTAGGGGAAATGAGGTATCTTGGGGGTGAAGTAAGATTGGAAAGTGATGATTTATATATGAAAAATGTGAATACATGAAGTATGTGTGATGCCATAGCTATGATAAATGGTTGTGAAATGATTACGAATGATTATGAATGAATGTGATAATTGAGGCCTGATTGATATTTGTTGATGATGAGAATGTATGAGTTTCTCTTTGTTGTAAGGTGTGTCGGGTACTATATCCCATGAGTGTGACGGGCACTATATCCCGAGAGTGTGGTGGGCGCTATATCCCAAGAGTGTGGGAGCACTTTACCCTGGGAAGTGTGTCGGGTATTATATCCCATGAGTGTGAGGGGCACTATATCCCGAGAGCGTGGCGGGCATTATATCCCAAAAGTGTGGGAACACTTTGTCCCTGAAAATGTGACGGGCACTATATCCCATGAGTGTGATGGGCACTATATCCCAAGAGTGTGGATGTATGTCAGAGAGATGATATCCGGGTTAGCTACCAGGTGTGTTGGGTTATGGCAAAGTAACTAACACGTGAGACATTCATCATATGCATATGTGTGTTTTGTTTGTTGGTGTATTAATTGGGCTTGCCTATGTGATTACATTGCTTACCTACTATATTTGCTACCTGCTGTATCTGTATTCTATTTGTGTTTGCTTTGTTTTCTTTGGTTGTTTATGTGGATCTATTGTGTTTGGAAGATGGTGGAGGAAAGGGAAGTAATTGAGGGTTTTAGTTAGAATTCGGCTAAGTATAAGAACCTTAGAGAACCACTCAGATTTTATGGTTTCTATTTTAGTTCTCTAAGCATTATAATTTGAATGTCGAAGTTCTAGAATTGCCTCTGGCTTTTCCGAGACCTTATATCTTATGTATGCAGCACCTTTACCATGCTGAGAACCCCTGGTTCTCATTCCATACGATATTGTTATTTTTCAGATGCAGGTCGAGAGGCACCTCGCTAGGCGTCAGGAGTTCTATAGCGAAGGGATCACTTTGGGACTCTGTTTTGTGTACTTTTATATATGACAATATGTATATAACTCTCCTAGCAGCTTGTTTTACTTTTGTACTTCTTAGAGGTGTATGGAGAACTAGGACCTCTTTTGTGTATTTTGGGCTCTGGTTTTGTGTGTGTGTGTGTGTGTCTATATATAATATATCAGCCAGCCTTAGCTTCGCAGGCTGAGTTAGGAGCTTGGTATTCTGTACTCTTGACCCTCTACTCTTGTTTTCCTATGTATATATGTTAGTGAACCTTAGTTTTCTTCGTACGCAAGTAATCCTTATTCTTGAGCGTTGCGCTTTTAATTTTGTGATTTTGTTTTACCAATTCTTCAAGGCTCCTCGTATATTACATTCTTTCTACAATCATATGTATATGTATTTATAATTTATTTTTAGAGGTCATAGCGTCTCGCCACCTCTATTTTACATCCTAGGTGTAAAGCTCTGTATAGTAGGGTGTTACAACATGCCTTCGTGGGAAGAAGCAACGACGGCAAAGACGACGGACTCCCTGTTGCAGTGTGTCGGTGTGCGTGACGTGGCAGCGACATGATTGAGATCCACAATGTGTGAGAGACTGAGAGGTAGCGGTGAGTAAGACGGACTAAGGGGATGAGAGAGTGGGAGATAGCGGTAAAGGACTGAGGAGGTGGGAGCCTGGGAGGTGGCCGTCCGTGGGTGGTTCACCCGCCCTAAGAGGAAGAGGACAGGGTGAGTCTGCAAGAAGATGGGGTTTGGGGCTTTAGAGTTTAGAACTGATGAGGGATTTAGGGTTTGAGAATTGTGAAGGACTGAAGGTAACAATGACTAGGTTTCCACCTCCCCTCATTGTTTCCACCCGCCCCCGCCCCATTTATTATACGGGGCCCCGCCCCCCGTCCCCGCGAGTAGAAAACTCTCCCCATATACGCCCCTCGGCGGGTAAATCCCCGCAGATACCCTCCCTGCTGAGGGTTTTTGCCATCCCTATCAATAGGACTGAAGATGTAAGAAACACTCCTAGAAAAATACTTATTACAAACGGATATTTCCGACAAATTTTATCTCACGAAAATACAGACAGATTTCCTTCTTTCTTTATATTCATATATATGAGGATACCATTTATTTACCTCTCTTATTCAATCCATTTCCTTTATCTTTTTACATACACTAGACAAGTGACCACTTTTTACATCAAATTTGTGATTAATAGATGAGATATTAGTTATCGTGAAAAGATGCTTCCACAGTCACATTTGTACTCACCAAAACTAATTCTATTCTTGTGTACTCAACTTCAGACAGAGACCAATATGTTAGAAAATTATATAAATATTATCCCTCGTTCAAATAAGTGTGACCCAATAGTGTACATAAGAAAATTAGGGAGGATAAATGCTTTTAGTGGTCCTGAATTTGGTTTGACAGTAGAATCTTTAGACAATACAACACTATGGATTATGGAGTGCGCAAACATTAAGCTGTCCAACATTTTTCTCCATAAACATAAGCAACCACAACCTGCTTCAAACAGTTTCAATTACACCACCGATGCTTTTAACTGCATTGAACAGAACCACCAATATACCTTTGAGAAGGGCTCAGTAAGATTGATCATTCGAGGAAGTGATATTCTGAGAAAAACTGAGCAAGGGCATGTGATGTGCAACTGTGCATTATAATTGGATCAGCATCCCTGATGTATCAACAGCACATCTCACCAAATTAATGCTGATGCAATAAGTTTACCACCAAAGCAAGGAACAGCAGCTGGTCCTCGAATCGGACCATTTGAACTCAAGATGGAATTGTGGCCCCTTCACCCTGTGGTCGAAGAAGCTTCTCAACATTCTCATGCATCCTCAGGAGAGGAATCATTTGCTACATGGTTGTCTTCTTCCTCCTCATCGTCATCTTCGTCATCATAATCAGTGGAGGCAGGGTGTCCATTGAGATCCACATTGACACCATTCAACTTTCTGACAAATTGTCCCCTAACACGGGGCCGCCTTTCAGCCAGTCGTTTCCTATTGACATACCTAATTTTCTTATCAAAACAACGTTCTTTCCTTTTCTGTCTAAACTTCATTAACGCCGCTTCTCTTCTATCAACTTTGCTTAATTTCACCTCTGATGAACTCGAACCTCCTAATTGTTGCCATGAATGATTCGCAGGAATCTGACCAGGCTGTAAGCATATACCCATTGGATAATATGGAAAGGACGTCATCCCGTTTGGATGAGGAGGGCAGTGGGGAAGATGATTGTATTGTGCAATCATAGACGAACTAGTATGATTCTGTAGCTCCTGCATATTCTTTTGATACAGTTGTGCTGATGATGGCATCATAACATGATTAACAACTCCTGACATATAATATGGATAAGCATGGTGAGCATTCATGCTAGATGCATCAGGCTCGGAACCATGGCTTCCATTTCTTGGATGCACCACACCCTGACGATGCTCTTCCTTGTGATGCTTTTGCTGTGAAACTTCCATTGATGCAGGAGGAGTGCAAGATCTCTCAATAGAAAAAGAATCAGGTATACTATTGCTGCTGGGTAAGTCCTCTTGTGAATGGCTTTCAAGTGTCTCTCCATTCTCATGTCTTTGAAGGTTACCCTTCTCTTGAGCACATGCTTGATCCATGTCTTCCATTCTCACTTGTTTAGTAGCATTCTTGTCAAGATGAACAATCTCTTCAATGTTGCTCCTTATTGTTGTTGCTGCTTTGACATAAGTGAAGAAGGCTGATGATTCTCCTATCCTTAGTTCACTCTTCTTTGGAGCAGATGAAAAATAACCTACAAATTTTTGGTAGAGCAAATAGAAAAGAATAAAAAAGAAATCGAGTGTACTCACATAGGCAACATCAGGAACTCAAACATTCCTTTTAGACTGACGTCATTTTCGTAATGGAAAAGAAAATGTGGAGAGCATAACCTACCCTCAGTAATATTGTTGTATGATTGATGCTGCCCCTGAGCACCTGTGCAATAACAAGTAATAATGAAGTATTGCCATTTGTCTTCCTCAATTTTCTTGAAATTGAACAACATAAATAGACCAAAAAAAGAAGAGAAAGAAAGATAATATAGACTAATTGTGCCATATTATGGCATTCAAACAAGTTGTCCTATACGAAGTAACCACTTCCTCATTCCATCGAGTAATTTTATTACCTCATTATTGATACTATGCAAAATTATTTAGGATATAAATTCAGATACAGTCTAGGGAAATAGCAGTTGAAGAAAAAAGAAGCATACCTGTTCGGCGATCACTAATTCCAGGCACATCAGGCGACACCAAAGAATTAGGATGCTCCTCAACAACAATATCCATGGCAACAGTAGCCTGAAAAGTATAAATGATAGACATAAATTATAACCCTCTGACCTGCAGTTGCTAGCATAAATATGGTAAACTCATATCTTGATTTTCAAACACCTTTAGCTGGCACAACAGTTAAGAGCGCACACAGTATAATTGAAAGAAAAAAAATTGAAACTTCCTCTATATCATCAAATGAAAAATATTTTGGTTAATATTTACTGATAAAAGTGCGGTGCATAAGAAAAGAGAGGGGAGTTAAGGGGAAACTTTGTTTTTAACAAGTAGTTTGAAAACATTTCTAGTCGATATGAATAATAAGATGCATTCAAATATCAGATTATATGCTTTGATGGGTAGAATAGTTTGCAAAGAAAGCTAAATGTTGATTGAACTCCTTCACTATGGTGAACCCCCACTACTTCCTTTACTCATTTATTACTTATGACTGCTTTTCTGACATTTACCTCTTGTTGTTGGATAGATATTCCTGCCTCTGGATTACTGCTTCTTTTGGACTTATCATCTGTGTCATCAGAAAATAAGGTGGTACTGTTTGTATTTGCATCGCTCGGGTCAGACACTACCAGGTCGAAGTCATAATTCAAGATGTTGTTCTCTACAAGTCCAAGCTGCCACCATAGACATTAAAAAAAAAATGATTTCAAGGTGACTTCGACAAGATCTAAGCTGTTAGCTGTGAATTGAAAATTTTGAGAAAAGTGCCATATGCAAGATAGAGATGCTCATGCACATGAACAGCAAAACATCAGGCTAATTTGAAGGGGAGATGTCTAGCTTATCAATATCTATCAATTTATTGTTATTATATGTAAAGTATTTGCATATAATATCTCCTGTTAAATCAAAGGGAGAGGCTACCCCAACATTCATAAATATGAAGTTGGGCGATACATACCATGCGTCTCCTTCTCCACATGTGCGTCCACAAATTTAATAGTTCATTAGTGCGTAAAGGCTTAACTAGATAGTCTGCTGCTCCAAGTTTCAAGCACTTAACAACAATGGATACCTCATCTTGTGCAGACATCACTTAACCAAAAAAGAAATTCCAACACAACAATGAGGAACAGAACAAAATTTTTCTAAAATAAAGAGTTTTACAGGTTCCTTAGGAAAATGGAAAATGAAGAACCAAACTTACTTATAACAGGAATTCGGCGCAATTCTTTGTCGCGTGCTATGTACTTAAGCATCTTCATGCCCTTTTTTATTGGAAGGTCGACTTCAGCTAGTATGATGTCTATATATTGTCGCTCTGCATTCAGTGCGTCAATTACTTGCCTTGCTGACTTTACAGAAACAACTGTGGAGCGCCAAAGTTCTTGTGTTAAAATATCTCAAAATAGCAAGTCAAGAACTGCCAAAGCTTTAAATCATATAATCAAAACTGTAACCCCACACCAAGAATAAAAAAAAAAGCAACAAGACCATCACACTTATAGAAGTTAACAAGGAAGAAGGTGGGTGAACTTAGGAGTGGAGAGTCTTGCACACTTCAATACATTTGAGATCTGAGTCTTAAAAGAGAAATTTGGACCTCAAAAGTCAAAACCAAAATCACCCAAGGAAAATCTACACTGTATGTCATGTTTGTAACAGTTGCAACAAGCAACTCCCTCATAGAGGTTTGATTATGTGCATCTTATGGCAGCTGAAACTCCTCTTGGCATCAAATGGAACCCAAATATAAGAACAAAAGCATGACAACTTTTTAAGTTGAATAGATATTGTTACTCAGAACCATAGAAGTAACTCAATAACAATGAGATCAGAATCTAAGTTTGCATCTAAAGTAACAACTGTAAATTGTCCCCTCATGTTGTTGCCAACCTACAAAACCAGGGTTAATTATCTCTCATCTAAACCCCATCAAACTCAAGTTTGTAAGCATGTAAGGATCCACAAAAACACCTCTCTAGCAAATAAAATAGAATCTAAGAACAATAACATGAGCAAACCAAGTTCTAGTAATCACAAAGCAGATACAAACAATTCACTCCATACATAGAAAAGGGAGAAAAACACATAATTCGTACCTTGATAAGAGCATCGAATTAGAAGAGTAAAAACCTCTTCGGAACTCTTGGAATCGTTATCACACAACAAAATCCTAACTTTGCTTCTGTCAATGAAGCCATCACCGCCACTCTTACTGTTATTACCTCCAACACCGTTGTTATTACTCTCTTTGTTCAAATTCAGCTCCTCCCTCTCCATCTCACGGGAAAAAAGAAACACGAAAAAGAGAAAAACTTTATGCTAAAGTTGAGAAATTTGAACACTAAAGAACCTCCACAGAAACCCTTCTTCCGAAAACCCAAATTATGACAGTCACAATCAATGGATCAAATTCAAAACCAAAATCCATCATATACTACAGCAAAATCTTATCCATTTTTTCCTTTAGGTTTATCGAGGTTAACCCCTATTCACCAGATGGGAAATTCTATAATACACCGGACACTGATCGGACGGTGGAGATCGAGCCGACGTGGTACGGAAATTGGATGGACAGAAGAACAGGGCGCACGTTAGCAGAACTATCCAACAAAGGCTTTCAACGTTTTTATTGAAGATTAAAAAGTCGGATTAAAAATGAAATTGGAAAAATGAGAATCCTAAATCGTAAAAGACGCTTTTGTTGTGTTTGTGTGTGATTGCTATCTCAGGTTGAGGAAGAAAAAGAAAAGAAACAACCAAAAACTGCAATGGGGTCAGAGGACGCTGGTGTAGGCTAAAGTGCGCCGGGGGCATATGATAAGTGGGAAAAGGGAGGTGGGTGACGTGGAAAGAGTGGGAGAGAAAAAGTGAAAGGAAAAATGAGAAAAAGGGAAAGATATGAGTGGGTGTGGATAGTTTGGTAGAGATAGAGAGATGGCCACGTCACCCCTAAAAGATCTTTCTCTCTGAAACCACCAAAATATCCCAATCTCTCTCTCTCTGTCTATCACTCAAAATTGATGCAGGATGCTCTATTTTCAAACCCAAAATACTTTTGGCCATCAAAATCAAGAGTCCTTCCTTGTGCAGTTCCAACCAATTACCAAGCCATGCTTTGACACATGTTATTGCCACTTGACAAATGCCTTTCTTTTTTCTTTTTTCTATTCATGTATCTCATCACAATTTTTTATAAAACAAATTGGGTTTTTCGTTAGTGATTAGTTTTTGTGGTTGATTTTTTTTTATGGAAAAAATTTTGGTATTTTTTTAGGAAATAGGATTATTTAGTATAATCACATATGGGTAGATTTTGTAGAAGAGAAATCAACACATGGAGGGCGTGTTGCAACACGTAAGGAGCGTGTTAGACATATGACTGACCAATACGTGGGGAGTATGTTGGACACGTAGTAACATATTGGTCACCACGTGAAGAGCATATTGAACTAAAATATGAGGTATCAATTTTTTATATGAGGGCATATTGAATAATTTACACAATACTATAATATACTTTAAATATCAATATTCAACTAAAATACTATCTCTCTTTCCATATTAAAAATAATTTCTGAGTTTTCGTTAACTTGTACATATAAAGTAAAGGTAAAAAGATTAAAGCAATTATTGAATCAATCAAATTAATACGAATTTATTTATTAAAAATAGGTTTCATGAAAAGTTTTTACTCGTCAATGAACATTAAAAGGAATTTAATCAATATATATTTGTATGTATTATATATATTTATTTTATATTTTTAATAAGATAATTAGTCATAAAAATAATTAAACTTTTTTATAATAATATAATCACAAACTTTTATAAACACTAAATTTATATTCTTATTAGGTAATTAATTATTAATTGATTTTATATATCATATAATATTATTTTACTAAACACTACTAATGTTTTTTATCAATATTAAATGTTACTTTTATTTTGCGTTACCAAATATTTGAATGTCAAAACATTTATCTGAATATTTTTTTCGATGTTTAGCTCATTGAAAATATGTTCGTTATTCGAAGTTTTTCTTATAGAATTTATAGTCGAAGTGCAAGTGATACTCTAAGTTATAACTTAATTTAAAAGTTATTTGTCACAAGTTTTTCAATTATTTCAACTACAATCAAACTAAAAATAGGCGAGGAGTGAATTTGCAAAAGAATAGATGAAAGTGGATTCGTAAAAGATGTTCTAGCATTTAAGTTAATAAGTGTTTCATATCATTATAACTTGGTTGATCTTTTTATGATCCATGCTTCAAATGTTTCACAAAATGAGTTAGATTAGATTCAAAATTGATTCGAAATCGCGAGTTACGTGTCATTTTAAGTGACACACGAGATCGGGGACATGCGTACGTATCTACCATGTGTACGCGTGAATTGTAAATGATGCGTATGCACAACTTAAAAATCCTCTAATTTTTATTTCTTCATTAATTCTCCATTTTTGTATATCTTTTATCCTTACCTTTTAAACTTTAAATCACTCAAACAAACGACTCAAGACATCGAATGGGAGGCGGTGAACGGCTCCTCAGAAGATGGCTCAGATGAAGATACTGAGATCTGCTCCACTGGAATGTCCTCCTCCGATACAGGCTCTGGAAAATGCTCCTCCATGGGCTCAGGCTCAGGGTCCGCCTGATCCGCAGGCTAATCGGGATGCTGGTGAGGCACTGGTCCATCATAAAACGGGTGAAATGGAGCATCTGGGTGGAGCCACTGCAGTAGAAACTCATGGGGCATGTCGGGGTTAAACTGTGGAGTGTCAATCGGGTGATGGAAGGGATGATCGCGCAGAATGTACATACGAGTCCTAATCTCCGCAGCTACTACATAAAACATATGCTGTACAATATCCTCGTATATATAGGGAGGGTCCATCTCGTAAAATATAACTCCGGTCCCCGATTTTCTGAAGGATTGTATGCTAACTCAGGATATATATATATATATATATATATACACACGACAAT
Organism: Arachis hypogaea; assembly: GCF_003086295.3. Classification (NCBI taxonomy): domain Eukaryota; kingdom Viridiplantae; phylum Streptophyta; class Magnoliopsida; order Fabales; family Fabaceae; genus Arachis; species Arachis hypogaea. The sequence continues at coordinate 110,856,239 of NC_092036.1, forward strand.
ACCTGTATGCGTATGTATGGTCTATGCTATGTGTTATGATTATATATAATGCCGGCTTGTGTATGTTTAATTAGCTGTCCTCGCAAGTTTTCTTATAATAGTCTTTCCAAAAACTCGATAGTACGCTAACCCGATTATAGGCTTAATAATAAATAGTAAAAGTTTCATGTGAACAAGTTGGTGACACTTGATTTCTGGTATGATCATGACTTATTGGGAATTGGGTCGTTACAGTTAAAATTAAAGATACTTGTAAGAAAATAGATAAAAGAAAAGATTTGAAAAAGATATGATTTTAAAATTTTAAAGATTGAAACTTTCTTAACAAGAAAACACCAAACTTAAAATTTTTCAATCAAAATAATAAAATAGGACTAGTAATTCGAAAATTATATATAAAAAAAGAAAAAAATTTTGAAAAATTTTATAAAAGATTTTCGAAAAATATAAAAAGAAAATTGAAAAAGAATTTGTTTTGAAAAAAAATTTAAAAAGATAAATTTTTGAAATTGAAATTTTGACTTGACTAACAAGAAACTACCAAATTTTAAATTTTTTTTAATAAGTCAATTTAAGGAATTCGAAAATGATGAGTAAATAAAGAAAAAGATATATTTTTTTTGAATTTAATGAGGAAAGAGAAAAATAATAAAAAGACACAAGACTTAACAATTTTGGATCAAAACAAAGAAAACAACCAAAAACACCTTGAATGTCAAGATGAACACCAAGAACTAATTTTTGGAAATCTTTAAGAAAAAAAAACACAAAGGACACCAAACTTAAAAATTTTTATACTTTGGACACTAATAATTCGAAAATGCACAAGAAAAACAAAGAAAGACACAAAATAAGAAAAACTAAATATCAAACAAGGAAAATAAACAAGAATAACTTGAAGATCAAGAACGAACAAGGAACATAAAACTCAAAAATATGAAGAATAAAAAGAGCATACAATTCGAAAAATTGAAAGAAAATAAAAACATACAATTAACACCAAACTTAAAAAATGAAACTAAACTCAAACAGAAGACTCAATTATTAGTTTATTGGTTTTTTATCTATTTATTAAGAATTTTCGAAAAAAATCTAGAAAAAGAAAGCAAGGATTTTAAAATTTTAACAAAAACAATAATAAAAAACTCAAAGAAAAATTAAAGATTAATAAAGAAAAATAAGATTTTTGAAAAGAAAATAAAAGACTCAAATTTAGTTACTCTAAACCAAAAGATAAATTTTTCCTAATCTAAGTAACAAGATGAACCGTCAGTTGTTCAAACTTGAACAATCCCCGGCAACGGCGCCAAAAACTTGGTGCACGGAATTGCAATCACACCTTTGCAACTCCGCACAACTAACCACCAAGTGCACTGGGTCGTCCAAGTAATAATTCCTGACGCGAGTAAGGGTCGATCCCACGGAGATTGCCGGCTTGAAGCAAGTTATGGTTATCCTGTAACTCTTAGTAAGGAAATTGGTGATAAAAATGATTTCATTTGTAAAAAGTAAAAGAGCATGAAATGAATGATACTTGTTATTCAGTAATGGAGAACAGGTTGAGGTTTCAAAGATGTTCTGTCTTCAAAATCTCTGCTTTCATATTGTCTTCTTCTCCAAACACGCATGGCTTCCTTCCATGGCAAGGTGTATGTTGGTTGATCACCGTTGTCAATGGCTACCGTCCATCCTCTCAGTGAAAATGGTCCAGGTACGGTTTCTGTACGGCTAATCAACTGTCGGATCTCTTGTCTCGGATGAAAAATACCAGGCACAGCTACCGCAGGGCTAATCATCTGTCGGTTCTCACTTGTGTCGGAATAGGATCCCTTGATCCTTTTTCACACTGTCATTGCACCCAACAGTCGTGAGTTTGAAGCTTGTCACAGTCATCCCTTTCCAGATCCTACTCGGAATACCACAGACAAGGTTTAGACTTTTCAGATCTCAACAATGCTGTCTATTGGTTCTAGCCTATACCACGAAGGTTCTAATCACGAATTCGGATGCTCTGTTGTCAGAAGAGGCGATGCGAATCCGTGGATCAGAGACCCAAGAGAATATACTCCAGCTGTCGTCCAATGACTACGTTGAACATCATGTAGACCGCTTTGTGGTTGTCAGGCACGCGGATCTTGGTTAAGCGAGTAACGAAGATAGTGGATGATTGTCACAGGTCACCCCATTCATTTTGACTTAACTGAATTAAGTACGAGAGTATATCTTGGAGAAGAAGTAGGCGTGAATTGAAAGAAAAACAATAGTACTTGCATTAATTCATGAGGAACAGCAGAGCTCCTCACCTTAATCTATGAGGTGTAGAAACTCCGCTGTTGGAAAATACATAAGAACAAAATAGTCTAGGCATGGCCGAATGACCAGCCTCCAAAAAGGGTTCGAATAACTCCGAAAGGCCAAAGACTTCGAATACAATAGTAGAAATTGCTATTTATACTAAGCTAGTAAACTAGGTTTACAGAAAATAAGTAGATAGTGCAGAAATCCACTTCCGAGGCCCACTTGGTGTGTGTTTGGGCTGAGCTTTGAAGCTTTCACATACGTAGGCCGTCCTTGGAGTTAAACGCCAGCTTGGATGCCAGTTTAGGCATTTAATTCCAGTTCTAGTGCCAGTTCCGGCATTTTACGCCAGAAAATGATCTTTGGTGGGCGTTTAGACGCCAGTTTCGGCCATCAAATCTCGAGCAAAGCATAGACTATTATACATTACTGGAAAGCCCAAGATGTCTACTTTCCAACGCAATTGAGATCGAGCCAATTGGGCTTCTGTAGCTCCAAAAAATCCACTTCGAGTGCAGGGAGGTCAGAATCCAACAGCATCTGCAGTGCTTTCTCAGCCTTTGAATAAGAGTTTTGCTCAGGTCCCTCAATTTCGACCAGAAAATACCTAAAATCACAGAAAAGCACACAAACTCATAGTAAAGTCCAGAAATGTGATTTTTGCATAAAAACTAATAAAAATATACTAAAAAGTAACTAAAACACACTAAAAATAACCTAAAAATAACGCCAAAAAGCATATAAATTATCTGCTCATCAGTCGGTATGCACCAAAGGGTAAGCCAAAAAGCGTGACAATCTCAAGCTGGCCTTACTTTGAAGAAAGTTTCTTTAAAAAATCATGGAACGAATCCTCGAAGAGATCGAAGATTTACCGGTTTTGCACAAATCGAAAGGAAATGTACCCCTTTTTATGCTTACCTTCTCGGGAGGGATTTGTAAGTAAGAATAAGAAGAGAAAAATTTCGACGGAGGCCGGGGGATCTAGGTATCGTAAACAATCTCGAAGTACTGGGTGGCTGCTCAACTGTTCGGATGAAGTTGCTAGGGAGTAATGTCACACTGGTTTAAGAGGCCCATGACAAACGGAGAATAAGGAAGACGAACTCTCAGAACTGTGAACATGGCTTTGTACACCCACATCTAGTTGGGAACCCGGAGAGCCTCGAGGTTGAGTTGACAAACACGTTTTTGGGGGCCTGGCACGAAAACATTATAGTTGGCTTCCTCGGAACCACCCCGACATAACGCCCCCGAGTTGCGAAGCTCTTGTAAATCCTCCACAGTCACCCCAGAGAACGTGCTCGTGACGTCGATGGTACACTAGACGTAACGATTCACAGGAGGTTGCTGCACCATATCTACAGTGGGGCACCACTTATGTTAAAATCTCGAAAAGTCAGAAGCTCGAGTTAAGCCAAAACTAACACTAAGTTCTCTTACCTTATCACTATCCTATATTGCACTATTTTCAGGCCTAAATCCAAAAAGAGACACCTATGACACACTCCTAAGGGCTATATAACAGGCACTAGTTTCATGTAGGCAAAAGCAGTAGTAAAATGTAGCAGCAATGGCAAGATACAATAGAAAGGCAAAAAGAAGCATCAAAGTGGAAAAATAAACATAAAAGAATGCTTATCTTACCAATATCTGAGGTAAAAGAGGTTAAAATAAAAAATTGTAGTAGCACAAGATTCCGAACAGTATAGAGACAAACGCAGCAAATTGTAGTGCATGAGGAAGAAGAAATGGCGAAAGGGGAGTGAAAATTGAAAGGGAGATATGAGTGGTAGGATGGTAACTGTTGAGGAAGAAGCGCGAAAGGACAGGGGTAAAATGGACTTTTCCGCTTGCTTTCAAATCACTCATAAAAGGCATTAAATGCTCTGGACACGAAAACCAAAACAACACCCCCAAGTAACGCATTGGAGGCAGCTCACGCGCACTAGAGGCGTGAATCCTGCAAACAGAGTCACGAGTAGGGAAAGACAGCTGCATGAGGAGATACGAGTAAGATGAACACGCTAATCGCGATCCTCACAGCTTGCCACGTTGGGGGCACTCTTCTGCCCTAACTCAATAAGGATCGGAGGTCCATTCGGCAGACTACAAACCCGACGGGTCCTCGACCCATACGAGCCAAAGTGACCCATGCGTCACACCACCTCCTAGGAAAGACCTAGACAGCTGGCTGAAGTTTCCAGGCGATTGGGCCCCAGCGAAAAGGTCCACCCGAGTACAAGGTATAAAAGGAGAAAGACCTACCCCTCCCCTAAAGTACATCATCTTTTCACCATAATTAGCCGCTTCTTTATACGGACACTTACTTTAGCATTAGTGTTTTTACAGGAGGTCCCACCCGCCAACCTACGGATGATCGTGACTTCTCTCTCCCTCGCCAAGCTCGCAGTTAGGTCCAAATTCTTAATACCCCACCGTTGCTCACACCTAGCCATGTACCATATGTCCCAATGAGTAACCAAACACACATAAACAATAATTTAAATTTAATTATATTTGACTTGTGTTATGTGTATATTAATGTTAACATATAAGATTCGATCCATATAAAATTCAACTTCTAATTAAAAAAAAGAGAGACAATGTTATACATGATAAAATCTTCGAATACATGAACAAGTTTATATATGATGTATAAAATATAATAATATAAGCTAAGGTACTATTTATTTGGATATGATCAACAAATTTGTGTATTAGATGTGTAAAATATAATATAAGGTACTACTTATTTATGTATGATGAGGAAAAAAATCAAATAACATCAAAGAATATTAACATAATTAATATACAAATATCCTAATATATTCTAACATAATTAATATTGAATTTTTGATATATAAATATGTTTGGACGGGCACATTTTAATTGGATATTTAGTTTTAGTTTTAGTTAATTTAACCCACTAAGAATTAATATTTTAATTAAAATAGGATTATTTTGTAATTAAATAGTTTTATAAAATGGATGATTATATAATTCTGTAAATATTAAAAGGTAAATTTATGTTTTTTATTATTGTTCTGAAACCCAATGCACATCAATTCCCATTCCTCTCTAAAATTGAAAGAAAAAATCAACTCAAGCTTTACCCATCCATTAACCCAGCCTGCCGCTCGCAGCCTGCATCCCCGCAGCCACACCAACCACCGCAGCTACCTCAACCCCGCATCAGCTTTATGAAAGTATGGTGTTTGATATAAGTAACAAAAAGTTACTGTTGAATAAAAGATCATTATCTGCTGCTATTTTTCTCATTGGTTTCCTGGTGCCATTTTTTCCTTTCTATAGGACATATGTGATCGTGTGGTGAAAGAGTTGGAGGCAATAGGTGTTTCAGAGTTTTTTGGCTCTAAGATGTCTGATGATCTACAAGTAACGAATGAAGCAAAAGGTATAATTCAGGAAGGTTGAATGAGTCCAATGACATGGCAAGTGATGCTGGGGCCAACAAGCATTCTGATAAAGGGTCCAAGAAAAAAGAAAAGAGAAAAGCCACTGGAAGCATGATTTGGAAGAAGAAGAAAAGATTCAATTTTAGTATTTTAGTAAATTATATAATTACCTATTTTGGGATATAATTTAATTTTAAAATAGTTTAACTATAGTTAATATAACAATCAATTAAAAAATGACATATCATAAAGAATAATTTACATGTTATTATAAAAAAAATAGAGTAAAATTTACCATATATTTATTATTGATTTTTTTATTTAAATTAAATAAATATAAAATTTATGAAAATACATAAAGTATACACAAAATTCACCCATTTGCGGTTGTTTGAGTAAATATGAGCCTAGAAATTTGGAGGAGTGGAAGAGGCAAAACTGGACCAGTGATTGTGTGAAGAAGGAACCACTCAAGTGTGAGAGAATGAGGAAGAATGGAAGTGAAGTAGTAGCATGCCAAGTCCAAGAAGATGATGGTTTCTTGAAACTTGTAACTATGACGGTTTCGTATTTCGCATAGAGGTTGGATGTGGAGGAAGAACAATGTGGACCTCAGTGCTTGAAGAATTGCTCCTGTTTAGCATATGCATTTGATGCTGGATTTGGCTGCTTTTATTGGATCACATATTTGATTGACTTGCAACAATTTTTAAGCGAAGGAATTGATCTCTTCATCGTCTCCCCCATTCAGAACTAAGTATGTTTTCTTCTTGTTCTTGCTTAGAAACTAGGACGTATGTTATTATAACTTGCTTAATGAATCTACTTTTTAAATGTTATCAGAAAAGGCAGTAAACAACCATAAAAGTTCAAGAAAGAGAACGTTGATCATTGCTGTAACAGTTGGAGCAGCCATTATCTTGGCGGCTTGTGCATATCTAGCCATTTGTGCTAGGCACACGAGGAAAAGGAGAGTTAAGGATTCAGGTATCATAGAGATGATGAAGAAGAACTCGGAAGAAGTGTTCTGTACAATGAAATTAGAGTTATAAATTGAGAGGAACTAAACTGAGTTTAAATTAGAATGAATTTACTTTACTTAGCTGTTAGAATTGTCTTACGTGGTAAAAAATGGTCATATCAGCACTTCGATAACTTAAAATTTGAAATGATATAGAAATCATTAGGATATCCGGAGTTTTATCGGAGAGACTACTATAAAAAGATTTGTATCTGATGACTATTTTAGATAATTACATAAATTTCATAAACTATTATAGAAATAGAGTAATTCTAAAACAATTTACGTATTTAAATAGTGAATCACATATTGATTATTATGCGTGTAATTAAAATATACACACATGTCGGTTACTTAGGTCCGCGATGTGTAAGAAAAAATTTTGGTCTGATCGATTACAATGGGAATGTGAAATACTCACAAAAAATATGTATCTCGACTGCTCAATGTACAAAATACAATTATCTCAAGCATAGTAGTAATCTGTAATCGAGATATGAAAACATTTAACATGGATGCATGGGGACAGCTATGTCTAAAAAAAGTTCTTTTATATAAGCAATTTCAATATTTCATTCACCATATACCATCACAACTAATCAATACCTTATATTCTCTTCTCCTACTTAACAAATTATGGTAAAAATATTTTCAAAAGTATCTAAATTATTTTTATATGATAAAAATGATACATTTCAAAAAATATTTTTAGATAATCTTTTAAGAAGTATGTGTCACATTTACCATAATTTTTATTTCTAAATAAAAAATATTATGATATTAAACCGAGTCTTAATAAAAGTGATATGTTAAGGGGGTTATTGATATGATTTTTATTTAGAAAAAAAAATACAAAAATAGTAAATACTATTTTTATCCTTAACATTTATACTTTATTTTAATTTTATCTTTATCGTATAGTTTCAATTTTATCATGATGTTTTAATTATACTACAACCCTACATGTTAAACGGTTAATGACACATCAGCATACAATTACTATATTAATATCTCCGAAAATAGTGTTATCCCTCAAGAATATAATTAAAACATATTTAAAATACTAAAGACAAAATTAAAATAAATTAGATGTTGAGTTATTTTAAAAAGTTTTTAAAAAATTTTATAGAGAAAAAATATATTTAACCTTTTTTAAAAGAACACGGTTCTTTCTCAATTGTTACTTACTTCATTACTGTCGCAAGAGTGAGTGTTGATTTTTCACTTTTAATATTGACTCTTATTGGTCCTTGAAATTAATAATGCTACTTTCATCTCTCATCTACATTTTTTTCCACAAGTTTATTGTAGAAGGTGAAGATAGAGTTGAGTTGACTAGTTGAGGACGAACCCATGACCATGAGTAAACAGAAGAATTTTGAAAGTATGAACATTAGTTGAACTATGAATCATGAAATTGAACTAAATTAACATCAGTACTCTATACTTAATAAACAAATCTGATTGTAGCAAATTCTGTTGATAACAAATTTTAATCAGTGCCATAATGTAGCACCTAACCTAAAATTAAATGTAAAATCCCATCTTCGGATATTCCTTTTACTTGCAATCGATAATCAACTTTTTGGCAACTAGTTTGATCCCTGCATTCTGCTGATAGTCATACGGATCTAGGGAGAAGAATGCGTCCACAAATGTCCCAGGCGTGAACAACGAACCCAGTTCTTCGGCGTCAAACTTGCTGAAGAGGAGTCTTTGCACAGTGCCAGATGATTCTCTCTGATATATCTCAGTGGCATAGAAGGCAACGTCTCCACATACTGCTGTAGGTATACTGCAATGTAAGTGTTGCAAAAATCAGTGAAATTCTCAATAGGATCACAATAGCAGAAAAAAATTGAATTCACTTCAATTCAGTTAATGATATTCTTTAAGTCATCCCTACCTTCATGATGTTAAGCACACAAACAATAGAAAGCGCACATTGATATACTGTAATTTCTTATGATTTAAATATAACTAGAAACAAGTTCGGAATAATGGAAAATCGTCTTTAGTTGCTTCAAATCCCAATAAATATTTGGTGGTCATGTAAAATTTAATTGCCAGTTTCCAGAAAAACTTTGCATGCTGAAATAAGGCTATCATTTTCATTGCTAATTCAGCTCAAATCAGATTTGGCTTTGATAAGCTAAAATACTGGGGGTTCAAACTTTTTCTTAAAAAAGAAAGAAAAAGAAAAAAGAATATGCATGCTTATGATATAGGCCAAGAACTTACTGCAATCTGGCAGTCGGATAGTTGAAGAAGCCTTCTTTTCTAATAACAACTGGCCTCCAATCAGAGCTGCTTCCAGAATCCACGGATAACTTTTGTACAACACTGTCACATGCATCAAGAACTTTACATAAACTCGGTGATGCGTCAACTACAAAATTTAACCGCGGCCGACCAGCATTATCGTAAAACTTTGTGCTTATTCCAAATCGAACTTTCAGACTAGTGCAATGAAGCTGAAAGGGGAAACCACTGTGCTGTAATTCTATATTCTGACTGCCAAAGAGAGATGGAACAAGAGATGCATCAATAGAAGGAATACATATTTCATCCGGTTCTAGAACAACGTAGCTGCTGGATGCTGGAGACACAAAAGATGAGGAAGACATCTCAGTTGACTCTTGTGTGGGTTTTTCATCCATGGCAACATCAGATTGAATGGATTTTTGTATTTCATCACCAAGAGTACGTAGGTCGAAAGAGTCTTGTTTATCTATATTGGACTGTGCAGTATCTAAGACAGATCCGTTTGCATTGCCCCTTGTAAGAGAAAGTATTGGATGATTTTCTTCTTTGGTTTCAGTGGCAGATGATGACATTACAAAATCCTTATTCATATTTGTTGAGCTTCCATCTAAGGGAGATTTCCCGTTACTACGACTTCTGGTAATAGCATTGGGTGAAATCCAACTGTTTGCAGTCAATATATCTGGGAGACTAGACTCCTGTATAGACAAAGAGATTATCGTTATCTCTATGATAAATTTCTCAGTTAATTTGTAAAATAAGGGAGAAAGTTTAGAAATCATGCATGTAACTATAGAGTTGAAACAGCAAGAAATGTTGGATTATTCTTCCCACAAACTGCAGTTTAATTATTTAAAAGGAAGCCCAAGTGTTAAGGTTTGTCATGTATAATTAAAAAAAAAAAATAACAACAACAATAATAACAATAGGCGATACATCAATTGCAGAGTTGTTCCAATTCCAGCAATAAATCATAACAAAAGCTTCAAAATTAAGAAATTTACCAAGAATAGAACTGTTGAGCAGTATTTAAGTACTTCAAGATTCATCCGAACATCATCTAAGCTCCTGGTAATATGTTGCAGAAAATATTAGCAAAAAGAAACTGTCTATATGATGCTATAGAGAATGAATGACAAATAACTCCTTGCGTTAGGTACATTCATTAGCTACCTATGTGTTTGCTGTCCAAGCCCGAAATATGTAGCAAGAGAAGCCATCTGCAGCAAATAAACGAATTTTTATAAGCTGATGGCCAAACATGAAATTGTGAAACTGAAAAAGAACCACACATGTCAAATTAATGAAATCATACCTTCATATTACCAGCCCTTCTTCCAAATTTTTGTGTTAACACAACCAGAGAGTCAATAGCACCCTTTGGCTCTGGTGCTTGCTGATTGATAGCGGCAAATGCCTCTCTGATCCGAGCACAGTCGAATCTTAAGATATTGTGACCCGCCCAAATCCGACCTACACACAACTCAGCACAAGCGACACATACATAACCATCATTCAAAACCAAAATTTAGGTTAAATCATGAATTCACTTCAACCTAACTACATAAGCTCTCAAAAGAGATGGTTCAAGCCATATCATAAGAGTATCTATAACCAATTCACCAGTAAAATTATGCATTATTTAGAATTCAAGCTGAACTAGCTAATAGCATGCAAGCATGAGAGTATCTATAACAAATTCACCAGTAGAACTATGCATTATTCATAATTCAAGCTCAATGAGCTAATAACATGCAAAAAGGACACGAAATGGCTTCATATAATTACTGTGCCATAACTCAAAACTTCAAACCTACAAGAGTTGTCACCGAAGGTGCTCAATTTCAAAAAAGAAACCATTTCTGGAAAATTCAAATTGAATTTGAAAACGAAAACACAGCAGCAGAGCTTTCGTGACAGCGGAGCAAAAGAGTCAGAGGAAACCAACCATGGAGGAGGTCGTAAACCGCGTCGGCGATGTCGGCGAAGGTAGGTGCGGCGGCGACGGCGTCAGCGGTGATACCGTTGCAGCGCTCCGACAAGGGCGAAATGAGTGAGAGGTCGGCGGGTCGAACCAGTGTGGAGTAGTTTCGGAGCTCCGTCAACGTTCTCGGGCACACAAGAATGGCTCCGAACTCAAGAATCGCAAAACCCTGACCGGGTCGGGTCGGAACGGTGGTTTCGACGTCGAAGAACACTATTTCGGATCGGTCTTCGTTCGGACCCATTTCAACAGAAAACGATAATCACTGTATCCAATTGAGAAGAACAGAATGGATTTTTAATTGAGTTGATTGATGTAAACTTGAACATTCAAAACGCGCCAATTGTGATTGTTTATATAGTGAACCAACGACGAGGGTGTTGCCGTTTTGTCTTGTGGTATTTATTTATATTTTTTTGAGATTGCTTCATGAGTTAGGTTTCCTTTAGTGGGCTTTTTTTTGAAAAAAGTTGGAGGCCCATGCAAGTAATTGAGAAAGTAGAAACCCACACGTGAGGGTATAAATTGTATGACTGGGTGCAATGTTGGAATATGCTTAATGTCTCTTACTCTCTTATCTTGCCTCTAATGCCTAGTTAGCTAGCTAACCTGAATGAAAAGAAATGAATGAACTGGAAAACTTGATGGAGATTACTGAGTTTGGAATATGCTTCATGTAAGTTGTAACCTTTGAATTTTGATTGCTTCCAATAACTAACTTTAAGCCGTGTGGGTTTCCAATGTGTTTAAACTTTAAATAGTTATGGTTTATGGTTTGGGATTAGGATATACATTGTTGTTCTTTTAAGGTATCTTTTACGTGTATATAGTATATACTAGTGGTGAGGTTAATCTTTTTGGATAAGAACCTTTCAAGTTTCAACACTTATTTTCTGAATAGTAGAACCCTAGAACATTGATCCTCTTTAAGAAAAAATGAACAAAAATATTTTAAAACATATTTTAAATGTATTTACTAAATGTTATAATAATGATGATGATGATGATGATGATGATGATGATGATGATTTGAGTAGTAAAAAATAATAATATATCATTAAAAATGTTAACTAATAATTCTTTAATTGTTTAGATAAATTTAATAGACAAAAATAAAAAATATATTACATTCAAAATATTATATAAAAAAATTAAGAATTATTTAAAAAATATATAATATTCATAGAGATATTAAAAAAATCAGCATAAGTATTAAAAAGATATTATATAAAATATTATAATTATTGATAAATCTCACATAAGTAATTATTAAATGTTAGTAAATCTAATTGTTTAATACATAATACTTTTCGAAAATAGTATCAACATGTACACTGACCTTAAAATGCACCACGTCAGCATACTTGGCTCTAAAATTTAAGTTCATGAATGATAAAATGAAATACTATATATAACATTCATAGAAATATAAAAGAAAATTTGTGATAATTTTTAAAAGGATATAAAATAAAATATTAGAATTATTGATCCATATATAAGAATAAATCATCATAATTACTAAAGAGATATGATATAAAATATTAGAATTATTAACAAATCTCAATATAATTAATCATTGGATGTTAATTTCTGTATGATTGATTACATAATATTTTTTCAAAAAATAAATGAGAAAAGAGAGGTATCCAAATTGGTACTAGAGTATGCCACACATCAGTACGTTTGGTTTGGTGTCAGAATGTAATCTATTGTCGAATTAAAATTACTAGTTATTGAGGATTGACTCACTAAAAACATAAGAAAGAATCAAAATAATACTAAAAATAGACAGAATTATATCATATCCGTTTTGCATATCAAGAAGACAAAAAATTCGTTTAAAAAACAATAATACTAAAATAACGAAAACGGAAGAGCGAACGAACTTATCTATTTGCCTTTGTCCGGTAAACGACAAAAGGTGGCGCCCTAAAGACTATCGCAGAGATGAACCAATGGAGATTACGTGGGAAGGTGATTACCGTCGGGGAAGCGAAGTTTCGAAGGCAATTACAGACAAAGGAAAGACCGGTGCAAGTGGATCGGAGAGGTCAGTATGTCCGTGGAGCAGAGGATTATCATCGGGGGAAAGATGTGAGAACTGACACAATCGTAGACGGACATCCGGTGACTGACCAAACGGAAATCAAACAGGGAAATGGAGGTATGAAAAGGATCGATGTGGCCATCGTGGAAGAGAATATGGATTGGTTGGTGAGGAGTTTAGTTGGGAAAACCTTGCAACCACTGGACCTGCATTCGCTAAAGGATACGGTCAGGAAGAATCTGCCTCACATTGTCGACGTTTGAGAGATCGGGAGGTCTAAAGTGCTGCTAGTTTTTGATACTGTGAAACATGCTGATGAAGCGTTTACATTCGGCCTCAATAATTTGCTGCACCTATTCCATAGGATCTGGAGGTGGGAGGAGGAGAGATGTCAGACTCGAAGGGTGTGGCTGGAGTGTTAAGGAGTCCCTCTACAAGTATGGTCTCCGGTAACGTTTAAAGCAATCGGAGGACAGTGGGGAGAAGTAGTTCAGTGTACTGTGCCAACAGGAGAAGGTGCCTCGTTTAATAAATTTTAACATAAATAATCATTAAATGTTAACTTCTGTAATAATTGATTACATAATATTTTTCTTAAAAAATAGTTAAAAAGAAAAATATATGTAAACAGGTGCCAAAACGCATTTGTTGCAGAATAATATAATAATTTGTAATTTTGTTACGTGTACACTAAAATTAGCTACTGGTATAAAATATATGTTGAAATATAAATGTATATTAAAAATAAAATTAAAAATAAACTAAATCACATATTTATACACAAATACATTAGTAACTGATTTTAGTGGTTAATTTTAGTATACAAATAGTATTTTTGAATTATTTGAATGGCATCATTGCATAGACGTTATAATTTCATATTTTTATAAGTGTTGACCATTTAATAAATCAACAACTCAAATCATTGTCATGTCATCATTTTCCAACCACCTTATACAATGCTTCTCGTATCATGTTTCCTTCTAACCGAACTTTCTATCCCAGTCCCTAGAAGTTCAGTTATGGACCTCCAAATCAGCAGCAAAAGATCAACATCACAAGTAAAAGTACCTGAAGATAGAGCTCAAAGAGAATCCAATAAGCCTCTCTTCGAACTGATATAGGCTTTGTTTCGCCAAAACCAACATCAAGCATACTCACAAAGGAAAATAACGTTGAGCTGAAAGAATGGCTAACCTATTAAGAATGGAACAATTACAAATTTACAATAACTGTTTCAGTTTACACGTTAAGAGTAAAGTGAATGTTACAGGTGTTCAATCTTCATGAAATGTATATGTTTCTGTGATGCCTGCAAAATTTTCTTCAAAATGTGTGTTTAATCAAACCGATGGGATCGACTCACAGTATGAAAGTAGTACCATCACTAGCAACTAGCAAGTAGCAACAATTACCAACCACTTTGAAAATCAGAAAATGAGCATCTTCCTTCTGTAGAGATATCATGATCAAGGAGAACTATAAAGCTAGCTCAAAAGTTGCGGTTTTTCCCCTAAGCATCAACTAAGACCTCTGTTATGTCTGGTTCATAGTCTTCCCAATTGGCTTGTTTGGTGATCCCATGGAGGGTTTCATAGATATAATACGAATGCTTATGCGTCACGTCACCAGCCATAAAGTTATGCAGAACTCCATTAATTTGCACAACACTTCTGCCCGGAGGCTTTTTAACACCCATCTCAATCATTTTTTGTCTCACAGCAACTACATCCTGCCACCTTTTGGCAAAAGCATATATGTTTGACAAGAGGACAAGATAGCCTGCGGCTTGGTTGACGTTGAGCTCGGCTACTACCTTGTTTGCCACTCCCGATGCTAGTTCTGAGTTCTTGTGTATTCGACAACCCCCAAGAAGGGCACCCCATAGCACATCATTTGGTTTTAAAGGCATGATTTTGATAAGTCCCTGTGCTTCATCTAAGAAGCCAGCACGGCTCAAGAGATCAACCATGCATCCATAGTGCTCAATCCTTGGGTGGATTCCCCAAGTATGTTTCATAGATGCAAAAATCTGGCGTCCTTCGTCTACAAACCCAGCATGGCTGCAAGCACAAAGCACTCCAATGAAGGTTACTTCATCTGGTCTTATTTCATTTACACCCACACTATCACTAAGCATAGCCTTAAAAAGATCAAGCGCTTCCTTTCCAAGGCCTTGTTTCGCAAAAGCCATGATGATGCTAGTCCAAGACACAGTGCTTTTCCGCGGCATATTCATAAACACTCTGTAAGCATCATCAATGATTCCACAACTGGCATACATATGAATGAGTGCATTGCTCAAACGCAATGAAGGCTGCTCATTGTTCCTCACAACAAATCTCTGTTCAACATACCAATGTATCCATCTTCCCAACTTTAGATCCCCCAACTCAGCGCATGCTGTCAAGGCAGCCACCAGCGCCACCTGGTCCAATTCCACACCCGCCCTACTCATCTCACCAAACAACGACAAAGCCTGCTTGCACTTGCCGCCACGAGCGCATCCGGCAACCATGGTGGTCCAAGACACAACATTCCTACAAGGCATCTCATCGAAAACCCTTCTGGCCCCATCAAAATCACCACACCTAACATACCCAGCAAGCATAGAGTTCCAGCTAGCAACACTTCTCTGATTCATTTCATCAAACACGTAACGTGCTTTCCCAACACCACCGCACACCGCATAGAAATT
Organism: Arachis hypogaea; assembly: GCF_003086295.3. Classification (NCBI taxonomy): domain Eukaryota; kingdom Viridiplantae; phylum Streptophyta; class Magnoliopsida; order Fabales; family Fabaceae; genus Arachis; species Arachis hypogaea. Next base: position 110,871,971 of record NC_092036.1, read on the forward strand.
CACCAAACTTGTCTCCACAAACAAATTGTAGCAATACCCTTTGACCAAAACCTTGCAATGCACCTGTTCCCCTTCCCAAACCAACCCACCACGTGCGCACGCGCTCAGAAGGAACGAGTACGTGAACCCATCAGGCTCCGACCCAGAAGCCACCATGCGATTGTAGCACTCCACAGATTTGAAAGGAGCTGCTGGGGTTCGGGCATGGGCCCTGATGATCTGGTTCCAGAGGGGGGTGGTGGGTTTGTGGAGAGTGGAGAAGAGGGTGTGGGCATGGTGGAGGTGGCCGTAGGAGACGTATAAAGAGAGGAGCTTGAAGATGAAGTTGTTCTTGTAAGAGAGGGAGTTGAGGATTAGTTGGGTGTGGATTTGGAGGAGAATGTTGAGGCTGTTGCATCGTTGCAAAAGGGAGAACACACGCTGCTGAAAGCTTCTACTGCTGCTTCCACTGGCGGGAAGGGAACCCATCCTTTTGATTCGCTCATGCTTTCTACCCCCCAACAAGGACGTGTATTAGCGTGCCATTTTTATTTTGAGATTAAAGGGGAACATGAAATAGGTTTTAAAAGTGGATATTTTACTTTTACATACTCATATATTGGTTTACGAAAGTATTTTCTGTTTTGTTTTTTATTTCTATTTTTAAAAAATTATTTTTATTTTTAATTTTTTATATTTTAAAAAATGCGATTTATTTGTAAAAAAAATTATTTTTAAGTATTAAAAATAATAAAAATATATTTGGTTGGTTTATTTTTAAAATATATTTTTAATATTTTTCAAATTACGGAAATTTTATACTTTTATTAAATGTATGATTTTAATTATTTTATTTTTTTATTAAATTAACAATTAATTTTTATACGGTATTAATATAAAATAAATTACTATCTTATTATGTTATTTTAGAAAAAATTGATATCTCATGTATATATATAGAGTTGGATTTTATATTTTTTGTGACATTATATAACAATAAAAACATCAATTGAAACAAAAAATCGTAACCAAAATTAGTTTTATACCAAACGAATCAATTAATTAATATTAAAATTCATTGATGTAAACATATTTTTAACAAATAATTTATTAATAAAATAATGAATAAATAAATATTTGTATTTTTTTAATTTTTATTATCAAAATTTTTATAATTGATTATCGATTTAAAAAATTATTTTTATAACCAAATTGTTTTTTAAACAAGATAGTCTTGTTTCTGTAAAAAATGAATGTTAAAAATAAAGAAATTTAACAAATATATGTTAATTGAGAGAGAATACCTATTATATAAAATAAAAAAGCTCAACAAATATAAATTTAATTTTAATTAGAGCTTCATTTTTTTCTTAATTATCTCGTCTATATAGACCAACGATACAAAAATTAAGTTTAAAATAAAATATCAAAAAGGGTCAAATAAAATTTAAAAAATTAAAAAAACTTTTTCAAGAGATGTATATATAAATATACCCTGATGCTGATAACGAACCGTATAAAGAAGGGAGGAGTTGACGTTCTGTGATAGTAGAGAAGGGCAAAAAAGAACTAGCGTGAAAATAGTCAAAATACACTGACGAAAATGTATAGAAAGCAATAAAAGAGATTTGAACGTTAATCCCAAAACCAAAAATACCCTGTTTTGGGTTGAAAATATTTTTAAAAATTAAAACTAAAAATATTGAAAACATGGAAATAGCGTTTTTACTTTGTTCTATTTTTTTAGAAAAAGTTTTTTGTTGAAAATATTTTTAAAATATTTATTCATTCATATTTTCATACCTTATTTTCTTTTTCATCAAAAATGAAAATAAAAATAAAAATATCAAAACCAATCAGTCCTTTAATTTTCAAGAAAAATTAATATATACATCAATTTTTACCGTTTGTTTCCATCAGCCAAATTAGTCGAGTTTCTGACGTGACTCACTAACGAAAGTCAAAAACTATTGAGTTAGCACATTAACTTACATACATGGCAGTTAAGTATCCACATGTACAAGAATGACAAAATAATCCCTAAACAATAGTGAAATATGTTGTCGATTTGGTGTCTCTCCCAAATGTTATGTTGCAATTATAGTTCAAATTCTTTATCTCTGAAGCTAGGTTTGTAAACTTTAATTTATCATAAACTCTATTGTAAACTCTAGTTCAGCTGCAATGGTGACAAGCAAAGAAAGCTCTTCTTTATCGAATCGCCAAGGTTAAAGACATAGTAAATCTAGTTGTAGTGGTCTCAAAATAAATACTTATAATCAAGACAAATACAATTATATAACCCTAAATTACTCTATTGTGACAATTTTCCTAAAAAAAAACAAACAGAAAGAATGTTCATTCAGCATCTTTAGTAACTGCCAAGGAACATACATACAAAACCGGAGACTCTATAAATATTGCATTGTGCTCTGCACTGCAAAACACACACCGCAAAATAACATACATTTCAGTGCCTCGCAATTTCAAGAGAGCGTGACGATAAGAATCTATCCATAGCACGGAACCACGACGCAGACGAAATTGTCAAATGAAGAGAACATGGGGGAGTGGACGCCACATGAAGTCGCGGAGAAGGGGAAGGGAGGTTGATAGGGAAAGAGGCATGTCAAAGAGGAATCCGCCGACAACGTAGAGGTGGTGGCCGAGAGGGACTATGATGAAGTTGTAAATACCACAAAGCTAAGGGTTGCAGGTCATTGGTGGAAGAGGACACCATGCGTGGTTCTTTGGGTTGAAGAGAAAGGAAGAAGCAATGGATGGGTCCTACGAGAAGATGCAAAGGAGGCAGGTGTGGCGGCAATGGAGGATAGTGGAGAAGAAGGGCTTCAAGGAAAGGACCAATTCCATGAGGGTGGAAGAAACATGACTGTTACTCTCCCACTTCAACGTTACGTTTTGCTCTATACCCAAAACAACGTCATGTTGTGGACAAGGATGAGGACCAATTTTCCTATCAGAGATATATGTACACGTTACCAAACACGTTGAATACTAAACATGTTATCTCAGAATTTTTCAACGGCCTCAAACGGAGAAATCATGTGAAGGACTGATTTGGCTGACGGAGACAAACATTGGAAATTGATGTATGTATTAATTTTTTTTGGAAACTTAAATGTCCGCTTTTGAAATCTTCAGGCGCTTATTTGGGTAATTACTCCCAAAAATATTTTGGCGCTGACATACATAACTTCCACTTTTATTAATGACAAAAATACCCTTAATAATATAAAAAACATGTCAAAAATATCCATCCACAAAGAGAGACGTATTCTGTTAACGGAATTGGATGAGGTGGCAAACAAAAATGCTAATGTGGCATTCATTTTATGAATCTCGTTAAAGAAATCCTAATTTTCCAACTCTCTACTCTACTAGTTCCACCGCCACCATTCCCATCTTCTCTCAGCCAGTTGTTGTCCTTGTCTTTTTCGGTTTTTTTCTCTCCCAACTGTCTATTTCGCCATTCTTCCTCTCCATGAGCTTGAAGCTATGATTTCACCCAGTCTACCGAAACTCTGTCGTCGTTGTTGCCTTTCTATCATCTTCCTTTTCTCGTTGCCGTCGTCTTCACCTAGTGCTCGCCTTTAGCTGTCGTGCTTACCTTCCAGTTATGGTCGTTGTGGTTTTTTATTCCTTTAATTGTCGCGTTCGAGATTCATCGTGCTCGCATTCCAGTTTTAGTAGTCCTTTTTCTCTTTAATTCATGTTGTATTTTTAGCTTTTTGTTGATTGTTGTTACATTGTGGTAATTGCTTATTTCTATATTGTGGTTGTTGTATTGTAGTTTCTGAGGTGGCAAACAAAAATGCTAATTTTGACATCCATTTTTATGAATGTCCCGTTAAAAAAATCTTAATTCTCAATTTTTACAATTTTTCTAATTTGAAATCCTAATTTTCCAAATCTTTGTTCTACTAGTTCTACCACCACCATTCTCATCTTTTCTCAGCCAATTGTTGTCCTTGTCTTCTCTGGTATTTTCCCTCTTCCAACTGTCCATTCTGCCATTCTTCCTCTGCATGAGCTTGAAGCCATGATTTCACCCAATCTATCAAAGCTTTGTCGTCGTTGTTGCCTTCCCATCTTCTTCCTTTTCTCGTTGCCGTTGTCTTCACCTTGTGCTTGTCTTCAGCTATCATGCTCACTTTCCAGTTCTAGTCGTTTTGGTTTTTTATTCTTTTGATTATTGCGTTCTAGATCCGTCATGCTCACATTCCAGTTCTGGTAATCCTTTTCTTCTTTGATTCATGTTGTGTTTTTAGATTTTTGTTGATTGTTGTTGTGTTGTGGTAGTTGTTGGTTTATGTGTTATGGTTGTTGTATTGTAATTTTTGAGGTGAAAAACAAAAATGCTCATGTGGCATCATTTTATGAATGTCCCGTCAACAAAAAAAATTTTTAATTCTCAATTTTTTCAATTTTTCTAATTTGAAATCCTAATGTCCTAATTCTCTGCTCTACTAGTTCCACTGCCACCATCCCCATCTTCTCTCAACCAGCTGCTGTCCTTGTCTTCTCTGGTATTTTCCTATTCCAACCATTCATTCTGCCATTCTCCCTCTCCATGAGCTTGAAGCCATGATTCAACAGTCTACTAAAGCTTTGTCATTGTCATCGCCCTCCTATCATCTTCCTTTTCTCATTGTCATCATCTTCACCTCGTGCTCGCCTCCAGCCATCGTGCTCGCCTTCTAGTTCTGAACGTCATGGTTTTTTTATTCTTTTGACTATCATGTTCTTGATCTATCATGCTCACGTTCTAATTCTGATAGTTCTTTTTCTCTTTAATTCTTGCTGTGTTTTTAATTTTTTGTGGATGGTTATTTGTTGTGGTTGTTGTATTGTAGTTTCTAATTTTTGGTAGTCTTGGCAGCGACATTGACTTTGGCATGGGGATGAGAAAAGGAGGACAATGGCGTCAAGAGAAGGAGAGGATGATGATGCAAATTTGGAAGGAGAAGAAGAAGATGATAATGGCGTTGGAACGAGAAAAAGACAAGCCCTTGTAATAATGGTGGCTATGGTGCCACAATGGTAGAGCATTGGAAGCTGAGAAAATAGTGATTTGAGAATTAGGATTTTTAATTGGGATTCAATTAGAATTAAGGTTTATAATTGAGTTTCATTTGCCACATCAACTAATTCTATTAACGAAATATGTCTTTTTTTACGGATAGGTATTTTAGACACATTTTCAATATTATTAAGGGTATTTTTGTTATTAACAAAAGTAGGAGTTATTTATGTCAACGCTAAAATAATTCAAAGACCTTTTTTTGTGGATAACTCTAACCTAAACAATTGTATCTAACTCATCCTAGAATAAAGTTATTTCATTAAAAGAAATTACTAGGATAAACCCACCAAACACCAACTGTAAAAAGAAATTCATTATCCTTAAATTACTTGAATGTCCAATTATAAAATCCAAACTACTGTCCAAGAAAAACTAACAGATTATATCCAAGTCTTCCCAAATTCTTAAAGCCTTCGAATATAACCTAGGACAATGATCAATAGTCTTCCGATTATAAGTTGTATCTTGAACAAAGATCAGAGTTCATTAAACATCCCTTTTTTGATCCTTTTAGGAATATTCAGCGCCATAACCAAAGCTAGTTATCTAGAATATTCTAGCAATGCACGTTAGGAAAATATTTTTTATTAATATTAGTAAACACCTGATTTTTATTAAACATATTTTTATACTGATCCTATTAAGGGATAGTATTTAGGATTTATAATTTAGTATTTTGTTTTTTTTTTTGTTTTTGTTTCATAGAGTAACACTCAGTCCTTTAAAGATTATTTTATCGTAGATCAAAATTTTATTTAAATATTTATTATTGGTCAATAATTATTGTATGTACAAATAAAAAAAATTTAAACTTCTAACGCTTACATAAATAGACTAATAAACTTACCAGACTAATCCAAATTACTTAAAATTTAATACTTAAAATATAGAATATTGAATATTGACCAAGTGTTAACAAAAAAAAGTGAGATTTTTTATTGGTCATATTACAATGCTCATTATTAATATGCCAATGACAATGTCTCATGAAAGTTTTTGTTTTTGAGTAATACGTCAAATCAAAATCTAAAAAATTTTAGCATACAATTTAATTCTTAATAAAATTTAATCACTAAATTAATTTTTGACCTTTTATTTCATTACACACATTAATTTTTACATTAAATTTTAGATAAATTAATTTCTATTATTATTTAATAAAAATATATGAGTCTCTAAAATATTTAAAGTTCTCACATCAATATCTTCATATAAAACAAATAATATGATATAAGGACTGATTTTTCTAACCTAACAAAATAAAAGTTCGAGAACTTATTTGATGATTTAAATTTATTAAGAATTAAAATGTATGATTAAGAAATTCTTAGAGAATAATTTAGTGTATTACTTTAATTTTTTTTCTTTGTAAATATGTTACCATATATACCACTAATTTACACTAGGCAGGTTTACTTAAAATGCTAAAGATGAACATACAAATTTTGAATTAATTTCGTAGAAGTGCTATAGTAGCCATTTTATTTTCAGTAAAAATTCCCCTTTTAGTTAATGTTGCAAAAATACTAAAATAAGCCTACAGGCTTAATTATTTTGTTTGATTCTAATACAGTTAAATATTTGATTAAAAAAAATAAAATATCCTTTTAGTGAAATTGTAAGAATAGACTACCTTTTTATAATTAATTTTAGATCAACTAAAAATCTTTTAGGGTTTAATTACTAAATTCAATTTATTTTTAAGAAGACTAATATACTTTTTAACTTACATTTAAACGTGATATCTGGATTAAGGTGGTTTAATTGTATTACAAGTCAAGCATTTGAATTTCTTTATAGAATGATCGAAACATTTTTTTTTTGTTAATTTTGAAAGAATTGAAATACCTTTTTAGGATTAATTTAAACAAAAACTAAAATACTTTTTTTAGAATTAAGGTTGATAATTTTTAGTTAAATGGTAAAAAGTTAAATGATATGAAAGTATGAAAAGTACGATGAATTATGGTATTTACTAAGACAACCACACTAAAATTGAACTAGATACTTTAATTTTAGGTCATGAATACAAGAATCTATATCAAATAGAGTATTTTCTATTAGAGAGATACTCTCATGATAACATCTTCATGATATTTCTATAAAAATATATTCACATAAAAATGTTAAGGTTTAATTAATTTATCGGTTCTTATAAATTTACTGAATTTTCAATTAGGTCCTATATATATATTTTTTAATTAAGTCACTATACTATATCAGATTTTGTAACTAAATTTTTACCGTGACAAAAATATTAAAATTAACAGAATATTCTGTTAAATTATACAAAATATTAAATCAAATGTTAGGCATATTCGTTTTATTTAACAGAATATTCTGTTAATTTTAGCATTTTTGTCATAATAAAACTTAATTACAAAATCTGATATGATATAGAGACCAAATAAAAAATATATAAAAATTTAATTAAAATTTAACAAAATTAAACCAATAAAATAATTAAACTAAATATTGATATTGGAATATCCACCTCTTATTTATATTATATTCTTGTGAGGTACCATCAATTTTGCCGCTACTACGGAAAAAAGAAAGAAAGAAAAACCCATATTTTTATATATAATATTAAATTATTTTGTTTTGAGAAATAATAAATTAATTTATTTTATTCTGAAAAAATTTCCGTCTGTTCTTGAGAAGAGGAACACATATTATAAAAATAATACAATAAAGAGAAGAAAGAGGGAAAAAAGGAAATCATAAACAAGTGGCTTTTAATGCTCAATTCCACCCAAAATAAAAATAAAAAATCACAATATGGCAATAAAAGCGAAAAAACAACAAATTGTTATTTTTACAGTATAACAAAGTGATACATCATCATTCAATAACATTCGAACTACTAACGATATAATAAGATGATACATCATCGTTCAATACACACCAACTACTAACAATCAAGAATTTAAGCATTTAAACAAAATTACTTGAAAGGAAAGCCACAATTATTGCTTCACCTTTGGACAGAACGTGGACGCTGAGCTTGATGGATGAGTTGCTATTCCAACCATATTTAGTGTTTATGACAAGAAAATTAAGTAAATGTGTCTCATATTTAGGATGAATATTATAATCATAAAATCTTTATCCAAAAGTACGAATAAAGCGATACTATGATCTACTCAACGTCTCAATTATTGAATTGATAAATAAATACCATAATGAAAGTGATCATTAATAGAGAAATAATCACAATGATAATTACTATGATGTCAAAAGATGTGAATAGGTGTAGCTCTTTGTTTTACTTTTTTCTCGCGAAACACCTAGCTAATAATTTGTTTAAATTGATGTCAATATCATAACATATCATATTATGTCACATAATTAAAAAAAAACTATTATCTCTATCTATAAAAATTTAAAATACTAATAAGAACAAATAGTTAGAAAGAGAGATGAGAGAGAATGTGGGTGGGAAACACAGGGAGGACTAAGTATAGGGAACACGACAAAGATCTAAGAGTTTGGAACCGAGAAGCGTATCGAAGACTTGAGGATGAGTCTTTCTCAATCTTCGTGGACAACCTTTCCGAAGACATGTCGAGGAGAGAGTTATTTCAGCTATTCAACTGGACGGGACGCATAAACGATATATATTTATCACGAAAACAAAAAAGTGATCATATATACATCTTTGCGTTTATACGGTACCCCACGAAAAGAGGAGTCTTAAAGGCTATAAAGGAGATGAATCGAATGAGATTGAGAGGTAAGATTGTTTCTGTAGGGGAAGCAAAGTACAGGAGAATACCAGATAATAATGACACGAAGAGAACTCAGAGAAGAGAAGATGATCAAACCCTTATTCATTGCCAGCCGCAACGCGAAGTGATTCAGATCGAGGACCAGAAGAAAACATTAGTACCATGTAAGGAAACAAAACTAATTGATTCACAAGGAAATGGATGGACAAAAAAAATGGAAGTTACTGTGGCTAAAGAAAACCTGGAATGGCTACAAAGAAGCCTTGTGGGTGGAACAGCAACGGCCATTAACTTCAACTCGCTGAAAGAGCAGGCTGCAAAGAACATTCCCCAAGTCACCGAAGTACGAGAAATGGGCGCCTACAAAGCCTTACTGACCTCTAATAGTGTGTTGAGCGCAGAAGAGGCATACACTTTTAAGATGAATAGTCTTCTACAAGTATTTCATAGTGTTTGGCGTTGGGAGGAGTCGGAACAAAGTGAAACTAGAAGAGTATGGCTAGAATGCTTTGGAGTTCCGCTGCATGCCTGGTCAGTGGAAACTTTTAAAACCATAGGAGGCCAGTGGGGTGATGTAGTTGGGTGCAACTCGTTGACGGAATCGTGCAAATTCTTCAGTGTTGGACGAGTGCAAATCGATACCTGTGTAATGGATGTGATTAACGAATGGGTACATATTACAATAGGCATCAGTGGATTTGATGTATTGGTAAAGGAGCTGGGAAGCGAGAAGTATGGTATAGGGTGTAAGCTGGACAATGCTGCAGTCTGTGACATAAGTTGTGAGGAACAGAAGGAAAATACTGTAGGTAACTATACAGATGTGGCTGACAAATAGGTGAGGCGCACAAAGCCACCGGTTGAGGTAGACCAGGCAGCTGAACTGATTATGGCGGTGATGGGGGAGGGTGAAGAAGCCAAGGGTAGAATAGTGAATTTATCGAGTATTTTAAACGAGTGGAATTTTGAAAATTTTGAAAATTCAAAAGAGGATCGTCTTAAATTGGTAACATACGGTACAAGTAATGAGGCTTTTAAAAGGAGTGTTGATTTTGTGGGGGATGCTCTTATGAACAATAAAGAAGACTCAGACAAAATGCTATCCTGGAATTTTGGCAATTTGAATAGTGGACAACCACAAAGGAGTGCCATAAGGGGGACAATAAAACAATATAACAGATGCAAAAATAAGCCCAAAAAAAGGATCTGCAATAACATGGGCTGTGGAATGAGTATAGCCCAAATGCTCCAGCTACTCCAAATGGGTTAGGCGCTACCTCAAGCAATTCGGGTGGGCCCGATCAGGCGGTGACGGATCCAGATCAGCTGCAATGCGTCCCTGCTGCTGGAAGCCAACACAGACATAACGGCTTAGTCGAGGGAATCAGAACCAAGTCTGTCGGTGCTGGCTGGACTCAGATCGGACGATCACAAGGAGATGGAATTCGTCGGCGCTGTAACCGTCAAAGACCTTTGTGTGAGAACCATCTTGTACTGGTGAACGATGGGGCTGAGACCAAGAAGATGTGGAATGGTCGAAACGGCGATGAAGATGATCTCGGATATGAACAACAAGATCCAATACCAGGGGCGTTGTAGGCTGGAAGATTTGGACCTATCTAGGGGGACGATAGCGTAGAGGGGCAGGCGGCTAGAGACAAGGGTGATGAAGGTGCTGGCCGAGGAAAAAATGGCGGTATGGGGGAGGTGAGTGATGATGGAAATTTTGGGGATATTGATGACGAAATTGGCACAGATGGGGAGAACAAAAATGAAAGGAAAACTATAAATAGAATCCGGACCAATAACACAGGAGTTGTAGTTGATGATATGAATAGACGTTGTGAGCCGAATGAAGGCCAGAAGGTATTGGTGCAGGCTAGGGACGGTTTTGAAGTTGCCCACCCAAAGGGGAGAGGATGGAACTGAGAATGATGCGGATATTGGTGATAATCAAAGCTCAACATTGGAGGAGTAGATGGTGGAAAACAGGAGAACATGGAAGGTAGCAGTAGAATCTGGTGCTATGCTATACAACGAAGAATATGATATCAAGGCGAGGAAATTGCTCAGAAAAAAAGAATTGCGAAACAAAAGGCAAAATCAAGGCGCTGTAGACCTAAGAATAAAAACAAGGTGTGTAACAATCTTTTAAGATGATATTTAGTTCTTGGAATGTCAGGGGGTTGAGGGGGGATGGTAAAGTGAGAATGATAACGGATTTAAAGAAAAAATTTAGGCTGAACATGCTAGGTCTGATTGAAACTAAAAGACCTATAGTAACGAAGTTTGATGTGATCAGTTTGTGGGGGTATGATAGTGTTGGGTGGCATATGTAGAGGCTGATGGTGCATTGAGTGGGCTACTTTTAATGTGGGATGAAAATGCTTTTAAGATGAATAATTGTTATAAAGGGGAGAGATGGCTGTGTGTAGAAGGGATTATATCAAAGAATAATTTTAACTGTGCTTTGTTCTTGGTTTATGGTGCTCATACGAGAGAGGAGAAACTTGTGGTTTGGGAAGAGTTGAGCTATAATACTGGGTTGTGCCAGGTGCCTTGCTGCTTCATGGGAGATTTTAATGAGATTATAAACGTTGAGAAAAGAAAAGGTACTACTAGCTTGACAGCGTCTGCTGAGGACTTTAAGGATTGGATACAAGATATGCACTTGTTGGACTTACCGCTTAATGACTGTAAGTTTACATGGTTCAAAGGCCAATCCTGCAGTCGGATTGATAGAGTTCTGGTTAGCCTGGAATGGGTTGAAGAGTTCCCAAAGATTCGCTTAAGAGGAGGACCAAGGGGCTTGTTAGATCACTGCCCAATGATAGTGGAAGAATCAAGGCTAAGAGATGGACCTAGACCGTTCAGAAGCCTAGACTCATGATTTACACACAAAGGATTCCTGAGAATGGTAAGACAGGAATGGAGGGGGCTAGGGGAGGTACAGTTCATAGACAAATTAAAGGCCTTGACGGTTCCATTGGGGAGATGGCATAGAGACAATTTTGGGAACATGGATAACAAGATTATGAAATTTGAGGAAGAGATCAAGAAGATAAATGACATGGTAAGCAGTGGGGTATATGATGGAATAGTGGAGGCAAGAAGAAAGGCGCTAGTGACTTGTTGTGAGAAGTGGTATGTGAGGAAAGAAGTTTACTGGAAATAGATGTCGCGATCCCGGCTCGCAAAGGACATGGACAAAAACGCCAGGTATTTCCATAACATAGCTTCAACAAGAAGGAGGAATAACAGGGTTGATGCGCTGGTAATCAATGGAAGGTTGGTAAGAAATCAAGCAAGGATAAAAATTGCTATCAGAGAGTTCTACAAGAATTTATATCACCAGGAAGAGTCTCCTATGGTGGGTTTTAGGGACGGCCTGGTGGGTATGATATCTGAAGAGGATGCTGCAGCTTTAGAGATGTTACCTTCGGCTGAGGAGATTAGAGATGCAGTGTGGGACTGTGAATCTTCTAGAGCATCAGAAAGTGATGGATACAACTTCAATTTTATCAAGAAATGCTGGGATGAGATTGGGACTGAGTTCACAGCAGCTGTGGTGGGGTTCTTTCAGACTTCTAGGTTACCGGCCGATACTAATATAACCTGGGTTGCTTTGACACCAAAATTCATTGAGGCCAAGGAGATTAAATACCTTCGACCAATTAGCATGGTGTGCTATGTGTATAAGGTGATTTCCAAGGTATTGGTTAGGAGGATGAGATCAGTTATGCCAGGTCTAGTTGGTGAGACTTAGAGTGCGTTCGTCAAGGGCAGGAAGATACATGACGGGGCACTTATTGCATGTGAAACTGTACATTGGCTCAAAATGAGGAAAAAGGAAGCGGCAATAATTAAACTGGCTTTCAAAAGGCATATGATAGAGTCAAGTGGAGTTTTATAGACATTGTTCTGCAGAAGATGGGTTTTGGCCGAAGGTGGAGGGAATGGGTTATGGAGTGTGTAAGCTCAACCTCTATGTCGGTGTTGATAAATGGTTCACCAACCAAGCCGTTCAAGATGGAAAGAGGTCTGAGACAAGGTGACCCTCTATCTCCATTCTTATTTGTGCTTGTCGTTGACGTCTTACATAGAATAATCGAAGAGACAGTGAGAAATGGCCGGATAACCCCGTTACTTGTTGGGAGAGACAACATTGAATTGTCACATCTTCAATTTGCTGACGACACTGTGTTGTTCTGCCCACCGGAGGAGGAGACCATTAAGAATTACAAGAGGCTTCTACATTGTTTTGAGCTGATGTCGTGCTTAAGTATCAATTTCGACAAGTCCAGTTTGATCCTAATCAACTGTGAACAGCAGTGGGTTCGAAGTATGTGCAGCTTGCTAGGATGCAAGGAAGCTTCTCTTCCGTTAGATACCTTGGTGTCCCTCAGGAGTTAACCCGAGGTTGGTTAAGACTTGGAAGCCAATTATCGATAAAGTAGAGGAGAAGCTCAGCCTGTGAAAATCTAAGGTGCTGAACAAAGCTGAAAAGTTGGTGCTCATCAAGGCTGTAATAAACAGCTTGCTAGTATATTACCTAAGCTTATATAAGATGCCGAAAGCGGTTGCGGAGAAGCTGATCTCATTACAGAGAAAGTTCTTTTGGAGTAAGGAGGATGGCAGGAATGGTATGGCTTTGGTAAGCTGGGAAGTGGTCCAAGCCCCAAAAAAGATGGGCGGGTTAAGTGTTGGAGATGCGATGGTTCGTAACACAGCACTATTGTTTAAGTGGTTGTGGATGTTTTCAAAGGAGGAGTGTCCGTTGTGGAAGAGGGTGGTGTGCTCCTGTAACAATCTCTCTCCTAATGCACTATTATCGTCCCAGACATTACCTACTAGAGGGAGTCCGTGGAAGGATATATGTCAGCTACAAATAAAGGAGCAACATATAAGAGACAAGATGATAACTGGCTTGTCCATGGAGGTTGGTGATGGAAGAAGGACTCACTTTTGGGAAGATATTTGGTTAAGTGGTGGCTCTCTGAAGGATAGGTTTTCAAGACTTTTCTCGGTTTCAATTAAAAAAGGATCAGCCATAGGGGTGTGTGGATTTTGGGATGGGTTAGAGTGGATTTGGAACTTCCAGTGGAGGCGTGAGCTTTTGCAATGGGAGTTGGAACTTGTAAACCAGCTACATGACACTCTAAGGCCGGTTAAACTAGCTCTTGACAGAGAGAATAAAGTGGTCTGAAAGTTTGACAAACAAGGTGTTTTTTTCTACTAACAATTTTGTGCAGGCTTTGCAGGCTGAAACAATTCCAGATAATGTAACCAGTTATAGCTTCACTAAGACTGTTTGGCGAGGGTTAGTCCCTCCAAGAGTTGAACTGTTTGCGTGGTTTATTTTGATAGACAGGGTGAATACAAAGGAAAGACTAGGTCACCTCGGAATTATAAGTTTGAATGACAATATCTGTCTCTTGTGTAATAAGGATGTTGAATCTGTTCACCACTTGTTTCTTGGGTGCGACTTTACTTGGCAGGTGTGGTGCGCTTGGGTATCCGATTTTGGAAGATAATGGTCTATTCCGGGTACAGTGAAAGAACACTTTCTAAGCTGGACAGGTGTAACTTCTAGGAAGGAGGAGGGTAAGAAGTGGTTCATCATTTTTCTTGCGGTAATTTGGAACATCTGGTTGGAAAGGAATAGGAGGTTGTTCCAGAACACAGCTAAAAGTGTTGAGGAAATCATCAATTTGACTATTGCCAACTTCAAGGAGTGGGGAAGCCATGATCTCTTTAGTTGTTGATGGCAATGCCGGAGATGACATTGGGATATATTTGTTTTAGGTGTTTAAATTAGGTGTTGTTTTTTTGTTTGTTTTGCTCTTTGGTTACAAACTAGTTCACTCCACTTTTGTGTTGAGCCTCTTTGTTTATGAAAAAAAAACTAATAATTTATTTACTAATAAGTAAAATTACCATTTCTAATTATAAAAGATAGACATTTGTTAATAAAATTATTTAAATTCTAAAAAATTATTTAAAATTCACAAAATACTTTCTAATACAACTTAACTTTAACTTTTCTTTTTACTTCATACCACCACTTCTCCAATTTCAAACTCTATTACTATTTTTATCCCTGACTACCACCATCACTATCACCACCACCACTATCACTATTTCTATTACTTTTGGACTGGATCCTAACCTTCATCTATTAGCTCAAAACTTCACCCCATCACAAAACACCTAGTTCAACCAACTTAAGCACATGCCAGAATTTGAATTCGCAAAACCCATAAACCAGAGTTAGAATTCACAGCTTCAATTGGTGTAACAATGGCGCAAAAGAAGAAATTTCACAGTCTCATATGTAGGATCTACTCCCAACCATAAAACCATGCGAACAACCAAACTCAACTTCAAGCGCCTCATCCTCAGCCTCACAGTTCTCTTCTCATTCATTCTAGGTTTTCTATTCCTATGAAAATCCATCGAAATCTACCGCACTCCACTCTCCTTCGATCAAATCGAATTCTTCTCCTTGCAGCGGGAGTCCGATCCCTTACACTTTCCCTGCTGATTCCGAGCCATATTTGTTGGCGTCAAGACTTGGTCGGATCCTGGCGGCGAACATAGGAGTAAATAGCGAAGCAGCAAAGAGAACCCCAGCGTGGCAGAGAGGGTAGTTTGCGTGAGAACGAAACCAAGTATCGATGCAATCAACCTGAAAGATTTGTGAGCAAAGAGGCAAGGTTCGAACGTAATCATTGTCTTCGAATTCGAAGAGGCAAACAGCGCAGTCGCAGCATGAAGATGAACGACGAGAAGTGTCGTTGAGTTTGCTGTTGTATAGGGCAGCGTAAAGGAAGAAAGGGATGGTTTTGATGGTGATGAAGATAATAATGATGGTGGTTGGGGATGAGAGTGGTGGTGAGAAAGAATTTAGATGTGAGTGATGTGTGAAGTTAAAAGAAAAATTAGAGTTAAGTTATATTAGAGGGTATTTTAGAAATTTTAAATAATTTTTTAGAATTAAGGTAGTTTTGTTAGCAAAAATCCATTTTTTATAGATAAAAATGATAATTTTATTTATTCGTGAATAGATTTATCAGCATTATGAATTTTTATGGATAAAAATGATAGTTCACTCGTAAAATAAAAAAAAGCCAAGAGATTTTTTCTAATAAAAAACCAAAAAGGTTTGTCATTGTTAGGCTTGATGGTATCATTGGTATGTACATTTGTCACATACTCCTCAAGTCCTCAAGCATTTGGTTTGAAGCACGTAGCCAATAATAATGGACAACCTTACAAGGAAAATCAGCAAAACCGTGTGCGCCTTAATTTGTTATCTTCTTTCTAAACGCTTCTCATTAATAGTTGTAGACTACTTGTACATAGAACACGACATTTTCAATTTATCATTAATATGGACAATGCAGACACGCTGTTGTTTTGTTGTATCTTAGTCTAGCTTGATTCTTAAAAACTTAAATTAATTTAATTCTTACGAATTTTGATATTATATAATAAAATTATTTTTTTAAAAACTTAACTTCATAAAAATAATTATATATCTAATATCATATACTGCAGTATTCAATTAATTACCGTCAAATAAACAAAAACTAATAAATTATGATCTCTCCAATCTCCACCACCTAAAAAATAAAGTAAAATAAAACCTTTTATATGCATAACTACTAATTAAATGTTAATTATTGAATAGCTTTATAGCACCACCTAAACAGATGCTACTTAAATTTGACACTTAATATCAAGTCCACCACTTAAATTAACCTAAGCAACTTAAAAATAGTAGGTCTCAATATTAAGGGGGTCTAAAGTCTAAACAGAGTTCTACCAAAAAAAAAAAAAAAAGTCTAAACGGGGTAAATATATACGTCCAAGTGATGTTTTGACTTTTGAGAGTATCTAATAATTCCTCAATTATTTACCCTAAATCAAATTGGTCATCTTCGTATGAACGGGTTGACTTTCTCAACCAGAATACATCCCATTTTTACTTTTGTCTTTGATTAAAGCCTGGTTTTGGAAAATGAATTTGTTATTCTGAGATGAGGTGTTGCTTGTAACAGAAAATAAGGTTATCCAATTCGAAACCCACGTAAGGTAAGGGGTTTGTGTCCTAAATTTGTGTACCGAGTCAGCAAAGTTGAAAACTTTTCTGTCATCCGAAATGACCCACCAACCCTCTTTTTCTCAATCTGTTGTTGCTGACAGCGCAGCCTTTGCCCCAAACTCAAGGCTCCTTCCTTATCCCCCTCCGTCACAGATATAGAAGAAGAAGAAGAAGGTGGAGGGGTTCGCTGCTATTGCTATGGCCTAACATCAATAAAAAGCTTCTAGTTTTGGCGATTCTCACACACGCTCGCTCGAACTCATGGGTCTCGTGTTTTGCTCCCTCTCCAAATTCTTATTATGCGCCATTTCTGGAGCTCTCACGCTGTGTTTTGCCGTAGGTAATGATCAACAGCAATGTATACATGGTTGTTTTTCTTAATTTCATTTGCTGATAAATGATTGATTAAAGCTGGTTTACGTGCCCCAAAAAGTTTTGTTTTTGCATGGTGGGGCTTGAATAAAATTGAAAGAAGAAGAAAAAGAGAGGAAAAAAAAGGGGGGGGGGGGTTTAAGGTTAAACCCTTTTTCCGGGTTTTGTTTGACCAAAAATTAGGAGATTTTTATAGGATTTGCTTTTGATTTTGGAAAAGAATCAGAATTTTTCCCCCAACCTCTCTTTTGTCTTATGGAAGCTCGAATAGGAAAGGAATAAATTGTGTGCAAAAGTCAATTTGTTTTGGGGGATTTTATGAATTAATGAATTGATGGCAGATTGGCAGTGTAATTTCTGAATTCAGATTAGTTTGACGATTGTTGGTGTAGATGCTTTTGTATGGTAAAGTTTGTGAATTTGAGCGTCTAGGGGTTTTTACTGTTTTTACCTTATAGCAAGTAGCCACTCTTTTTAAGTGTTCTCATCTGGGTGTGAGGTTTGTTTCTATATTGGTGTCATGTCTTGTGTTTCTGACTTGCAGCTGGAGCCCTTACCGGAGCTATAGCTGGTGCTTTAGCTGCTAAGGCAACTCACAGTGGTTTGCTGCGGGGAGCTTCATTGGGCGCTGTTGCTGGGGCTATACTCTCGGTGGAAATCTTGGAAGCTTCCCGTGCATATTGGTGCATGGAGCAAACTGGCTCACGGGGCACGTCATCTATGGTTGGTACTCATTCCTCTCAAATTTTCCTTGGTTTGAAGTGATATATGTTTGTAACTTGGCAAAACTATGGGGGAAAACATGGCTACCTTTTAGTTTCAAATGTCTTTGTATGGGATATAGATGCTTTTTTTGCTTGGTTGTGCTTGGCTGTTAAGTAGCATCTGATATTTATAATAGTATGCTTTGTTTAATTCATTTTCTTAAAAAATGCAGGCAGATTTCATAGAGGAACTTGTACGTGCTAGGCTTATAGAGGAATCAATTTCACCTGACATTTTAACTGCTTACAATTTGCAGGTAATTTCTTTATTTCTGTTTCCTCCTCCTTCCCCATTGTCTGTCATCTGTGTCCATCTCCTCATATTTGCGTTCTAAAAGCGATGACTCTTAGCTATTTTAATGTGAATGTGCACAACCTTCAATTGGATTTTCACATTTTAAACTAATAGCACGTCACATATCATATATGAATCCAAAACTAACAAAACAGAGAAAGTTTCACCATGTAATTTGTAAGAAAGTAACAACGCAGATCTGAATTTATGGAACGTGAAGATATATTTGATTATTTATCCAGACAGTTACAACATATAGTATGACAGAAGCAAAACAATTTGACATCCGATAAGCTTGTTTCGACAATTGGAAACATTTGTAAGAGGCATAATCAAACATGGTCTGGTACCCTGGTTAATCGAATTATCCATACAAGGATTTTGCTTTCATTTATCTGACATAAGACATTTTAGAAGTGGTAGGAGACTTTGGACTAGAAATTTCACTTTCAACAACTTTTCCTGGGATATTCAGTTTGTTCATTCCAATCCAAATATAATATTGTTCTCATTGGATGATTTTTCATTAGTTGAACACAGTTGATTCGGCCAATCATATGATTCCCAATTGAAGTTGAGACTTTAGAAGTAAAATATGAAACTGTTGGACATCAAGACCAATCCTTGGTCTCCCATGCTACCAGTAGTTTTTTATCATGATTATTCTGTAGAACTCATATTGATCATTTTATATTTTTATTTACTTACGCATGAGTACAATAAACTTTCAAAATTCTGTGTGTTGATTCTGTATGCTATACTACTTCCACATGTTTACTGCTTACAAACTTTCATTGATTAGTAGTCTGTATGAGCATAGCTAGTTTCTAATGTATGGTTATTTTCTATAGTTTGAACAGGTTGCCCATGGTAATAGAGGCTACGATGAGATTCACGATGTTAATAATGTAGTAGCATCCAGAGGAATGACAAAGGATTCATTGAACAAGTTACCACAACATGTCATCTTGAAGGACATGAAAGCAGAGGATACCTGCTGTGCAATATGTTTACAGGTGATGTTCTTTCTGAGCCGATGTTTAAATATCCTGATCCCTTTTCTTCATGAATTCTTGTATAGCCACAAAGAAGCATTTGATTGGAGTAGTACATGTTACAGTCCTTCATTATCTCCATATGAACTTTAGATGATGTTGGTAGCGTAGTGACCCTAACAATGAGAGGTGAAATTTACAGGACATTGTTGTAGGAGAAACTGCAAGAAGCTTACCACGTTGTCGTCATACATTTCACTTGACATGTGTGGACAGATGGCTAGTCAAGAATCACTCTTGTCCTGTTTGCAGACGAACTGTGTAGTCATACTTTGCTCCTTGGCCGTTTAGGGGTTAAATCTTTTGAGAATTTGAACAGAACATAACCTTGTTTATATGCTCATCTCTATCATTGATTCCATTGCTCTAGAAAAAACAAGGTTAAAATGATACACCATCAAATGATAGACATGTGAACATATTCAGAGAAGATACAAATCCGTTTTTGTTATTTGAAAAGGGGCTATTGTACAGTTGCCCTCTCCCAGTTTGTATGTATCATTGTGTAATGCAATTCAATATATAGTTTAATGTAAATAAGAAAATATTGGAACCTAGACTAAACATGGATGTGGAGAAGTTCCACATTAAATAATCATGAACATTGTCTGCAAAGTACAAAACTACAAACTCAGAAAAATCAATCTGTGGTAATAAAGGTCGACATCTTTTCACTCAGACCATAAGTCTTGTGTTGAATATGTATCTGTCAAATACAAGCAGTAATTTGAATCACTGAGTATAAGTGTGTAACATTATTATTATACAATGATTTTTCACAATGAAACTATCTCCCAAACAATGCCCGCCACTATTTTACTTGATTATTTCTTATGCTGGCAGTAAATTTTGATCTTCAACCACCGAAGGCAAAACTTAATTGAAGAGATCTATACAGGGCAAACAGCTAGCAGCATTGATGCATAAAATGAATAGGACACCATGGAAGACTTCACACAGCAACTGGTTCAGGTCTTTTGCTGGTTTTGATACCTCTTATAGCTGCAAGGGATTGCAATCAAGCAAAGTATTCAAAAATCACATTTTCCAAGCATAGCAACATAAGCCAAACCATATATCAGAAATTATTATTTAATTGTTTACCTTCAGCATAATCTTTAGCTCCAAACACAGCAGAACCAGCAACGAGAGCATTAGCTCCAGCTTCAATCACCTGCCAAGCAAGATTAAACTCAGTTGGATCTTGCAATTTAAAAGGATCTCTGGTTTCTATACCCTGTAGAGCATCTGAATTTGATGAATAAACAAGTATGTGCTTCCCTCATTTCTTTATAGTAAAATACACTATGGAAATGTTGCGTTTTTCATGACTAATTACACTTGAAATAAGCAATAATTCCCCAATTCACCATAAACAAGACTTGTTACAGATCAGTCTAAATTATAGATGGATGGAAGATATTATTTATAAGGCACCTTGTAAGCATTTGCAGGACCAACACCACCATCCACTTCAATCCACGGATTTACACCCTGGTAAGAACGAGAGGTAGAAAAAATGCATTTAGAGTTTATGTAAGACACAGAAAGTTGAAAGGAAAGAACAAAATAATACACAAACACACGATGAAATGATTGCATCATGTACCTTCTCCACACACAATCTTCTCAAATCAGCAATTTTCTTTACTTGGCTCTCGATAAAACTCTGGCCACCAAAGCCAGGGTTCACGGACATAATTAGGACCAAATCAACCACTGCCAATACGATAGTAAAATATCAATTTTTCTATCTTTAACTACCAAAACAAATTAAAAAATGGAATGCAGAAGTTCAATATGTTGTGAAAGAAGTTTTTTTTTTTCGCTTTTTGTTACTTCCTTTAATTAGGAAACAAAATGTCCATGTATTTTTCATGAGTAGTTAAAATTAATAAGAAAATAAACTGAGTTTCCTGTTATATCTACAGAACTGCTCAAAATGTACCCTTTTGGCCAAGAGAACTACACAGTACACATATAGCAGAATAATATGCTCACTACAATTAGAACTCCAATTTACTGATAAGCTTCAGCAACATTTTGTTCTATACCAAGCCTATTATGAAGGTTGGTATTGGCCAGTGGGCTAGGCTTTAACAAGCCACATATAGCATACTGAGAACTAATAATTATGAATGTTCTTATTATGTAGCTAAAATATAGGGGGGAAACATGGGGAATCAAGTGCTCACCATCGAGAACATATTCTATTGCACTTAGTGGGGTAGCAGGGTTTAGGACAACTCCAGCTTTAG
This sequence comes from Arachis hypogaea, assembly GCF_003086295.3. NCBI lineage: Eukaryota > Viridiplantae > Streptophyta > Magnoliopsida > Fabales > Fabaceae > Arachis > Arachis hypogaea. Next base: position 110,893,636 of record NC_092036.1, read on the forward strand.
CTCCCAGGCTTTTCACCTATATCAAAAGAGTGTAATCATATATATTTGAACTGAAAAGCTAAGAGGGGAGTGGAAAACTTTCTAGTTCTGTCTTAAAAACATTTTTCCCCATCTCATATATGTTGTTCATAGCCTGAAACCAAGAAACCAATACTCTTTAAAATCATAAACTCAACAGTGAGGCCTCAAATTTCATGCTACAGAGCATATATAGCTTCTGGAAAAGGAACAATCCTGAGAAAAAACAAGGCAGCTTAACTCGAAAATTAATTTAGATACTTAATTGATATTAAGAGGCTAAGCATACCTCATCAGAAATAAGTAGATAGCTTCATATAAGTCTGGCCATATACAAAAAGAGACCAATGGCTTCTACTGCATTTTACCATAACCTAAATAATAGTTGATTACTTACCCACACAAACAAAGAAATGGATAAAAAAGAGAGATGTGAAGTAATTTTACCATTGGGTGTTCATTGAAATATTAAAACATTTTAGGAAATGCTGAGTTTTAGGATTTACTCCACTTTTGTTTTAGGAAATGCTGAGCTCATTCTAAGGTTTAATCCTCCTTCACAAATTTCCTTGAGGCTTTTGTGAACTCTTTCCATCCATATAATAGAATAGAAATATATGTACTAATGTAAGTAGACATGGCATTATCTCTACAGGTTAATTATATTGGTTAAGTTCTAATCAAGTTAATCCCCTTTGTATCAACTTTCAGTTGAAACAATATTAGTTAAGAAGTATACAGATCAAGAGGAAACCTTACTTGATTAACTGTCCGATGCAAATGAATGGTGGAAGATTGCTCACAGTGGATACTGACTATGTCAGCTCCTGCCTTGATAAAATCTGGCACCCGCTGTTCAGGTTCTACAATCATCTGCAGTGCTTTAACAATAGTCAGAAAAAGTACATACAACGTTAAGTCATCTAAATGCAAAATATGTATAAAGATGAGTACCAGGTGCACATCCAGAGGAAGATCAGTCACTGGGCGTAATGCATCAACCACAAGAGGTCCAATTGTAATGTTTGGAACAAAACGACCATCCATTACATCAACATGAATCCAATCACAACCAGCTAACTCCACTGCTTTCACCTAGACATGTTAAGGAACAAACTTCAAGAATCATAACTGCTGAAAATCAGAAAACATGGTAAGAGTGACTTGCTAACTAAAAGACATAGCTACTAATATTCGCAAACTTGGTAAATGGATTATGATTAATATATTAAACATTGTAAGAAACTGTTGTCTTTTGACTGATAATCTTCTTGTTTAGTAGCCAAACCAAAATATTGGATATTGAATACAGAATATAACGCGTATTATAGAACCTGCTCTCCCAATTTCGAAAAGTTGGCAGAAAGAATTGACGGAGAAACAATGATGTCACTCTTTGAAAACTTGTCCACACGAGATGAAGCCTTCACTATGGTTGAAAATCTCCTCCTGAACTCACAAGACAGCAATTAACAAATCAGGATTAAAGCAGAGCACATTATCCCTTCAAGAAGCACTACACACTGCATAAATATATTGACTTTAGGGGAAATAGTTTCATCAGAAGGTAGCAATTTCTTTATCCTGTTATTGTGAATAAGACTATCAAACCTCATGCATTGGCAATAGGCCAGTGTCAAATCTAATAGCAAGGTTGCAAATTAACGAATCATCAATTATCTGACTTCTAAAACAGCATAAAAGGTTGTTAGTTCTTGCTTCCCTTTCAAATGCCTAGAGTTGATTACATATAAGATCTAACAAAAACCAGCATAAGAATGGGACAACACTTGCATGATGGTAACATTCTCATCCAGAGCAAGGTATCACGATAGACACCCTAAAGGTGTTACAGAATTGAACTGATTTCAATCATAATAAAGACTTTCAGATTTCCACAGCAAAATTCAAAAAAAAAAAAAATTCCAGATTTCAATAGATTTGCTTCCAATGAACACAGAATTCAGTGAAAATAATAAAATAAAATAAAATAAAAACTCGTGACTTTATCTTGCTTAAAAGCGAAGAAAAAGGAAGGAATATACCTAGAGAAAGTGAGGGAAGGTGGTTGGGAAAGAGAGGTGTTAGAAAGATTGATTCCATTGATTTGGGATTGGAGGGTTGATGAACACAAGGAGGTAGCAGCCATCTTCGAAGTTTGAACCTCTTGGGATGTTTCAGTCTCTGGTGTGTGAAGTATGGTATGAAAAATATCCCCAAAAAATAAAAGAATATATATAGTGGGAAAATCGTGTGGATGACACGTGGTGTGTTGGTGGGGATTTGCTTATCGGAAATGGTTGGCGCTCTGCTCCTCACATACCATCGCGTCGTTCCTGACCTCAAAACGAAGGGAAGAGAGGACAGAGACTAGCAGCATACACACAAGGGGCATTTTAGGTTTTTCATGCCTACCCGTCGTTTATTTTATTTTAATTGACTTCTTTCCAACCTTATTTTACACCAATTCTTATCTTGAAATGTATTGGAAGTATAAATATTTTTACAAATATTATTTATACATTAAAATTAATTATTAAAAAAATTTTGCTTGATAGATAATATTTTTGTGAATAACATGAATAATGAATTTTAAAATTAGTTCAATAAAATAAAAATACATTATATTTAATTATTCATCTAAATTTTAATATTAGAGTAATTATTCGTATACCTAGTGAATTGAACATTTAATATATCTATTATTCATATTATTTGATATTTTTATTATTTGTTTTTACTTTTCTTTATTAAAATTTATCACTATATATTTATGTATAAATATATATTATATATATATATATTTATATTTTATATTAATAGTTATTTTAGAGACAGGTTTTAATATACACCTAATATAGTTAAAATATTTTATATAATTATTTAACTATATTTGTTCTTAACTATTTTTACGAATAATATAAAAATTTATTTTTGTTAATAATGTTATATATTTAAAAAGATAAACAAAATTGTTTTATATTGATAGATCATCAAACTTAAAAACGAAAAATAATCTCGATTAATTAAAAATTTTATTATTTAATTTTTTAATCCTTTTAGTGAGAGTTTGGGAGATAACTTTAAAAAAATAAATCGATCTTCTGGTTTACACACGATAATTAAATAAGTTTTTAAAAAATTAATCAAGTTAATTTTTCAATTTTAAAGCATAAATCAAGTTAGTACAAAAAGTATCTTAATCAATTTAGTCATTTTCTGGATAGATTAATTTGTTTATGGGATGAAAATAAGATATTAATTTAATTATTATTTCTATTTAATGACTAATTAAAAAATATTTCATACCGTTAAATTTTTATATTATATTAAAATAATTTACAACTAGATGAACTAAATTTTGAGTTTTTTTAGAATATAAATTAACAACACTGTAATTATTACATGTTAACTCATAAATTAACAACAAACTACAGATATTGTTATAAATTATTCATTAAATTTTACTTACAAGATTGCGAATAAGAGGACCTTCTTTGTCGATAACATTTAGCTACCGAATATTATTATTAGCATGGAGCTTCTTTTTTTTCTTCTCCTGGAGTTCAACTTTGGTATCAGACATCCGTGTACCGTGTTCCTTGAACTACTTCTTAATGATTGCGATGCCTTAATCCTGTACCTTGTTTGTTTCTTTGTTGTTCCATCACTAAATATTCAGAATCAGACATTTTTGGTGACCAATAATTTTTAATATTTTTATTTATATTTTATCAGTATAAATATTAAATTATTTTAATAAATAAATTTTATTAATTTATGCATATAAATTTTAATAAATATAAATATAATATTAATTTATGTATGTAAATTTTAGTAAATATAAATATAAATTATATGTAAATTTTTATAATTATGAGCATAAATTATTCCTGATTTCAGAAGAAGCAGAGCCTATACAAGACAAGAAGGGCAATGCCTTCTCTCAATTATCAAGTTTTTTTTATAAATTTTAATTTAGTCCCTTTCAATTTTTTTTTTTTTTTGTTAACGATAATTTTTTTTCTCTCTCTAAAAGTTAATATAACTCTGCTCCTAGTTAGCCAAATAATAGTCAAAATAATAATATTTACTAACCATGTAATATTGTTTATTCAAATAAATAAGAACTTATGATTAATAAAGTTGGAACTTATGGTTTTAAGTATATTTTTGGTAAATAAATAAGAGTAATGTCAGCCGTTTAAATTTATTTTAAGCGGAAGATTTTCTATCCAATTTGCCAAAATTATGACAGTGAAGTTGAATTGGTTGATTGTATTGTAAGCCCGAATATTAATCGTCAATTTTTTCTTAAAAAGTAAATATCTAATTAATTTTTAATAGATTTGTTATTTCGTGACTTTCTAACAAAGTTTTTAATATATGTATTCAATAAATAAAATTTTAATAAATTATCCTATATGATAATTAAATTTTAAAAAATATTAATTTCTTTTAAAATAGTAAAATAACTTTAAAAAAAATTTAAAATAATAAAAATTTATTAAAAACTGAAATATCTAATTTAAAAATAGTTAAAGGCTAATTTAAATATTAATTTTTTAAAAAATTATTAAGTTACCAATACTTTTTTTTGTCTAACATTTAAACAAATACTAGTTAACTCTATATTTTCTATAGTAAAATCTAACAAGAGATTCACATTGTGCGCAAACAATATAGATGCAAACTATAATGACATGAATGTATGTTCATATTTTGTATTTTATTTAGTATAGAAAATAAAAGAGATTATGTATGGTGTAAACAAATTTATTTAAATTTTGAAAAAAATGGAAAGAGTTTCCATAAAGGAAAAAGAAAAACTAATGAAGTTTATGTGATGTTTTTTGTCGTAACTGAGGATATGATGAATTGAATATTAGGTAAAAATAATTGGTATATATTTTTATCATTTTGATTTATTAAGATTTTATTTGTATTAAATATGAACATTTAGAATGAGTTTATCAAAAGAAATAATAACAAGAAATAAAATAAATTTTTAACGGTGTAAAAACTACAAAAAAATATAGGTTTGATGTAATAGAAGTACAAAAAAAGTAGTTAAAATGACATAACTAAAATAAACCATGAAAGCCTTAATCCTTTGTGACGATAGGATATGTTATATGGCAAGATTGATAGTATTTAATATTCAAGATATGGATGTTGTTGCTGGATCAGTAAGATTGAGAATAATATAAGAAAATTATAGGTTATTATATAAATTCTGAAAAGAAAAAAATATTGATCAAACGTATTATCATGGTCAACAATAAATTAAAGTTGGAGCAATATTAGATGAGGAAAAAGAATAGATTTGTATAAGGGACTATGGATGTATATACAAATGAGATGATAAAGAAAAGATACCTCAAGTTGAATCTATTATGATATATTTCTGAAGACTTCGGGATAAACAATATTTTCTGTGTTGTTAGTGTTTTCATCATGAGTAATTAAATTTTTTAAATTTTTTTTATTTGTGACTCTTGAGATGGCAACAAAGTTGGCCTTGTGTAAACACTAGTTTTTTCAGTAGCAATCCGACATAGTCTAACGATTGTCTTTGACTTTTATTTATTGTCATTGTATAAGATAACATAATAGGAAATTGTCTCCTTTGAAATCTAAATGGTATCCTTACATTTGACGATGTGAGTGTCATTCTAAGAATGAGGACTTTATTGAGACAGTGGCTAGAATTCAATAACTTTGCCTCAATAACTTTATCCCCAAGTCTCGTAATTATCAACCTGGTACCATTGCAAAGCCCTTATGAGTGATCAATGTTTCTGATAAGCATAACAGAACAACCGACCTTTAGCTTCAATTCATGTGTTAGGGAATTATTAGAATCAATTTAGATCAATTAGTATCGTCTATATTTATATAGTATATTTGTACATTAATTGTAGGATTCTATGTCTTTATTACTTTTATTCATTTAGCACCTATAAATACCTCTTATATATTATACCTTTGATCACAACTCAATAATACACTTTTCATATTATTCTCTCAGTCTCTTGTTTCTATCATGGTATCAAGAGTTTGGGTTTTTTTTTTTTTAATGAATATTAGTTCATAGCCCCTTTGTTTTTCCTTTTTCGGCAATGTTCTTTGGCGTCTTTTTTCGTTCTCTTTTCGACGCTTTGGTTCGTCACCCCCGTAACCATCTTATTCGTCTTGTCGCCGTGATTCCAACGCAACGAAAACCGCCACCATCCGCCGCCAGACGCGCCTCCACGCGCCGCCGAAAGACGCTGCCACGACCATGTTGATCTTCCTTCCAGATTCCACCCGTGCCTCTTTGCTCGCAAATTTCTATCTGTTTCCGACGTTTTGGTTCGTCACCTCCGGCATCATCGTGTTCTTCTCTCCGTCAGCTTTCCAACGCCGCCAAGATCGCTGCCAGAAGCCCTCGGACGCGCCGCCACTCGCCGCTGGAAGTTTGCTGTCCACCTCCATTGTTCCTCCTCCAGAAGCTTCAGCAACCGTTAGATCTCAGCGCTGATCGGACGTTCCTCCCGCTGCCACGTGCCGCCCGAAGCTTCTTGTTTGATCCGCGCGTCCCGGCCCGACCGTGCGCAACCTGGACCGACCCGACTTTGACCCGCGTCCAGCTCCTGCCAGCGTGTCTCTCCTACTCCTCTCCGGTGCTGCCATGTGTCTTCACTCCTCTAATGTGGCACTAACGTCACTGTTGACGTGGCGGACAAGTGGGTCCCTCCCTAAGATTTTTTGGTGAGCTCTTTCCAATTCTGCACTCCGATTTCTCATTTTCTGCTCTGAAATTGCCGTTTTCTCTCCTCTCTTTGATCTTTGTGACTGCTATCATGGAAAAGTCAGATGTTTTTGCTACCACCGACAGAAAGGGTAAATTCTGTCGAAACTGTAACCGTTCTGGGCATCTCTTCCCCGACTGTCCTTCTGTTGAATGTCGCACATGCCACCAGAAAGGTCATCTTAGCTACCATTGTTCACAGTTGTTCTGCCGTTACTGCAAGCTCTCGGGACATTTAATTGCTGCCTGTCCTACTCGCCCACCATGTCCTAGTCCACTCAACTCGTCTCCTGTCTCTCTTTCTGATATTGCATCTCTTCTTCAGCGTCTTCTCTCTGTTTCTGGTAATACTCCTGCTGCTTTTTCCACCTCTCCAGGTAATTCTAAATGGTACTTTAACTCAGGTTGTTTTAATCACATGTCTCCGTTGCGTAATATTTTCTCGTCCATGTCTACCACTACAAATGGACCGTCTGTCAATACTGCAAATGGCTCCCTATTGCATGCAACACACAAGGGTTCTATATCCCAGTCGACTCTTAATCTTCCTGATACTTATTATATTCCCAAATTAAACTTCAATCTTATTTCTGTTGGTCAACTTGTTGATCTGGGTTTTGAAGTCACTTTTTCTGTTTCTGGTTGTCGTGTACAGGATCCTCGGATGGGACAAATCATCAGGACTGGACGTAAGGTCGGAAGGTTGTTTGAACTCGAGAATCTTCATATTCCTCCTATACTAAATCTCTGTGCTGCTTCTTCTCCCTCTACCCTCCACTTATGGCATCAACGTCTTGCCCACACCTCCCTAGGAAAACTGTGTCCTCTTGTCTCTCAGGGTGTTTTAGGTCAGGTTTCAAATGAATCTTTTGATTGCATTTCTTGTCAAACTGCCAAACAACCTGCTTTATCTTTTCACAATAATTCATCTCTTGCTTGCTCTCCTTTTGATCTCATCCACTCTGATGTTTGGGGCCCCGCTCCCACTGCCTCTATGGGCGGAGCTCGATACTTTGTCATTTTCATTGATGATTATTCCCGTTTTACTTGGGTTTATTTGATGACTAATCTCCATGAGTTACCTCAGATCTATATCAACTTTGCTACTATGATTAAAACTCAGTTTTCCAAGGTCATTAAGGTTTTCCAACGTGATAATGCTATGGAATATCGTGATTCCAAATTCTTAGCCTTTCTTGCAGAATAGGGTACTTTGTTTGAGTTTTCTTGTCCTGGTACATCTCAACAAAATGGTAGAGTTGAACGCAAACACCGTCACATTCTTGACTCCGTCCGTGCAATGCTTCTTTCTTCTTCGTGTCCTGAGCGTACTTGGGGTGAAGCTGTTCTTACTACTGTTCATATTATCAATAGACTCTCTTCTTCTGTTCTTGGTAATGTTACTCCCTTTGAGCGTCTTTATCATACCTCCCCAGATTATAGTTCTTTTCGAGTTTTCGGTTGTGTATGTTTTGTCCTTCTTCAGCCTCATGAACATAGTAAACTTGAACCTCGGGCTCGTATATGTTGTTTTCTTGGTTATGGCACTGAACACAAGGGTTATCGTTGTTGGCATCCTCTCTCTAAACATATTCGTAAATCTCGTCATGTTGTCTTCTGGGAGCACCACATGTTTTCTCGATTCTCATCCTTTGAGTCGATTCCTACTACTCAGTCACCTTTGTTTACTAACCCCAATGTTGATCTTTTTCCTAGTGATGATTCTACAGGTTCTATCTCGAGTGACCCTCCACAGCCTCCTGTTCCTCCGCCTTCTCCATCTCCCGATGATTTCAGACCGGACGATGATCCTGCTCCTACCGTCATGCCTCCTCCTCCCGCTCGTTCTTCTAGGGTAAGGAATCCACCTCCTCATCTTCTTGATTACCATTGCTTTTCTACTATTCTTCATCAACATGAACCTAAGACATTCAGAGAAGCCTCCTCAAACCCAAATTGGCAACAAGCAATGCAAGAAGAATTACAGGCACTTGAAAAAGCACACACTTGGGATCTGGTTGATCCTCCTTCTGATCAGGATGTTGTGGGCAGTAGATGGGTATACAAGATCAAGACTCGCTCTGATGGCTCTATTGACCATTATAAGGCCCGCTTGGTTGCTCAAGGTTGTATGCAAGAGTATGGTATTGATTATGAAGAGACTTTTGCCCCTGTCGCTCGTCTTACGTCTGTTAGAGCTCTTCTTGCCATTGCCGCGGTTAAAAAATGGTCTCTCAGTCAGATGGATGTGAAGAATGCATTTCTTAATGGGGATTTGAAAAAGAAAGTCTATATGAAACCACCTCCGGGATATCCTTGTCCTTCTAATAAGGTTTGTCTCCTTCGCAAGGCACTTTATGGACTTAAGCAAGCTCCTCGTGAATGGTTTGACAAGTTCAGCACTATCATATGCGGTCTTGGTTTTACTTCTAGCCCTCATGAGAATGCGCTCTTCATTCGTAAAAGCAAACGTGGAGTTGTTCTTCTACTTTTGTATGTTGATGACATGATCATTACTGGAGATGATGTTGATGGTATTTCTGATCTCAAGGCCTCACTTCACCGTACCTTTGAGATGAAAGATCTTGGTTCTCTCAGCTATTTTCTTGGTCTCGAGGTCATCTCCACCGATGATGGCATCTATCTCTCTCAGGCTAAGTATGCTTCAGATCTTCTTGCTCGCGCTGGGATTACAGATAGTCGCACTGAGTCTACTCCTCTTGAGCCTAATGTTCGATTTACCCCTATGGATGGCACTGTTTTGGATAATCCGACTCTCTATCGACAGTTAGTTGGCGGTCTCGTCTACTTGACTGTCACCCGACCAGACATCGCCTATCCGGTTCATGTACTTAGCCAGTTCTTGTCAGCTCCTCGTACTACTCACTATGCGGCAGTTCTACGCATTCTTCGCTACATCAAAGGCACTCTATTTCATGGCTTTTATTTTTCTGCCCATTTCTCTTTGTCTCTTCAAGCTTACTCCGATGCTGATTGGGCTGGTGATCCCACTGATCGTCGTTCTACTACTGGTTACTGTTTATTTCTTGGCAATGCTCTCATTTCTTGGCGTGCTAAGAAGCAAACGTTCACTGCTCGCTCAAGCACAGAAGCTGAGTACCGTGCCCTCGCTGACACCACTGCTGAAGTTGTCTCGGTTCGTTGGCTTCTCGAAGATTTGGGTGCTCCTCAGTCGTCCCCTACTGATGTTTTTTGTGATAACCGCAGTGCTATTCAGATTGCCCATAATGATGTGTTTCATGAACGCACCAAACACATTGAGATTGATTGTCACTTTGTTCGGCAACGTATCCTTATTGATGCTATTCGTCTCATTGCTGTTGGAACACTAGATCAGACTGCTGATATCTTCACGAAGGCTCATCACCCGACTCGTTTCCAGACTTTATTATCCAAACTCAAGTTGGTATCCTTAGCTCCCACTTGAGTTTGAGGGGGGATGTTATTGAATTATTAGAATCAATTTAGATCAATTAGTATCGTCTATATTTATATAGTATATCTGTACATTAATTGTAGGATTCTATGTCTTTATTACTTTGATTCATTTAGCACCTATAAATACCTCTTATATATTGTACCTTTGATCACAACTCAATAATACACTTTTCATATTATTCTCTCAGTCTCTTGTTTCTATCATCATGATTTAGAAGCTCTGAGCACTTAAGTGTTGCTAAAAATTATGGTGTGTGGATGCCATCAATTTCAGTGCTACCTCCTTCGGACAGAGACTTATTGGAACTAATATAGGTCTTGTACTGATTGTTGTTCATTATAGTCGTGTAATCATTTACCTCATTTACAACATAAATTATAGAAGCTAAAATAGCTCGACCTTTCAAGTGGCTTTCGTTAGCCATGTCAGCAATATAATTAGAATAGATTGCTTTAATCATTGCCTGTATAAGATCATTATAATTAGTGATAAGCAATTCAGGAGGTATGTTAATCATGTTGCATCCATCACATGTTCCTTCAGATGTTTCGTTGCCGATCTGAAGAATCCATTCAGAAATTGATTTAAATCTTCTGCCGAAGTATCTGTAGTTATACATTGCAGTTGCATGTTTACAGTGAGTTTTAATATTTCACAATGTTACCATAGATATGATGAGTTTAAAGACGCATTTACGATGTCTTGTCTTGTTCCTTTCGGGATCACTGGTAAGATTTGTCTAAAATTTCTGCCGAAAGTAATTGTTTTTCCCCCCAGAAGAAAATTTTTTATTCTGATAATCTTTGAACCTCATCAAATCTCTTATTGTCTTATCCAATGCCTCGAAGCAAAATTTGCTCATCATAGGAGTTTCGTCCCAAATTATGATCTTAGCTGTTACAATTAATTCTGCTAATGGATTTTCTTGCTTGATGTTGCAAGTTGAGAACCCATCTGGAGTTAATGATATGGCAAACCTAGAATGTGCAGTCCGACCTCCAGGTAGCAATAGAGAGGCAATGCCGCTAGATGCAATAGTTAAGACTATTTTTTTCTTTGATCTTAGTACCGAAACTAAAGTTTTCCAAAGGAAAGTCTTTCATGTACCTCCGTGGCCATACAAAAAGAATACACTCCATGTTGACTTTTGGAAGCATTGATGATCTTATCATAAACCCTTCTTTGCTCTATAATTAATTTGGAGAAGCACTCGTTGTGTTGCTTTTCTAATGACACGATCATAATTTAACTCATCAAAGATCATTTTATTTTGTGTTCTGAGATGGTCAGTATCTCCCAATGAAAATGGCATGGTTGGGTAATCTTGCAAGCCTTTTCCATTACTGTTCAATATTTGCTCGATCTCAATCAACGTTAGATTCTTTAATTCTTCGTCACTCAAAGCTAGATCTGAAATGTTGAGAAGGTAAAAATATCATTTACTATTGTACACGAAAATTGATGGTAGATAAAACAAAGACAACAAAAATATGTAAGCAACATTTTAAAGATTTTAAATTTAATTAAAATGTTATTTATTGCAATTGTTTGCTTACCATGTAGGCCAAACATGGCTCTATGATCATGCAAAATTTTATCGCTCAATAGCATGGCTGTTTTTTCCCAAACAGCTTTGAGGCATACCATTGAGTTAGACCACAATAGAGTTGCAAAAAACCTTCGCAAATAATGGCCCGAGCTCCAATGACTTGCTTTCTCAATAGCATCAATGTATTCTTTGTCGTCATAAAGCAAGCCGCGTACATAGCATGTATCTCGAAATGATGAGTAAATAACACCATTGTAAGTCTAAATGTCTGCATAGCTTGTTGGTCTCTTTACAATATTTAACAACAATCTTAAATAATATAGCTCACTAGATGATGGTGGAACAAAGATCATCCTTCAATGATTTTAAAACTTCTATATATTATATGATGATACATTTAACTTTAAAATTGAATTGTTAATCTAGTAGCTAATTAAAATATTTTTGTCCCATGACTTGGGTTCAAATCCCAATTGTTACATTTTGAATATTAATAGTGTATTATATTTTTTTAGAACAATCTTTTTGATCCATAATTCTTTTTTCATTGTTCCTTCTATTCTTTATTTTTTTCATTAACCAATTATTTTAATGAATTCTTTTTCTATTGTTCCTTTTATCTTTTTAATATTTCCTTAACTTTTAAATCTATTATCATATAAAAAATACTTTAATTTTTATAACAAATTCTAATTAAATAGTAAAAAAGTATATACATAAAAATTAAATTATTTTAACAATTATTTATTTCTTCTCATGATATTAAAATAATAACATATTAAATAAATTATATATTAGTATAAATATTTTACATATTTTGTTCCCTAATTTATTTTAAATGCATATATAAAAAATATCAGAATAACTGGTCTATATTATTCATATTATATTATTTATAATAATAAAAGATAAAAATTAGAATTTTAGTTATTATAAATGATATCAAATATAACATTATTATTTTTGAGTAGAACTTTCTATTTTAATATAGTACTTATTAATAATTTTTATTAAAAATAATAATAATAAAATAATATCATCAATTATATAATACAATATTTAATTATATAGATATTTTATTTTCGGCCCCCTCTTCAAAAAATTTCTGAATCCGTTCCTGACTATATGGATAATTAATTTTTAGTTTCTATAACCTAAAGTAAATGATGGGTGGTTGTTAAATAAATGGAATGTAAAATAAAGATAATATAACTTCTTTTCATAAACTGGTGAATATGAGAATTGAACCATGTAAATGGACTCAATAGCAAGTTTTACCTATTTTAATCTTATATGTCAATGAATGAAATTGATAATTTCATAAGTTAAATGGTTATATTGAGACATTTTTTCATGTTAAAGCTTGAAAGTTAGATTCTAAAATCTTTTACGGTAGATAGGTTCATCACCGAAAGGTGGGCGTGGCAAAAATTTACTCCTAAAGCACAAACCTGTATTGGAGACGTCAACTGTATTCATGTGCAATGTTTCATTCGGTATTAGGTTTGACTGTATGTGGCCATTGTGTATTCCAAGTCTGCTAAATTCAAAAGATTCAATCAATTATGTTATAATGAATGAATATTTTGTTGGCTCATATCTCAATATTCGGAATAGATGCTCTAAGTTTGTTACTAGGAGGAAATTCTCCAGGATTTTGTTGGTTGCCTAAACGGGAACTGGTAACTGTGCTAGTATGAAATTCATGTGCATCATCTCCACTGGCTTCATCTGGATTGGAAAAATGCACTACAGAAACAATTGTGTTCTTCATGCGAAAAAGTTGTACATGCTTTTGATTTGTTATTAATCATTGTTTCAAATACTTTGCCAAGTGAAACTTTTATATATTTGTATACATGAAGAAGCAGCCTTTAAAAAAAAAATTAAATGTAACCTTCGCTGGGTTGCATTGAAATAAGATGGAGGTATGTAGGGTGGTTGGTTCTAAGTTGGTTTTGCCATCTAATGATGCATTGAGCACCTCGCATGTCAATGCTAGACCTTTGCAAGACCTGAAAAAAATGACACCACTTTGACTTTCATTTGAAAAAATCTTCTGGAACATTGTTGGATCTAAAAAGGAAATATTGTGGCTTCATCATTTTGTTCTTTGATACCATTCAAAAAATACATTGACGTCACCAGGGATAATCTATCTTGAAGAATTATGAAAAAGAATGGAAGGAGATTTGTACCTTTGCGTGTAAGTAGAGGAGAATTTGTTGGTAGCAAGAATGATTTTGCATTGGTGAGGTCATGTGAAGATGGAGTTAGAATGTGCCGGCCTGTGCCCACACTTCTTGAAGGCTTTTGAGCATAGCAGTAATGATGACTTAGATACGAAGTTAATTGCATCGTGTTTTCTGCACCTAAAAATAAATAGTGTATATATTTTAGTTACAATTGACTTCTTTGTTAAACATTAACAACATGCATAAAATTTGTAAGTCTCCAAACGTTGAGGTGTTCTCCTTGTGATGGAGGAATCTGAACCCGAGAAGTTTTCAGGGATGTTCAAAAACTCTACTAAGTGTTTGGTCAGTGGTGTCCAAAATTCTTAAAGTGGCCAATTATGATGTCAGCTTATTTTTGAAGGTGGCACTAATTGATAGGTTTAGAAAAATTGGATCAATCGGGTTATAGTTAAAGTTTGAAACATGCATGTTTTGGGTAACCTTCATTAGCTAACAAATATAATTAAGAATAATATAATGGAGTGGTCATAACTCAAAGATGCCATTTTGTGACAATTCAACATGATAGGCTTCTCTAATTAGTTGGGGTTCCTAATCGTTAAAGCAAGAAAGTTAACTTTACAACATAATTAGAAGATTTATCTGAAAAAATAATAAGCAATTGAAATATGTGTACAGTGTAGCTGAAGACAACATTAGTTATTGTTTTCCATTAATTATTTTTCCGGCACATATAAACCGTGAACATGACATACCTTGTAGTAAAGGTAACAACAGCTGCTTCAGGGGGTTCTATGTTAGCATTGTTGAGCTACACACTCACAAGATTGATGCATTGTGGATAGATGTTGCTACTGCAGAAGGTCCCGTGTTACTTACTTCATTATTTTCTACAACGTGTTATCACATATGAGATAAAGCTTGGTAATGTACGAACAAAGCATATAAACAACAGTAAAATTGTTTCATCTAATCTAAACATATACTTTAGAAGCATCTTTGTGGTAGGAATCTATTAGCTTTCTTTTTTTCAGATAGCTTTTCGAATTCGTTCCACCTAGCTTTTTTAGCATTGGAAAGATTTTGCTCTATCTTGCTCATGTAAGTATTGCAATGCTCGAGGTCTGAATGCTCAGGAAAAAAAATGGTTCGGAAGTAGTTGAGGATATGTTTGGTGTTTATTGAGAATTAGTGAGATTTATGCTATTTTACATTTAAGAATGAAAATGCAATTGGAATCTTCACCATTGCGGTTCAGATGAAGTTCAGGCGTGATCCCATAGTTTGGTTGCTTTGATGAGGAGGCTACATGCGTGGCTTCTTAGGGAGAAATATAGGAAATGAATGGTTTATGATGCTAGCTGTACTTAATTGGCACGAAGCTGCATTTTTCACTGCTACAGAGAAGCAGTGGCATATGTCTTTCAGTACGTACAATGCTGAGACTAAAAACAGTCAATTCTTTTGGTGTAGCTCTTGGCATGTATAATTTAATAGATACTGAGTGAAAGGTTAAAATGACATGACTTTGCACTGTAAAAAATGAAAGGTCCAAGTTGGAGTGTAACATTTTGTATGTTTAATTAGATTATCCATATACAGACTTTAGAAATTAACTATGCTCGCAGTTGAATCTTATCCTCTATATTATGCTTAAGTCATGCGACAAAAGAATTTTCTTTTAAGGACTATGATTTAAAGTTCAATGTAACCTTAGTTTGGAATGACTTATGTTTGCCTTCATATGTAGATATATTTGGAACCTTTTTGTAAATCAGCTGAGGATGCAACAAAATTTTAGTAGCATGAAAACTAATACTGAATACATGTAAGCTATTATATCATACCAAATAATTAGAGGGTTTAATAGTATAAATTAACCAAAAAATATAATTGAATAATTTACTTTTCGAATCAATGGAAGAATAAAAAATAGAATTTAATTTTCAGGTATTAATAGTATAAAAAATTTATATATTTATTCAATTAAATTTATATATTTAGGTGATTTTTTAAATTATAAATTCGATGATATTAAACACATATTCAACTATCAATAAGTTAAAAACAACATTAAAAACTAAATCTTTTTATTAAAAGAGTTGCATATCAATCATAAGAGATGACATTAATAATTTTTATTCTTAAAAAAATATAACATATGAATTGTCATAATATGACACTCACATAGCAGTAAGTAAATTGTCTCACAAAATTTATAATCTTGTTGACAATATAAAAAAATATTTACTTAAATATAATCCTAAACAATGGTGGTCAAGACTTAATCTTATTTTACAATAAAAAATTTGACATTTCTTAATTTACTTTATTTTTAGCATTTTTGTTTTAGGTTAGTTCTTATTTGTGAAAAATATATTGCTTATATTTTTGTTTGTACAAATGTCTTCATATATATGAACTTCAACAACTATTACTTATCCATTTATGTAGATACATGAGAAAAATCATATTCAAAAGAAAAAAAACATGGTCAATATACTAAGACCAAATTCTTTTTTAAACTATTTTGCAATCTCATATTAATTAAACCAAGAATTGCTCATATTAATCAAACAAAAAAATGTAATTGCAACAAAGTAAATTAATACTGAATGCATGTAAGCTACTTCCAAAGACATGGTTAATTCACTCTTTGTCACATTGATACTTAAACCAATCAGTAGTCCATTAATAAAAAAAATTGAGAAGATTCTTTGAATAAATACTAAAACCTTTCATAGTTTAAACCAATTCATGTATAATTATATATTGTTAACTTTATTTTCTTACAAAGGGAGCTGGATAAATAGTAAACTAATGAAAGCATGTTATCAAAATTAAAGGAATATTAGTCCAACCAAAATGTAAACTCCATTTATGCATGTGGTGAAAAAGTAGTCATTCATGGGCTCATATACAAATAATATATTGTTTGCTAGTAAACTGTAGCAACCACAAAATCTGAAACTAATTTAATAATTTTTTTACAGGCATGTCTTGTTTAATAGTTTCAGTATTTTCTTTGCATTCTATTTTTGCCACTTATTACAGAGCCATATTCTGAATAAACCTCCCATTAAATTAATTTTGTTTCAGAATTTATGGTGAGTGGCATATAAGGAGAAATCAAGTTTCCATGAGCCTTTTCAAAGAGTGGCAAATTCTATGACATGAAGCTTCCTTTATTATGCTACATTTTGCCTCAAATTGACTTCAACAAATAATCTATGACATTGACTAAAGCATTCATTTTTTTAACCCATATTTATGTTATGATTCAAGTATAAAGTGAGTGACTTTAAGTGATAATGCTGAGTAATGAATTTAAGGCAAATGTAACAACATTAATCTATATTAGTTCATAGCAACCAAAGCATTACATTACATGATATTGTAGTAGATGTGTCGTAGGAAAAATGCATTAACATACCACTGCATAATTAGCTTTAATATATACCTTGTACTACTAATAAGGGTGCTTAGACCATGTGATTAATCACTAACGACATAAATTAAAGATTAATGAGACATGCACCATACATAGGCCTAAAACTAAGGTCATTACAAACAACAGAGGTACCTTAGAGGTATCCTAACATCTGGCTTATTATAACCTTACTAAAACTGAATGCAATATGTGAGACCGACTTCACACGGGATATATTGTCTCATAGTACACATGTAGTGACCTAAGCCTTACTTGATATTCATATTCTACCCAATGAAGAGTTCTCCTTTTGTTGTTTATGGGAGTATATCGGTAAATATGAAAGTGTGAAAAGTGTGACTCATCTGCACCCTCAGTTTCAAAATGTCTTTCCTTGATTTCTATTATATCGTCATCAACACACATAGTAGACGTAAAGAGGAACCAATACCATTATACATGAATAACCTAGTCCATGTTGGGTCTTCCTCAGTAACATGAACATACCAAATAGAAGTGTGGAACACTTCCTCGTCATGATCAGATGCAACAAGGCAAAACTTTTGGTTGAGAATCATGAACATGCAGCAATGAGCCAGAGCTTGTTCAGGAACAAAAATCTATTGAAAAGTGTTAGATAATATAGAGAAACATTCAATATAAGAGTTTGTTCTTTCAACATCCTCATCTGAGTATGTTACCCAATAAATACATCCATCAAGTGTAACATAAGTTGCATCTATAGTTTGCATATATGGTGGACATGTCATTAACATATGCCAGTCTCTTATAAAGCTTATATAGATGGCTAGTGTGCATGCAATACTTTCCAAACTATGCTTGAAGACATGCACAATGGCATAATGAAGAGTGTACGGATAATATAGAAATGCATATATATATATATATATATATATATATATATATATATATATATATATATATATATATAAATAGGATTTTGAATGATTTTGGGCCTTCTCCTAATAAGTTTCCAAGCTAGCAGGTAAGACTTTTTTCCCATGGAGGAGTATCTTATGCAGAAGATGCCATTTTCAATGCCAATAATTTGGAACCAACCTTCATATGTCAACAAAAAAGGAAGTAAAATGGAATAGTGTAACGACTCAAAGAATCCATCCTCATGATCCAATCAAGTGACTTTCAGCAAAGAGGATGGATAGCAAAAATGCAACATCAGTGAGCAGCCATGATGTTTTTACCTTTCAGCAATGATTGACACGAATTCATAGCTGCTAAGCTTCACTCTCTAGTAGTGAGATGTGCAACAAACGTTAAAGATAGTTGAAGCATCCACAAGGTGGAATATGTCTAAGAGAATCTCGTTAGGGAGTTCTGCCAGGGGAAGAGAAACTGGAGGAATATCACTCATCCTCTTTGAAATATAGGGATCGCACAAATTAGATTTGTGGGAGTGGAAAGATATGAGAGTTTGGGATAGAAGTTTTAGCTGAGTATAAGATATGTTCCTCTGCTGTGAGGACTTATCGTTATTTATAGAGGAGTATAGTAGAGTTTAGCTTTAATGACATGATTGAATTTTTTAGATGTATTTATGCAATTCAATTTTCTTTAAATTCAAGTATACATATATTGATGAGTCTTTTTTAGGTAATATTGAAGGTTGACAAATAAACAATATCTCACAACAAATAGTGCAACAGCTTTTAGCTCTACTACTATCAGTGGAGTCAGAGTTTGTGAAGCCAATTTGAGTGAGACAAGAAATTCCTTAAAGTTCTTCTAATTCTCATTTAGTAAATAGTATTTTGGCATGTTCCATTCTTAGCAATCAATGCACTTTTCATACACTGTTGACATGTTGCATCTTATGCTCACACTGATCTCGAAGTGATGATGGCAAAATGCATGGAGAGTAAGTAGATGTTTATTATTTACAAAAGCAAGAAGATGAAATCTCAACATTTCTAAGGCATATCTTGATACAATAAAGAGAAATTTTAATTCTAGCTACAAATATAATCAAAGAGAATCTTGGTGAAGATTTACCATTAATGGTGACATGACTAACAAATCAGGCTTAAGTGTGTGTATTCTCTATTTTATCCCTCTGCTTGGTTTATTCACTTTCTAATGAGTTCTACTTTGCAAATAGGGTAATATATTTTTCATTTCGATTTTTCCTTGCCATCTGGTTCCTCTAACATAAACAAGCAAGTCCTCTATTACTTTAACAACGTCAGACTTCCATAATAAATGGATGAAAGGACTTCTTAGAAATGACAACACATTATAAGGTGAAATTTTAAAAATCTGATTATAGGATATATAGATAATTATCTATGTAGTTAGAATGCCATAAATGAAGCAACCAAAATATGATACAATTTGG
Organism: Arachis hypogaea; assembly: GCF_003086295.3. NCBI lineage: Eukaryota > Viridiplantae > Streptophyta > Magnoliopsida > Fabales > Fabaceae > Arachis > Arachis hypogaea. Next base: position 110,913,458 of record NC_092036.1, read on the forward strand.
CAGAGGTCTGAGTTCTTCATCCTATTCTAATGTATTTAAATTAAGTTGCATCAGTAATTGATTGAGGCACCATACTGCTAAATTCAGCTAGACTAATTGTGGAAGATTCGAGTTTAAATTAAACAACGAAACCACAATAAAAATTCTAAAACTTAATTTAAAGTATATTTAATTGACTTTGTATTATTATGACCAGAAAATTTGTTTAAAGAGTTTTTTATCATATGAAATTGAGCCACCTAAAAAATTGAACATAATTAATGTGGTTATGTAGAAGACTGGCCTAATTGACTTAGTTGAGGTACTATGAATAGCAACATAGTATATGTGGTTTAATGTATATAATAATGATACACTAAATGGAAATTCATATAGCATTACTTATATGTATTGTCCCAAGGAGCAGCGTATTATTATATATTATGCATGATGAAAGTATAATGTGCGAAGAAATAATTTATTACCTGCAGTGGATATTCATGATATATGGCATCTTTCATCACTGCCAAGGTATTGAAGAAGAGCATCGGATTTTGATAATCGGTTATATGCGAGGCTATCAAGTACCTGATAAAAACGCACAAAGGAAAGAAAATGACAAATAGTAAAATAATTATTGAGTTCTAAATCATGTTAAGTTCTCAAGATAATTAAATATGAAATTCAAATTACAAAGACAGCCGAGTATAATCGCTACCAAAATCAAGCACAAGTTGAATTTTGACTAAAGGAAAAAAAATCCATGTTCATCTATGCAACTACTTTAGAAGGGATAACATAATAGCATGAATCCTTAACTGCCCTTTAATTTCCATTATTCTATGTACATAAGATCATGTTTGGTAACAGTCTTAGAATAGAAATATAAAAACATTAGGAGATACAATCATATATAGAGGAGACAATTAGATGAATAAGCAAAAGGTCTTTGTCTTCAAACAAAAACTTTCTACCGCCAACAAAGAAGGGACAGTGGAGCGTGGAGACAAAGAAAAATACCACTATCTGAGTGTCTCTATATTTTTCTATCGTAGGATACTTTGCCAAACACGGCCTAAAATAGATGTGGGCTGCTGCTGGAAGTAATGAATGTAAGTTGAAAAGTCTTAGCTTGCACTATAAAAACAAAACTTTAGCTTTGTATAATAGGCCTTCTTCCCATATCGGCGATCAAGAATGAGCACAAAGAAGTTTCTTGATCGAGAATCAGCCCATTTAGTGTTTTCTGCTTTTTCTTCGCTTAAATTTTCTCTATTTAGAGGTAGAATCTTATTATTATCTTAGAACTGTTGTCTTACACTGAAGTCTCTATATGAGAATTTTCTATGTATCTTGTTCATTGATCTACTTGGCATGAAAAACTGCTCATGTTTTCGATTATATATCTTCAATACAACAAATATGATACGGTATAGAATGTTTTAGGAGGTGCTCGCTACGTGGTCTCAAAAATATTAACAGTGTCTATCCATCAGATATACCATGGAATTTTTCGACTTCAACCTCAAGCTTTTCTTCTTATGTCTAATTATACTTTTTCCTATGAAAAACTTAATGAAAAACTCAACATTATTGTGTCCAGGGCATTTTTTTAAAGAGTTTTTTATAAGATGAAATTAAGCCACCTAAGAAATTGAACGGAATTTACAAAGCTATTGGTTATGTAGAAGACTGGCCTAATTGACTTAGTTGAGGTACTATGAATAGCAACATAGTATATGTGGTTTAATGTATATAATAACAATTTAGCTAGGGAGACAATGAGGATTCTAAATAATATGAATAATGGGCTCTGAATTTAGCCCAATATAAGAGAAAAAAAAAGAAAACTTTCCAAATTATTTAAGCCAAAAAACCCAAACAGTTATTTCAAAAAATTAACCATCCCAACCTTAATTTACCAAAGGAATTCACCTAAACACCCTCTTCCCCCCAAACCATCTGCCATCCCACCCTCATCAATCATTCCACCACTCCGGCGTTAGAAGCTCTCTCACCGGCCATCATCGTCCACCCCTGTAGCCCCCTTCCCCATCACTATTGCGGGATCGTCATCAAACAACCATCCATGTATTAAAATAATCATCCAACTACCTAATGAAATGACCATCCAGTATTTGCTAATGGTATATACTTAAACTGAATCGAACAAAATAACCATCCAATTAAGAATTAAAATAACCACCTACATACCAAGTGAATTGAACATCCAACATATTTGTGGGGTGGAGAGAGTCGACGACGATGCATGGAGGCAGGGGAGGAGATCCGACGATAAAGCAACCACGCAACAACTTCTCATTATAAGCCTCCTGTCCCTTCTCTGAAGCTCTTTTGATGTTACGCTTAACAATATCTTTTGGCACATCAACTCCTTAGCTTTCTCAAGTATAGTGGCTAACAATGGATTAGATGTTACATTTGAACCACCTTTCTTGACACTGCCAATCAATGTTATGAAAGTCATGCCCAGTATGGTCCCTTAAGCAAAATGAAAAAATAGTATACCAATGTACTGGTCTAATCAAATCAAATAATCAAAGCGATCGAGCATTTGTGGAGAGGTTGGGCGGTGTCGGTTGAAGGTTGGGCGACGGCGGGTGGAAAGCGTGAAGAAGGCTGTCCAGGGCTGGTGCGAGGCGATCGGATTTCACAGAGAGGCTAGGCAACGTGGGACGAAGCTGAGTGGTGGCAGCTAGAGTCTGGGCAGCATCGGACCGGAGAACGGGAAAGTGAATCGGCGGCTGGGTTACTCTGCAAACTGGAGATCATGATTGGAGAAGAGAAGTTAGCGTGATTATTGGGTGTAACTACACCGTTTGTGATTTGGTTTAATTTGAAATCCTTATTTTTTAAATTTTAAAATCTGCAATTATTAATAATTAATTAATCATCGGATTTATGATTTTAGTTCTATTTTTTCTTTTTTACTCTATTGTTCACATTGTTTACTACTCTCATTGTCTCTCGATACTTTTCCATATAATAATTATACACTAAATAAAAATCCATATAGCATTACTTATATGTATTGTCCCAACGAACAACGTATTATTATATATTATGCATGATGAAAGTATAATGTGCTAAGAAATAATTATGTCCTTCATTATTTATATGTTTGTTTTTTTTATAATATTTTTCTCTAATACTCTCTTATACATATTCTTATTTTTATAAAACTTCTATCTTTTTGTTTATGAGTTTTTTCACTATTATTGTTATTTTTTGTTGTATGGAATATTTTTTTTGCTTTATATTATGATTCTATTAATCCTATTAGAGTACTAAAGAGTACTGAGAGTACTAAAAAAAGAATATTAAAATTTATTTAAATATCTAAAGTAAAATTATAAGATAATATAAACTAATTATTTAAATTCATGTCTTTTTTCTATAATTTTTCATCTAAAAGTGATTTTGAATAATGTAATCCAAACAATATTTAGTGTACTATAATCTATTTTGAATAAAAATTACCAAAACATAAACCACGTTAATACCAAATCACTTTTGATCAAAATCAATTTTATACAAATCTCCCTTTTACGAACGTTAATCCAAACATGTCTCTAACTTCTACAATAAGTGAATTATCTTATTCCTATTGATGGATGTGTTAGGCATCCTTTGGATCAAGTAACATTGCAATCATGTTAACTAGCAATAAGTGAAAGGAATTTTCTGCCACATAGTAAAATAGAAAATTTTACTTGTAAGGTTTAAAAGTTTTGACAACCATAGTATCTGTCGATAGGTGCAAACCCTAAACCCTAACAACCCAATTAACAAAGCAAACTAATTAACCATACTGAATACATGAATTCCTATCAGATTGCAGTTACTACATATACTAAGCTAGAATGCTAAGAAAGCATTTGTCTCATCATAACTTCTTAAACACACCAACAATGTAACTAACATCAAAAGTTTTCAATCGAGATTTTTTTCCACAATTCCTCTTAAAATTCTTGTTAATGCTTCTGCCGTAGAGCCATCACCTGTATCCGGGGAGGACCTCTTGGCTGGAGTCTCAGAGGAGCTATCACCGTTGCCCTCAACTGCTAAATCCTATTGTTGACAGAAACTCGACAATTAGCAAGTAAAACATGAGCGACCTCTTGATCAGGCTTAATAATCTCTGTATAAGGTGGATATCAATAAAAAAAAGACATAAAATTCTTACCTTGGACAGAGAAACTGGCCCATGTCCATTGCTATTATCACCTATTTCAGTTGTAGAGGTATTAGGTACATGTTGAGAACACTGCAGGAACCAAGATCATTTGAAGGTAAGATGTTAGTTTCAACAGTATACTAATCAACACAGCTTAGTTCTAGTTCCAATCGCAACATGCTATACTTACAGAAGCATCGAAAGAAGAATTGGCATAACCAAAACAGGACATGAGGTATTCATCATCTGAAATCTTTAAAACGCTGTATACCCCTTCCACGACATTAATATTCTTGTAGGTGATGTTGAGCTTGAATAAGAACCTTTTGTCAACAATATTATCCATGTATTTAGGATACGACTCTCCTTTTTTCCACTTCTTTACATGCACATAATAATTTTTTTTATCAGTCCGGAAAACATATATTACAGAAGCAAAGTATTTTAAACTCCCATGAATTAGACTGACGCATAACTCTTTAATTATCTCAGCAGTCTTTCCCACCATATGCTCTGCTTCTTTGTTCCACAGAAGGAGCTTCATACAACCACTTTCATTTGTCACGATTACTTGTAGCTTATACCTGGAATAACATCTCAGCAGCACATCACCGCTAACAATAAAAACATGGCCATATGCAACTACGTTGAATTTCATAGTTCATGATATCAACCGGACCTTAAAAAAAGCAAACAAAGATTGGATACAAAACAACTAACCTTAGTGTAGCCTTAAAGCCTACACGTCTACAATGATCACACCAATACCTATTTTTGCTCTCTAAAACTTTCTTTGGACATGTCTTACATGGCGTATATGACCAGTCATATTTACCAACCTTTAAAGACACAATGTTTCCCACAATCCAGTAGGAGGTTTCCTAAAAGAATGTTTCAAAATCAGTAACAAAACTTTATCGGCTTAAGTGATCAATTACAAACCTCACCTGTATCATATTAAGAACCTCCTCCATGGTGCGTATTGGGGCAATGCCTGTGTTGATTTCATCTGTCACAGAGCATTGAAGTTGCGATTAAAGAGGAATTATCCGTTGTGCACACAACACAACCTCCTTTGAAAATCTGTAAAGAGTCCAAGAAGACTCATATAAATTAATATGGTTTTTAAATTATGTTTTATGAACTCATAACAGAGCAGTAATTTGGGCACTCTAGAGACACACCTTTTCTTGAGGTCAATAACTTCGGAAAGGTTTGGATTGAAGTAACATTTGAAGACATAGTAAGTGCTTTGAACATTCACAGAACTTAAGTATACATTCGACTTAAAGAGCTGAACAAACATTATGAAAGGCTCCCCATCATCTTGTTCGAAGTGTGGAAGCACTTGGTCCACCGATTCCCCAAACAATGTATATTTAATCTCGTGCTTCTTGGAATGAAAGGCATAATACAAATCTAACAGTATTTTTAGACACTTAATATTCAGCATATGCCTGAATTAAATGACTGCAAAACAAAAACAAAATATACAACTGAAAGGAGAGACAAAATAGTAAATATTACTCTAGGTCTTCCAATTGTAGTGCAATACGCTTGCTTTCTTCACTCGTGCGTGTAATCATCCCCATAGCTTCTTCCTTTCCAACAACCTTTCCTATGTAATCTGCATATCACAATAAGGCCATTTAAACATAAACCTGTAATAACATTCAAGATCATATCTTAACAAAATAAAAAGTATGTCGATGTAACGTACCAAACAACAAATTTTCATCCATTGGAGCATTTGCCTCAAGTTCAGCAAATGGGCACATTTTGAATGGGTTAAAAGGAAAGTCTCAATTGGAAGGACTTCCACGTCTGTCTTTGTATAGAAGCTAAGCTTGTACTTATGAGCAGTTATCCTTACCTTCTCATTGTTAATTTTCACAATAAAATTTGGCATATTATACATGGCATGCTCTTTTATTCTCTCCCTGAACAAATCCAACCCATGCTTGCATATCGTTGCATGAATTCTATCACCCTGCAAAACATTTTAAAACCCAAGAAACTAAAACTTGTTAGAAAGGCACTCAAGAAGAATATGCAATGTATAATAATCACTCATTCAATACCTGCTCATCTTGCAAAACCATCTCCAAGTTAAACACCTCATTCTGGTTTCACTGGCTGGAAAACTCATACAATCGGGCAACACCCACGACTAATGACCAAGTAAGCTTGTTTGATGTCTCTGATCAAGTCTATTTTTGCAGCCATTCTTTGCACTCTAAAACTGCTTCAACCAAAAGTTCTACTAGGTACAATTAACAATAGATTTATATTTTCTATGTAACCTGTAGAGTTGTTCCTCTATTAATGAATGGAATGAGCAGAAAAAACTGAGATTTTTAAAGAATTCCGATGAGCGTCAAAATAGAATGTTCCAAATCTAATCATTTATTAATCGCAAATCTTTACACATGAACGGAAAGATATGCTACTTGCATCTGGAATTTAATTTTGTTAAAAAATTTGACCAACGAAGCCGTCACTTCTACACTTTTTTTTGAAGGAACACTGTAACTACTTCGTCCACTGAGATGTTATTTTCGCGAACAGTCTTGCTAAAAGGATAATAATTTTTTTTTTTTGGATGATAGTCGACAATTTTTGGAGGCTTCTTTATGCAAAAGCCAATACATTGCAATGGATTTGTATTTTCATTTTAATGGAAGGAACACTATTCATTGCGGACAACGTGTTATCACCTCTGAAACTTTAGAGTTAGGTGTTCTTAGTGAGAACACTCTTCAAATCTCGTGTACTGAACTGCTTAATTATTATATTTTAAATAGATATTAATCTCTAATACTTTCCTATTCTTTAATTAATTCATGAAATGTGAGACTCACAGAATACCAAAAGAAAAAAAAAACGGTCATTGAGACATTATATGAAAAACTTTATTTTATTTTAAAATTGAAGGAGGCGGACAACACATAGCCATAAATAATGGCGATTGGTAGTGGAAGGTAACATTAACATAATAGAGCCACCGACAGCCAATTTTACATAAACACTAGGATTGTATTATTAATTCTTATTAAAGAAAACAAAAATCATCCAAAAATGATGTATATTACAAAAGTAATATGAGCACATAAAGAATCAATTATGTAATTAATTTTATATGTGCTTGTATTTAATATATTTTAATGTATATTTGGTATTTTTATAATGTTTCTTTTCAAATGACTCTATTAAATTATGTCTTAACCTTAGTGGCACAGCAACACTGTATGTATGAGTTAATCAGTTTTGGATTTAGATCATTGTTCAGTGTCTCTTGTTGAAGCAAGAACCACACCTATTACTCTTTAACTTTCTATGTGCAAGTGATGAAAAGGCTCATTACAATTAGGAATGTGGAAGAAGGTGGTGACACTGATGATGCATTGAAGAATCTGAATCTGAATCTGTCCTCAGATTTGGAGAAGAAGAATAATACTACTACTCTCCCTCTTATGCGTTTGATGGGGTTCTTTCTTGTTTCTTTCATGCTCTTCTCTGTGCTCTTCTCACTCTCTGTTGTTCTTAGAGACCCTCCCTCTGATGCTGTTCTAGAAGCTTCACCCACTCTTACTACTACTGTCTTTCAGCAACAAGGTAATTTCTTCATCATTCCCAATGTTTCATTGTGTTAGCTACTTGGTTTAAGATTAACTTGCTTAATTTATTCTTAGCCTGGTGCATTTCAATTTTCTAAGCAAAATGGAACTTTGATTCAGAAAGTATAAGCATTGTTTTACTTCACTACTGTTACCCTAGGGTACTCTATGATGCCAAGATTTTAACTTTTTTAGGGTTCTTACATTTGATTGATTCTCTTTCTAAATGTTCAATTCAACTCATCATTGAGTTCAATGAACTGATTTATCCATGTCCAAAAATTTGTCTTTCTTGTGATTTAGTGCTTTACTATTTATTTGAATTCATTGTTAAGTAATGGAATTTGATGTTCTGTGACTTGAAGGTGTGAACAATATTTCCTCTGATTCTGTTGAGAAGCCAATTGATAAACTGATTGGTGGCCTTCTAATCGATGGATTCGATGAAAGATCTTGTCTCAGCAGGTATCAATCAGCCAATTATCACAAAGGACTATCACCTAAACCTTCTTCTTACCTTGTTTCTAGGTTAAGAAAATATGAAGCTCTACACAAACAATGTGGACCTTATACCGAAGCTTATAACAAAACTGTGAAAGAACTCAGGTCTGGTCAGTTTTCCAAGTCCTCACCTTGTAAATATGTTGTGTGGATTTCATTTAGTGGATTGGGGAATAGGATATTGACCCTAGCTTCTACATTTCTTTATGCTCTCCTTACGGACCGAGTTCTGCTGGTCGATCCGGGAGTGGATATGGTTGATCTCTTTTGTGAACCATTCCCAGAAGTGTCCTGGTTTCTCCCTCCTGATTTTCCTCTCAAAAGTCAGTTTCATGGTTTCAATCAGAAATCTGAACAATGTTATGGAAAAATGCTGAAAAACAACTCGGTTGCGAGTTCAACTTTGCCGCCGTCTTTTCTCTACCTTCATCTAGTCCATGACTATGATGATGAAGACAAGCTTTTCTTCTGTGATGAACAACAAAATTTCCTCAAGAAAGTACCATGGTTACTGATCAAAACAGATAATTACTTCACTCCATCTCTATTCTTGATGCCGTCTTTCGAGCAGGAACTGAAGGACCTATTCCCAAACAAAGAAACAATTTTCCACTTCTTGGGCAGATACTTACTCCACCCAACAAACAACGTGTGGGGACTAGTTGTAAGATACTATGAATCTTATTTAGCCAATGCCAATGAAAGAGTTGGCATACAAATTCGAGTGTTCGACACAGATCCTGGCCCATTCCAACATGTATTGGATCAAATCTTAGCTTGTACATTGAAGGAGAATCTCTTGCCGGATGTTAACCGCGAAGACGACATAGTGAGTCCATCAGAAACACCGAAATCGAAAGCGGTGCTAATGACATCCTTAAATGCTGGCTATTTTGAAAAGGTAAGGGACATGTATTGGGAATATCCTACTGTGACAGGAGAAGTTGTTGGAATTTACCAACCAAGCCATGAAGGACATCAACAATCCGAGAAACAGATTCATAACCAAAAAGCTTGGGCAGAAATGTACCTCTTAAGTTTGAGTGATGTGTTGGTTACTAGTTCTTGGTCTACTTTTGGATATGTTGCTCAAGGTCTTGGAGGCTTGAAGCCTTGGATACTCTACAAGCCAGAGAACCGAACTGCTCCGAATCCTCCTTGCCGGCGTGCCATGTCGATGGAACCGTGTTTCCATGCTCCTCCATTCTATGACTGCAGGGCTAAGAGAGGAATTGACACAGGTGAACTTGTTCCTCATGTGAGGCACTGTGAAGATATGAGTTGGGGTCTTAAGCTTGTAGACAGAGACAATTTTGATTAAATTTAAGCTTATGATTATTAATATGTCTTGTATGTTTTTGTGAACTATCTAAACTTAAAAAAGTCTAGCAAATTTGTTGTATGATAGAATGAGCAAATTCCTTTCACACATGCCTAATTAAATTTAAGCAATTCACTCAACTATGTTAAATTATCTAATGTTTTGTAACTATTATTTTCACATAAAGAACTTTATGTGAATAATCACATTAAATTTGGTTTCATCAATCCATTTAATTGGAAACAGACTAGCTCTTTCTTTTTAATGTTAATCACAATAGTCATTTATTCGGCAGGGATATAATCTATTTTAAGCTCATACGGCACACAATTGATACTTTTTATGGGTTCTTAAACCAACAACCAGCCTCAGCTGGAATTTGAACCCGGATGCAGCGTTGTATGAGGCGGACAGGTATGCCAACTTTGCTGGGCCTCAGCTGCGAGTCTCCTTATTTTAAGCTTCAGTTCAAGCCCAACTATGAAGTGGGCCAGAACATGCCTTATTAATAGGATGTTCATATACATATAACAAGGCAACAAAAGAAAACTTGACCTTAAGACAAAATCCACACATACAAAAAAAAAAAAAATACAGGAGCTTAAGTGATTATAATTGAAATTAAAAACTTTTTGTCATTTTAGAGGATCTTCCCGTTATCACCATAAGCCATAGGAGGGAATATACATATACATATTGGATAAGAGTAATGGAGAATCGAATTCATCGTAAAAGGTCATTGTCATTGAAATAATAATAATACTATATAATAATATATTAATCTCAATTCTCATGTGTTAGCAAATAAGTTGAGAATACACAAGAGTTGGGGAGCTGGCACATCTCCATCGTATCAAATGCGAATCATTTCTAATCCGATTTCGAAGAGATTTTAATTGAGCTTCTTTGGAATTTGGAAATTGCATGGAAGCTAGAAAGTAAGCAAGAGTGTGTGTGTATATATATATTACGCGTGTTTTCATATTCCCTATACGAGATATTGATACATAAACATAAAATTATATCTAGTAAATAAGATATAGATAAAAATATTATGTTTTAAAATATTGAATTAATGTATTTTGTATTATTTCTAACGAGAAGAACATATATATATTAAACGAAGATACAACTTATTTTTTATTTTTTTTTATTATCATCAATTTTTTATTATTTTATTTTTTATTTTAAATTTTGTATGAAAAAAAAATGAGATAAATTAGATTTTTTATTATTTATTTTATCTTATATTCAATTTACTATTAAACAAAATATAAAAATATTAATTTTTATGTTTATATTATTTGTGTTCTATTTTTTAGTATATTGCCTTATTCTATTCTCAAAACCAAACACAGTTTACAGGACACAAAAATATCAGACCATCCACATATATTAGAGAATCTCACTTGTTAAAAATTAACTCTGATTAACCATTGTTCAAACTTTAGACGAGTGCCAACAATGGAAACATGCATGCATGTATGGTTGCATGCTTTCTCTATTCAAAATTATGTTAACGGAAGACCATTTATCATCATAATAAGTTTCACATAATTTAGGGATATGGCCATAATGGCCTTAATCCTAACCTTTTAGTTTGTTTTTAAAATTGAGTTTTATCTACTTAATTTTTATATGATAAAGAATTTATATATGTGCTTTGGAGAGTACCGATGCACCAATTATTTTAACAGTTGGTTTTAATTAATATATATTATATATATATTTTATAATTCAGATCAACGGTTAAAACAACTGGTGCACCGGTATTCCTGCACTTAAAATGTTTCCTATTCTATATATCCAGTCTTAGGTGTGACGATGAGGAATTTGTTTATATTCCATCTTTGATGTGGAATTTATTATTAATTTTTTCATAGTTCAATCGATATTGACTATGAGAATTTCGCAGTCATTTTGGATTTTTGGTAGAGAATTCATTAGATATAGTAAAATCTAAAGGTGATTTTCAATAAGAGAAAAAACTATGCTGTGCCTAATATCAATTTTTTTAAAGCTTAAATAGTTATCTAAGTCAGATCCAGCTCCCTATTAGAATGCATATTAAGAAAATGGGGCAGATAATAATCTTAATCGACTCTAATTCTTCTAGAATTATTTGACCCTTCTTAGTTGAGTGCCTTAGTAGATTAAGATTGAAATGAAATGTTTGGCATTAACTTACCTGAGTATGGACAAATGTAACCACATGATATTGTTTCCATCAAACATTTCTCACATTTATTAGCATTAGGAAGTTTTGTGATGAATAATCCCGTCAATTAAAAGAATCCACATATTAAATACCATTTTCTTTATGAGTTGGTTATACATACACTTTTTATCATGAGAAATATGTATTTCTTTTCTGATTTTTCGCAGATCATAAAATACAGACTAATCAACTTTTATGTATATTTAAGGATGTTGTTAATGTTACAAGTGTAAGTGTGAGGAGTATATAAAGTTAGTCTTACATAAAAAAAAAATTTATAAGACGAGCAACTCATTAATTTATTATCTTAAAATTTTAAACTAAATATTGTGTCTTTTCATCTTAAATTTTTTCATTTGATTTTTATGAAATGAGTCCACTAACGTGCAATACGTAATAATAGAAGTAAGATGTAACATTTTCCCTTCCCTTGAAGAACATAGGTCCAATGAATTTGGCTGAAGAATCCTGAATTGGATTTCTCGAAGGTGTGGCAACAACTTAATGTCATCCTTTTTTTCCATATCACAACACCAATCCAAAAAGGCATTTCACTTCACCCATTTCACACGAGGTTATGTTTTCCTTCCTTTTCCTCAATAGCCAATGATATGCCTCCACGTATCAATTGACATGATGAGAGTGAATAATGGGGCTAAGGATGAATGCGTATGAGTTGAAGCCAATTGAGATAGAGAGATTTTTTTCACTATTGGCTTATTTTTTTGTGCACAAATGGAATGTGTTAACTAACCATGTAATTGCTTTATGCAGGAAAGTGCACATCTATTTCCAAGTTGTCTTGTTCTTACAGCACACCACAATAATAATCATTGTGTATGTTATGGTCTATGGCCCAAACAAGTGATCATCATTGACGAGGATAAGATTGACATTTCACACTCCTTGATTTGGATTAAGCTTTCATTTGATTTGATTGATTATACTTTACACAAAAAAATCTCCTTCAATATCTCAATTTCTGTTCTTTGTTTTGTCTTTTTCCATTTTTAAATAGTTTCATCTTTCTTTTTTTGGATAGCATCTTGCTATTATGTATGTACAATAGAGACAATTAATAAGTGATCTATAGGGTCTGAAATAAATAAATAATTGACATTATCTAATCAAAATGGGAATCAACACTATAGTTAGCCACACATGACAATGGCACGTGCCACCAATGCTGTAAATAGACGTCTTTTCCTATGCCCCCTTTATATTTTGAGTTGTCATTGATAAATCTACACCCAAATTTTTTCCAGCGAGAAGAAAAATAGTTGTTGGCAAGAAGAAAAAAAAAAGAAAAGAAAAAAAATTGGGTAAACTCATTTTGTAGGTTTTAACTAAATATTTCTCTTTTCTTTTTTTAGTTAGTTCATTAATTAAGTGAAAACTAAAAATAAAAAACTTAAAAATTATTTTTAATATAAAAATATTATACACCAATATATTACAAATATTATTTTTTAAAATTTTATAAAGATTGGAAGACGAATGGATCATTCTTGATTCGAAAAGGACACTAATTTAAAGATAGAAAAGTATTTTTGTATTTTAGATTTTCTAAGGGCTAGGACACTAATAGCATATAACTTTCTGAATTTTTTTCATATTCTTACAAGAGTTAAATCTCAAAGTACTCTCCAAACTTGCAGTCGAGTCTCAATCTCATTCTTCAACTTGTAATTGTCCCATCTTTGTCCCCAATCTTAACAATATTGACTCAAGGCTGTTTCCAAGGTATGAATATTCATGAACAGAGTGATAACGTGTATGGAGGAAAGCCACGTTGGACAATCAATGACTATATTACATGGCTATTATTACTATCTAACTAAATTTAGTCCATGTAGTAGTTTATAATCCTAATCCAAATTTGAGTTCAAGAAAGCTGCGTCCAATATTAGAAGCTACTATCCTTCTTCTTCTCTGCCGTTGTTAGGCATGTTGCGAAAGGGTATGATGGGTGGAGGCAGCAACGTTGTTGGTAGATGTAGCAACCGACGATCTGAGGGAAGCTGTGGGAGGAGAACCACTAGAAGCATTCATAAATAACTTTTAGAGATGTGTGGGTATGGTAGCTGACTTGTCTCAAATGGGAAGGAACAAATGCGAATTCACTTTATGGTTGTTTAAACTACAATATAAATAATTTTTGTTAATGTATGTAGCTAGTCTCGTGCTCTTTCAATATGTAATATTTCTTCTCTATGGCTATGAAATGTGGTTGCAAAGTGTTGGCAAGAAATAATGTGGTCTTTTTATATGGGCTGACAAAGTTCAACATGAAGAAAAAGTAATTGGTAGAGCTGATCCTGGATTTAAAATACAGGAATGAAAAATAAAATTTATCTAAAAGATTGGAAGTTTGAAATATGAAGTTAGAACTTTAAAAGTGGCATTTTATTTGTTGTTGGTTATTATGTTAATAATTGTGATAGTTGTCTGTGTAGCATAAAAGTGGTGAAGTTCAATTTGGATATTGTGTAATAGAAAACCTAAATGTGATGGTTATGATTGTATCCTATGAACAGACGAATAAAAATGACTAATATTCTGTTTTTTTATTGTTGTTGCCAATTTGTAATTTAAAATCGAAGAAAAACAAAGCTAAGAAACAATAATAAAACCAACATATTCATTAATAACATTCACACCAAGTAAAATGTTTTCAAACTTGTCTTTGTTAAATTAGACATCATCAAAAAACATACCACACAGTATTTAAATAAGAACCAAAACACATACACCCTAACATAGATATAAAACTCAGTAACTCTAAAGGTAAATATTTAAAACAAAATGTCACAACAAAAATATCTTGATGCATAAGTTCAATTCTTGGACTTTTTTAGTGTTTAAATTTTGGAGTTGGTACAAATCGCATGAAGTTGCTCAGCTTTAAAACGGTAGCTTCAGATGCACTAACCATTGGATCAATAGGAGTACTTGTCGGTGGGGGAGTACTTGAAACTGGAAGAATGGGTGGTGGTGGTAGAGTACTTGAAACTGGAGCAGTCGTGGCTGGTGGAGTAATTAAAGCTGATGCAATTGGTGGTGGTGGAATAATTGAGGTACGAGGATGTCTTCGTTTAGGGGGGAGCTTTGCTTGCCTAGCCTGGGGATGCACATCAGTTGTGGCAACCTATTAACAATTATAGAAAAATATTTAATTAGCTCAAAAGAGAGCTACAAAGCAACGAGAACAATATTTAAGACTTGTTAAGAGTCTTCTTTTTTTGACACAATAGGTTGGATAATGTCAATGCAAGCTCAATCTCTGTAGCATTGCTTTCATCTTAGACTTCATTTGCAGCAATTGGAGGTTGATTCTCAGTACTTGCAACAGCTTCACCAGATGAAACAGCAGCAGCAATAGATACAACAATTGTAGCCTCATCTTCATCTTTCTTCTTGGACAGTTCCTCTTGTCGTGACCTTTACCACCACAATGGCAGCAAGAACCCTCTTTATATATCCTCTTCAGCTTGGTGGTCTTCTGCTTCTTTATATATTCTCTTTCTTAACCAACTTGCTTGCTATCCACCTTCTGTTGGTCAATCTATTCTTTATCTCTTTTAGGTAGGTATGATCATCATTAAAAGTTTTAACTTGCCAAGAAACATCTTCACTGTCCCTAGAGGCATAAATAACCTAGGAGCATTCTTCACTTTTGCGTAAAGTCTAACATCTTACATTATCATTTTTCTTGAACCGAATTCTCCTACCTTCTTTGATACGCGCTTCAAATGTTCATGATATGAAGAGTTCAAGTGTTATTTAGAAGATATTAGTTTATATTTTTAGAATGTTTTAATTTAATATATTTTAATTTTATTTATTTAATTATTAAATTGGGCCTTATGTATATGGGCTTTAGGGTTTTCTTTATTTTAACCTAATAAGAGGTTATAAATACCTCCTTAGCTATTGTAGTCGTAGCATAGAATGATTTAGAGGTTTGAAAACCCCTTTTTGATTTCGTGATGAAACCATAATGTGGACAATTGAGATTGAGGAGTCCCCCTCTTGTTACATTGGGAAATTGAGTAGAAGGTTGAGGAGTCCCTTCGATTCAATTTCCAAACTATGGCGTTGGCAAGTTAGATTGAGGAGTCCCTTTCTTGTTGCGTCAAGAAATTTGGTAGAAAGTAGAGTGATTCTCTTTGTTCTCAATTTCAACATATCCATTTTTGTTTTTATTTCAATTACAATTTATCTTTTCTATTCAGTTTCAATTCTTGTCTTGTTTATCCTTTTATTTCTTTGTCATTTGGTATCAGAGCTCAGGCAGTGGCGGATCCACGGGGGGACCTAAGGTGGCCATGGTCCCCCCCAAATTTTTTTTAAAAAAATAGTAAATAGTAATAATTAATAATATTAAATTTTTTTATATATAATATTAAAAAAAATATAAATTACAAAATTTTATAAATTAAAAAAACTAAAAACTGCATTATGTATTAGATATTTGAATTATTGTTGCTCTTGTTAACAAATAGCCCATTCTAATAATTAATAAAAATGGTTCTATTATACTAGCCCAAGCCCATACTATTAATTAAAGTAATCCTAGTACATTTTTCAAATATTTGTTTCAAACTATCATAGGCATAGCGCCACTTTTCTCTCTCTTTTAGTGATTCCCAAACTTTTGGTCTTCTACTCTTCTCATTCTAATTTTCTTTCCATACCAAAACAAGACATATGAAGAAAAACCATTGAAGAGAAGTGAACAACAAAATATTAACCATTGAATGCACAACAAAGATTCAAAGAGGTATATTTCAATTTTTTTTAAGTTAATGACAATGTCAAGTATTATTTACATTATTTATTTAAAATAATTAATTTATTTTTTTTATAATGGACAGTGTTCAAAGATTGAAGTGAGGACGAAACTCAATAGAATTATTTTTTTGTGAGACTTGGAACAAAAAATAATCAGGTAAATCAATAACTTTATTTTTGGTTATTATATATTTGTGTTTCTAAAATTATTTGTTATTGCTCAATAGGTTTAATATTTTTTTTAAGAAAATAATATATATGCAATTATTTTTGTTTTTTTTTTTTGTTAGATAGTTCAAGTTAAGTTAAAAATGTCAAAGATGAAAACAATTCACTCATTTAGTGAGCAAGCAACCGAGCTCCTCATACTGAGTACATCTCTAGATCCTAAAGATGCTTTCAAGTTATTCAGTGTTTGCAACATATGCAATCTTGTAAAGAATTTCTATTCTTTAGATTTTTCTGAGCAAGAAAAGATTCAATTGGATTATGAGTTACAACATTATGAACTTGATGTGGTTAAAGCTCCAGATTTTCAGAATTTGTCTACTCTTGCTGAATTGTGTCAAAAATTGACAGAGACAGGAAAATCAAATATATATCCTTTAATTGATAGATTAATTCGTCTTGTTTTGACTCTTCCTGTGATAACAGCAACAACTGAACGGGCCTTTTCAGCTATGAAGATTATTAAAACAAGGTTTCGAAACAAGATGGAAGATGAATTTTTAGCAGATTGTATGATTGTATATATTGAAAAGGAAATTGCTTCAAAATTCACTTCAGAGATGATAATTGATGATTTTAGTTCCATGAAGCATCGTCGAGCAAGTTTAAAAATATCAAAATCTTAAAGTATGTAGTTGAACATTGACTTTTATATAATATAATATAATTACTTTTTTGATATATATGCTACAAATCATATTTTGTTAATTTTTTGTTATATTTTATATTTAATTGGCCCCCCTCTTATGAAATTTCTGGTTCCGCCACTGAGCTCAGGTATTAGATTAATTCTTATTAACCTATATATGTTCTTCTTTTATAAAAAAAAGAGAGAATCCAGTGTCTGTCGCATCTTTCTTTAAGTTCTTGTGTTCTTATTTTCCGTTTACATTTCATTATTGTTTAAAAAAATACAAAAAGGAAAGAAAAAAACAAAAAGAAAAAAATTATCTTCTTTGTAGTTATTGTCCTTTTTATATATTTTTTTTCACCTACAAGATTTGAGGACGAATCTTTTTTGAAGAGGAGGAGAATAATACGCGCTTCAAATGTTCGTGATATGAAGATTTTAAGTGTTATTTAGAAGATATTAGTTTACATTTTTAGAATGTTTTAATTTAATGTATTTTGATTTTGTTTATTTAATTATTAAATTGGGCCTTATGTGTATGGTCTTTAGGATTTTCTTTGTTTTAACCTAATAAGAGGTTATAAATACCTTCTTAGCTATTGTAGTCGTAGCACAGAATGATTTAGAGGTTTCAAAACCCCTTTTTGATTTCGTGATGAAACTATGGTGCAGACAATTGAGGTTGAGGAGTCCTCTTTTGTTGCATCGGAGAATTGAGTAGAAGGTTGAGGAGTCCCTTCGATTCAATTTCCAAACTATGGCGTTGACAAGTTAGGTTGAGGAGTCCCTCTCTTGTTGCGTCAAGAAATTGGGTAGAAAGTAGAGTGATTCTCTTTGTACTCAATTTCAATCTATCCCTTATTTCTATTTCAATTATAATTTATCTTTTTTTTATTCAATTTCAATTCTTGTCTTGTTTATTCTATTGTTTCTTTATCATTCCTATATGAAGTTCTCTCTCATAGCCTCCTTAAAATCTTGTTTTGTGTTAAATTTCATTCCCACCTTAAGGTGTAGCTCTCCAAATCTTCTACCACTTTTAAAAATAGGGAACGCTTCGTCAACATCAACCTCACCTAGCTTATCCTCTGAGTTAGGAAGTGTCTTCATTTTTTTCAAATACCAAGAATCTGCCGCATCTGAATCATCATGATATTCATCATCAACATCATAATCTTTAAAAAAGAAAAACCAAGGTGAGACACCATCAACCAAGAACATACAATTAACCTAAATTATAACCCGCCATAAAAACTAATAAACTACATATAAAACAACTTCTATTTACAGTACATTCCAATCATAGCTACCATGATCCCAACAAACAAAAACAAACAAAAAGATGAAACATCACAAGAAGCAAACCCTAACACAAATTCATAGACAACAGACAAATGGAAAAAAGAGATGAACGAATGGATACTGAGTTAACAATGCAGAATAAACGAAGAAAAATCCACGATTAAGAAAAAATGGAGTAGGCAGTGGCTATTTAGTTTTTCTTTTTTATTTTGGTTACCTCTATCAGTCAAAATGCTTCTCCCTAGACCACTCCGTTTGCGATAGAGATGAGGCGATTCCAGTGTGGTTGCTTTCCTTCAGAAAGAACACCAAATAAAACCCTTCTCAAAGTGGCGTCATTGAAGAAAATAAAGAAAAGACTTCGTGTGTGTGTGTGTGTGTGTGTGTGTGTGTGTGTGTGTGTGTGTGTGTGTGTGTGTGTGTGTGTGTGTGTGTGTGTGTGTGTGTGTGTGTGTGTGTGTGTGTGTGTGTGGTGTGTGTGTGTGTGTGTGTGTGTGTGTGTGTGTGTGTGTGTGTGTGTGTGTGGTGTGTGTGTGTGTGTGTGTGTGTGTGTGTGTGTGTGTGTGTGTGTGTGTGTGTGTGTGTGTGTGTGTGTGTGTGTGTGTGTGTGTGTGTGTGTGTGTGTGTGTGTGAGAGAGAGAGAGAGAGAGAGAGCAGTAACCCCAACATGTTAAAACCCCTAAAAATACCTTAAACGATGTTGTTTCTATTTTATTTAGGTGCCAAAAATGAAGCGATGACGTTTTATCAGTCCAACGTGGCTTCCAGCGTGGTCTCCGTCCAATCAAATCATCATTCCGTCACCAGAAAGTACCTTAAGGACGACCGTGAATCAATATTGTTAATATCACGGACAAAGTTAGGACAATTGCAAATTGAAGAATGAGATTGAGATTCGACTGTAAGTTCAGGGACGACTTTGAGATTTAATTCTTCTTACAATTATATATTACTCTCATTATTTTATTCTATCTATTAAATTTGAAAAAATGTATAACAAAATTAATAAATAATATACAAGCTCATTGCTACAATATAACAAGTGCTTATATAATTAGGGATCCAACAAAAGTATCAATAATGTTCTACAATAAGTGAATTATCTAATCAAGTCCAATCAAATTGTTAAAATCTCTTTTACGTTCATGCACTATCTATATGTAACTGATTTTTAACATAAACGATTTTTTCATTGTATTTTCATTTTCTTCTTAATTTCTCTGCATTCTCCGTGAATTTCCTCTTTTTCTCTACAAATTTTTCCTTTTACAATCAATGTTTTTAATCTAAATTTATTTTCGATCAAATTTTAAGTTATTTTGTAGTGATTCTTGTTTTTTGAAATTAAGTAGTGAAATTAGAATCGTATAGTAGTTTTGTTTTCAAAAACGATGTATGATACAAATTCATATCAGTTGAACCAGGGTGAATTCAATCATTGTTCTGAATCGAATCAACTTGAAGAGGTTTGATTCGTTTCTTTGATTAATGTAGTTTGTGAGTAGTTGATGCTCGTGTAGTAGTTTTGGATACAAGTCGAATAATTTTATTTTTCTTTGTGAAAATCAGTATTGACAATTAAGGATTTGAATTTGAATAAAATCTAAGAATTTTGAATTGTTTTTTCGATCAATCTATTTTTGTTATGTTTAATGATAGTTATGGTGTTGTTTAAAACATAATTTGGTGCAAGGTAGAATTAATTTTGGTGCTATGTATTTGTTGTGGTTACTTTGATATATGATTTTGTGGTTAATTTTGTTGGTTCTTATGCTATATATTCAGTGCTAAATGAAATTAGTTATGGTATTTTTTACTTTTATGTTTTTTTTTTCATTTAGCAATGAGCTGATGAAATTCTTTAATTACGAGTATGAACAGTTTCAGTGTTGTTGTTGATTTACAATGGTGTCGTGCTTATACTTTTCTATGTGTTTGCAGTTTTTGTGTAATGTTGATGAGCAATTTGTGCCAAAGGTTGGGATAACTTTCAACACACTTAAAGAAGCTAAAAAATTCTACAAAGATTATTCTAAAATTGCAAGTTTTTTTGCTAAAATAAGGAACGCAAATAGGAAGGAAAATTAAATTAAGAAAAAAAATCATGAATATGACTTAAATGACACCAGAATCACTACAATTCTCTTGTATGACCTAATTACATCAAATCCCAATCAATGAGACCAAGTGCACCTCATTTAATTTAGAATAACACCGAAATTACTTAATGATAATGACACAAAAACTCAGTTCAGAACAAGCACATAAACAAGATTCAATCAACCACACAAACATATCCAAATCAATTTTGGATCAGAAAAACTGAAGAATATGGCTTAAAATGACACCAGACCTTATATGATCTAATTATAACAAATCCAAGTTATTAACAGTAAGTACAACACATTTAACTCAAAATGATATAAAAATAATTAATGATGATGACACACGAATTCAATTAAGAACAATCACACAAACAAGACTCAATTAACCACAAAAATACATGCACGTAAATTTAAATCCCGAAAAATCATCAACATGAGTTAGATAACACTAAACTAGCACAATTATAACAAAATCAACACTATAAAGAGAACTACTGTTTGTAATTCTACTTTATCGCAAAAACACAAAATTAAAATTTTTTTGGATTATTGTTAAGAAATTTTGTTGTTATTTTTCTAATAAATTCTGCACAATTCAAAATTTTTCCTCTTTCTCCTTATCTTCTGCTTCTTCTTCTTTTCATCTTTTTCTTTTTTATCTTCTCCTTCTTATTTTTTTCATAAGTATTTTTGTTTCACTCTCTTAAGTGGAATAAAATCTAGAAAAAGAGAAAAAAAGTGCAATAACACATGAGGAAGAGGAGGAGAAGAAGAAATAAAAATAAAATGCATCAATAGGAGCACTAATAGAAGGAGGAGGAGGCAAAAACATCACGTGAAAAAAAGGTAAAAACACATAGAAAAAGAAGTGTATGATTTCACGCTCACGTTGTGTGAGTGAGTTTTGTTGGATTTGGACCAACTTAGTTAAACTTGATTGTAAAAAAAATTTGGATGTACAATAAGACTGCAAAAGTATAACCTTTTTACAGCAAAAAAAAGATCAGCTTTAAAAGTTTATTTTAATATTTTATATATTAGCTAACAATATTTAATAAAAATTATTTTTTATATTATAAAATATTTTCTCGTATTAATTTTTTTTGCATATCTTAAAAATAATTATGTTAGGTGAACACAAAATTTCAATTATAAATTAGTTAGCAGTATAAAAATATAAAAGAATGTTACATGCATCATATTCATATTTTTGGTTTATTAAAAGTGATCGATAAAAAGTGAAAGAAGATAAAAAAAATTAATCTTTTATATCATATAAAAAATTACAAAAATTATATAAAAAATACAAATAGCATTTCTAAAAGTATATAAAGCCCAATGTTTACACTAATTACTGACGCTCCAAACACTATCCCATAATTACTTGTGAGATTTAATCAACACAACACAAAATTTTATTACTTTTTTCATCAATTGTGGTCTTCAAGTGTTTCTTTTCATCATTAGGTGGCAAAATAAGCTAGTCATTTATTTCGCCAAAGTCCATCCAAAAAGGGACAAATCTAAAATGTTTATGGCAGATTAATGGGCTTCCGGATTAACTCATGTATTAACTTCTTATTTTATTTTTTAAATAATAAAATTAATTAAAATTAATATAATAAAAAATAATATGTACAAATCTAATCATAATTTAAAGATAAATAAAAAAATCAAATTATAATAAAAATTTCTATTAAATTTTTAACATTAATAGAGTCATCAATCATTATATTATTTCTTCTAAAATTATTTTAAAAAATAAAAAATAATAGCTTCAAATTAATATTTAATTAACATACAACTTTTTGGAATGACAACTAACAAAATTTACAATACAACAAAAAGTATTTTTAGTGACAGTAATATAATTACTACTATATGTCTTATTTAAGTTACGTTTTTACAACAATTATATATTTGTCGTTATTATTATGTTATAATGACAATTATATATTTTTTACGGTAATTAAAAAGATTTTTACTGGCAATTATATAATTATTGCTAAAATTTTTTAGCGACAAAACATAAGACTACTAATATCTAATTGCTAGTAAATATATTAACGACTATTTTTATTGCTGTTAAAAAAATAACTAGTCGCTAAAAGTGTTTTTTTAGTTGTGAAAACACAAATTAAAAATAGATTTTTATGATAAAAGAAAGAATCATCTTTGTTTTAAGAAACAAACTAACTCACATAGCTTATAGTACTAGCGTGATAACCTATGCAATTGTATTTTCAAAATTTTTAAATAAAAAGTATTAGAATATAACCAACATATCTTAAATAAAATTATATATTATATTAATATTTAGAACAAAAAATTATCACTATATTAAAGTAAAATGATAGAATATAACAATCATCCAATATATTAATTAATATTGTAACATGGAACTTACAATAAGTTTATTATCAATAACAAATTTTAAATGCTTTTATTTAATGAACAAAAAAGAAATGTATGATTTTTTTAATATTTACACTTAAAATTTTTGCAATTAACACAATATGGTCTCGAAAAAAACATATTAACTAAACCCTTTTCTTAATTATTTGTAGATAGCGATTAATACAATTGTGTAAAAATAAAAGACTTAACTTTAATAATTATATCATACTCTTGTAGTTGAATTAAAAAAAATCACATTAGGTGTATAATAATGATTCATAAAGCCACACTTTTAGAAATCATCATAGTGATAGTGATAGTGATAGAAACTACCATAATGAGTGATTTTTAGAGACCAGCACACAGTTTTGCAAAAACTAAGACAACAAATATTTATATTTATACCAAGGACTTTTTCAACCATTCCATTCACCCAGAAGTTGATAAAAAAAAAAGTAGTTTTCAACCCTTGATAAATTTGCCAAAAGATAACAACCATTATCTGCATGAAGTCAACATATTTTCTAATTAGGTACAAACAATCAAATAGAAAACGCCTTAAGCATTCTAGTTTGTATATGTTTTATTTTTTTTTTGTTCATGCAATATATATTCTTTCATATTGAATCCCTTAACCACAATAGCTGTTTAAATCTCTTGATAATATGGACAAAAAAAGACATAACAGAGAGCAAAATAAATGTTACCAAACTTGTAACTGTGTTTCCTTTAATTAAAATAAACAGTTAGAACTTAAATTAAGCTTTACTTCTGCATAATATTTAAGCTTATATTTATTTTTTATTTCAAATATTTGTATCTTAAATTTATTAGTAAAATATCTATTTAAGTTTATGTTTATTTCTTCTTCATGCATAATAGTTATAGCATGTCATATATGAATAATTCAGTTATGTAACCTATATATTATTATTTTTAGATAATTTAGAAGAATTTTGTGAAAAAAGATTGGGAAAAAAACTCAGTTCTTATTGTGATGAAGCTACCAAACAATAGAAAACAAGAAGTACATTGGAGTTGAAAGAAAAAAAGATGAAGTTTGCTTGCAAAATGGTAGGAAAAAAGTTGTGAAGTTATGTCACTTTGAGAATGAGTTTTTATTAATATTTGAGTAGGAAGAAAGAGTAAGTTCTAAAATCAAAGGTTGAAAAATGAGTTTTATTAACATTTGAGTAGAAAGAAAGAGCAAGTTCTAGAATCAAAGGATATGATACGAGTGTCTTAGAAATAAATTATGATTTATATTGTGATGTTAATGAAAAAAATTAATATTTTTTTCTTATGATACAGACTTGATAGTTTTGTTCTACACTATTAAGGTATTGACTGGTTTAATAAGAAAACGCATCATTTCCTATTAATAAAGGTTTCCTTTGCTTTAAAGGGAATATAATCATTTCCTTATATTAAATGGTTTCCAAACAAGCTTTACATGTCATTGACAATTATTTCAAGATGCAAAGAATTATGAAACATAATGACATGATACAAAGCCAATCATAGATATGTAGATTTCAACTGCAAGTAATAAGAAAAAATATTTCCTTTTACCATGATTAACCCAAAAATCTGTATACAGCGCATACTTTCTTATTGTCTTCAATATACAACCTAAGAAGGTAGCAAGAATACTTTTGTTTATCTTCATTGGATGCTACTTGATTAATCATATCTTACCCAACAGCAGCACCACATGTTGGATTAGGACATCTCAGCATCAAACATCCAGGGCCATCACTGATGAATGTGCTGATATATCCTAGCATATCAAATAGAACAGATGTGTAAGATAGAGTGGAAAGAAGAAATTAACCAAGGAATACTAAAATAAAATAGTTAGATAAAAAAAAGTCATGAAACAGATCATCCAAAGCAACTTAGCCATGTTATAGCTACAAAAAAAAATGGATATAGTAAACTAAGCCAAAACCAAAATGTAGGCTTTAAGCATAATACCCAGATTATTTTAAATAACAAGATACAACATACAAGATTTACCCTACCAACACGAGAGATAGCAAGGATGACCACAAGAATCCATCTCTATCTTAGCACATGGATGATTTTTAAAACAGATGCCACAAGTAAGCTGGCCAGAGAAGAAGACGGGTCAGAATGAAATACGAATGAAGCTAGAGCAAAGGAAGAAAATAAAATACAACCAGAATTATTGACTAATTGTGAAACCCAAACAATCCATATCTCACCTCTCTAGCATCAGTATGCCCAATGATTGACTTATCCAACAAGCCAACTGCTTTGCCGACTTGATTTTCATAAGCAAATCATGTATCATGCACTTTACTAACACTCTAGTAACACCAGCACATGCCTTACATAAGGATAGAATAAGCAGTAAAGAAATGCAACATAAGCAAAATATAAACTTTTTTAAACACACAACATGGTGTGATGGATTGTAATCGTAAGTAAATAAATCCCAGTTAAAATGGCAATCAATTCAGTATTATATAAAACTCAAAAAACAACTAAATTTACCAATTGTAATGGCAAAGTAATATGCTGGCATCAACTCTTGATATAGAAAGAACTGTAGCTACATAGTGATGTCCTCCTCCTATCTTTGTTGTATATCTAATTCCTTCAAGATGGTAAAATTTTGCTGAAAGAAAACAGAAGGTCACCATAAATTAGGGTTTAGCTAAAAATTGTAGCATCATTACAATTTTTATATATTTCATGAATAAAGGTAAGAATTGCGAGTTAAGAAAAACAATAATCAAGCCACCTAAAATGCAGTTAATTTCAATAAATGATCACAGCTATGAATCTCGATTATGTAAAAATAAAAAAGTAATCATTTTTCTTTTGTTTTAAACTATTCCATCAAACAACATTCCCTGATATAATTAATACTAATATTTGAGAATCAGAAAACAAAAATTGGGAATAGAATGGAAAAAAACACCTTAGGGCGGCGAGACTTGAGCGTTTAGGGATAATCAACTTCGTCGAAGTAATCATCGGCATTGTGATCGTAGTCGCTGTACTAATTCATGGCAGCATCCTCCGTGCCGCCACTATAGTAATCATCGTCAAGGGATTCAAGGTTATTGGTGTCATGCTTATCCTCGTCAGAGTCCATTTATAATTGGGCAAAGAAATAGACACTAAGCCAACGAACCCTAAAAGGAAGAAACTTGGAGACGAGAAGAAGAATTTTCTTGTGCATACTCTGGACCTGTAACTTGAAAATCTCACCTTGCCTGGGATAATGAACCTGAATGGATTGGCAGTTACAAATTAATTAAATAATTACTAATAATATACAAATTAAAGAATTAATTAACATGTCTCACAATAATTTGTCAGCTGAATTGTCCAAACATTAGAAGCAAAAAGGGACACAAGTAATGCAATATCTTATTGTGTCTCCCTTATGATTTGCCTTTGAACCAAAAAAAGTACTTTCTGTTGTTGTTTTTTACTCTACCAAACTTTAGTTAGTAGGCTAACTAAGTAACCTTTTCTAAATTTAATAATAGGTGTATCCACTATGTTAGTGCCAAGGACCCCTGATTCTCTTTTTTCACTTTATGTTGAGTAAGTGACCTTTAAATAACTACACAAATTGAATGCCTTACATTAACAAGAAGTTAATATCAAACCCCTTATTTGCATATTATGTAATTTTTCAAAACACCCAAATACCACTCTTCATTTTCTGAAGTTTATTCAATTTAAAGTAAGAAATGCATTATATTACAGTGAGTGAAAATATAATGGATATGCTTAGATAACAAAACAAAATATGTGCAATACAACTTTAGGTTGCTATTATGTATCATATTCAAAACATCGATTATCACATACTTATAGATAACAAAACAAAATATGTCCAATACAATTCAAGATATAGTCCAAAATATGTGTTTCCATAAAGTAATAGATAAGAGGCCAATTTTTGTAGAATTTAAAATCTTTCAATCACCAACTCTATGTGTCGATTTGGTAGGGAGACCAGCTTCAAGATAATGTTGTCCTTTGTCTTTAACTTATACAGTTGACAACATTCTTTCCATTCAACCCCGAACCTCTACTCTGAATTTCTTCCTTCACTCCTCAGTAGGTAGAAAAAAAAATACATTCTTTCCTATCCTGGAAGGTGGACCGGTGATCTACTAGACGAAACCATGTCCAGATGGTTTAAGATACGTAGCAAAATTAGAGGACAGGTACTGCAGTGAATGAATCATAGTTAGTGTTTATGGATATTTTTTCTATATAATCAATAAGAAATACACAACCAATATTTCACAAGTTTGTTAAAAAAATGAATGAGTTCTTTGGGATCAACTTGCCAATCTAGTTGCACTCAAGTCCGAACGCGTCAAGGCCTTCTTATAGTAAACATATGGAGTGTATCTGGTTTAGGATACTTAAACATGTTAGTCAACATAGTAAAATATACCTCTATGTACCACAATATTAAAATCTAACACAGAAGAGAAAAAATTCTACGTAACATTACCTGTTATTAGACATTTCTTTTGTTTCATAACTTTTTTTGGCTCAACTCAACTGACGAATGGCTGACATGAGACAGTTTTATTGGATTATGAGGATCAAGACCTTCCATTATTGTATCTTCATTATCGTCTGACGAGAACTCATGATTAGATGGTTCAGACCCAGACAGCACTACCACATCAGGTGATGAAGGATCACTACTATTCCTATTATACTTTATATGGAATACTCTACATATGTTGTCAAGTGTTTTTTGGTATGTTCGGTTAGCCACATAAAAGTTAAGATTGGAAAGAACTTGAATTGGTTGGTTCATGCAATTCTAGAGTAAAATAAAAAATATTCCAAAACCCACATACCTAAGTTACACAATTGTCCCTATTGACAAAATAGAAAACTCTAAGTAGCTCAAATGAGACGTCAGTTATAAGCAATTGTTCATGTTTTTGTTTCAGCTCCAACACTAGACAATTATCCAACTCATCAATCACGTAGAACGTTGACCCTAATTCATTTCCATAAGTTGCTATAAAACTCAGTGGACGAACTCTCTCACCCTATATTCGATGTTATATCTAAAAAATTCATGTCTAACACATCTCATTTAAAATGCATCATATAATATTATATATATTTGGTTACAAACCTCTAGATAATACAGAACAGTATCATTATTGGTTGGAGTCACTATTATAGGTTAGAGTCACTTCAGACAATTACATTATAAAAAATAGACACCTAAATTACTGTTTAAAGTTAAGATTTATTTTGCACTCAATTATGTATGCTGTATAAGAGAAAAAAAAAAAGAAACATACTTTAAACTTGATGACTTACAAAATACAAGGTCAAATTTTAGATAATAAAATAAAAAAAAGAATTACCTATGACCCTAAGATTTAGAGTAGAAATTTACTTTTTCAATTTGTGATTGTGGAATGATTAATTCAAAGTGGAAAAAAAAGTATTGCTATGATAATTAATTTCAAGAGCTTTGGCTAAAAGAGGGTAAAACAATGAGGTATGAAACCAAAGTAGGTTTATTCAATTTGAAGAATTTTTTGTTAAATCTAGAATGAGGGTATCAGCAATTTCACCAATTAGATTTATATGATCATATGTCATCTACTATGTCAGTGTCACTACAGATTAATTTTCTTATACACATGCACAGCAAGAATCAACAAAATATTCAATATTTTACCTGTTGGGATCATCTCTATTTTCATGCATCGCTATTCAGGTGTATGATATAGCTAACCTTCTTAGCAACACTGGAGAAGAAACAGAAGCTTTTTCCTGTTACTAGAAAACAGAGTGTATTAGAATATGTAAGTAAATCATAATAGAAGATCTTAACAGAACCACGAACAAATAATTAGATCCAAACAAAATAGAAAAAAATAATGAAAAGTTTAAAAAAAATGGAATTCAACAGGTAATTGAAAAAAAATATAGAACCAAATAATTTATCATAGACATCTACATTCGACATGCACAGATCCAGAGTGCCTCGTGAAGGATGTGGAGCAATGAGACGGTTTGCTGTGCTGATTGAACCTCGAAGAATGACAGCGGATGCAAAGTGTTGGAGGACCACGACTTCGAAGTCTGATTGCTGGGCGACGACGACGAACGACAACCCCTGCCACTGTGACAAAGAGAACACGTGAAGCAAGGACTGCGAATGTGGAGGGACTAATAAGCGGTGAGGAGGAGAATGGAGAAGAATGAGTCTAAGTGAGGGTTGAGGGAGAGACTGGAGTCCGATATTAGGAATATGTTTGATTTAATGGTGATTTTTGGATTTTGGGTTCAACCTCACTCATGAACTGAATTTTACTTACGTTTCTAATTTTTGCTATTGGTTATTTTATCTATAATTACATTATTATTATTTGTTGCAAAATTCAAGATTTATGTGAGTTTGATATTTCATTAACAACAATGGATTATAAGGGACAACAAATCTGTTGTCAATATCAACATCATTGATCTTCACTATAACACCCATATTACGACATTTATATATTGGATAACCATCTTCATCAAACCTTGTTTGATAAAAAAAAAATTTCAGATAAAATTTTGAGCACTTGCCATCCTTCATACAAGAAGAACTTGGTCTAAATCTACCACAAGGTCCATGGATCATATACTTAGTAACGACATTATAAAGATTTGAAAATTTCTGGAAATTTGGTAGCTGCACAAATTAATTCATCAACAATTTCAACAATTTGTAAGTTGATTTCTCCATTAAGCCAAAGTAACATATGTACATGTGGTAAACCTTTTTTTTGGAACTTAATAGTATACATACCTAAAAAATATAAAAAGTTTTTACAGAAGTCAAATAAATATATGTTTGAAAATACTATATCAAAATTGAAATGCTAATTATGAAATTATATACCTGCATTAAGATGCCCAAAAAGCACCTTCTTTAAGATCATTTAAAAGACACTTCAACTTTGCAAGAAAAATACGATAAGAGATATCGATCAGCAATAAAAATTCGCTCACACTCTGTAAATCATTGAAATTCAGGCCAATTTGAATTACATGTTAGAGTAAGGAATAAATCTTGATAACTAAAATGTTTACAAATTGATATATCATCTTGACAATGATTAAACATATAACATATACCACCAGTGAAGAAAAAAGGCAAAATAACTCGAGTCCCAATTGAAGAAGCTTTGTCATCACCACGACGCATAGCCTTTCTATTCTTTGAAGAACCTCTCCTCTAATTGTACTTTACTTCTTTCTAATTTCATACAATTTTTGTGACTCAAACATTGTGAAACAATCAACAACAAATTGTTTAAATAATCGTCTACACTTATGAATAATTCCATCTTCTTGCTCCCTAATTTGCAAATGAAAACATATTAACTCCCTTAGAGAAACTTTTGTTCTTTTTTCGGGAACATATGTATGTTGTACACCTTGATAAAGAATATTCAACTGGTAACCATCATCATCATATGGAAACAACAATGAATACTATAACGGCCAATATAAAGCATGAGTTTCATAAATACGTTGCAATTGACCAGGGGTAGATCGAACAATAATATCATGACCATGATCTGAGAAATCAAAATCTCCAACAACCAAAGCAACAACTTCATCACAAGAGGGAGCACCGTAAGTTCTTCAATCAACAGTGTTTTGGGAATACAATTTCAAAGAGAAAACCTCAAAAGGATGATATTGATAGAATTCTCTAACTCTTTGAAATGATTGTGCTATAACATTATGGGTATCGATTATTTGCAATAACTCAGCGATCAATTCTTTATCTATGTTAGATGTTTGGCTAAAACAAATATAAGTTAACCATAAAAATATATTTAAGAACCACATAGAATACAAATATCTTATTTTTTGATACATCATTACTAGTTAATAATGTATAATAAGACATTATAGAGAAAAAAATATGGTAAAACTCTATGACGCCAATTATAATTCTATTATTCAATACAATAAAAATTAAAATCATTAAAAATATCATAAAAAATACAATAATAAAATTTCAAACACACATATCAAAAAATTTTTTACTTATAATTGCACAAAGTTAGGTTTCTGATTAGAATCTGAGAGCAAGCTTCTAATCCGATGATAATTTTTACCAGTTATTATAAATATGGTAAACCACTTCCACCATTAATTAAATCAAATACCTTACCACCAAAAGACTTGAAAGCAAACATAGTATTATAAGATCGAATATTTTTTTGGAAGTACAAACTCTTGCTATCATGTCCATTAATCAAATTATATAACAGATCTAGAGGTTTTCGGAGATATGGTAACTAGATTTTTTCTTTAGAACAACAAATAGTAAAAATAGGATGATTAACTCTAGAGACTCTTTTAACATGTTCTAATAACTAGAAATATGCCCCAGAGATTGAACATTTATAGTTAGGATTAAATTTAACATGACACAACTGAATTTGAGAAACAATTGTGATAAAATTTTGTTTACTTGTACCAAACTAAAAAATAAAATTTCATTTTAAAATTAAATAATTTTTTGAAAAAATTACGACAAAAAAAACTTCATCACAATGTGACAGTGAATTCTTTTATTATTAACTCAATAATAATTCTATTTTACTCTTATTAAATAATACATGATTTAAGAAAGAAAGTGTACCTTGTATTTCACTTTGTAAGAAGAGAGGATGATCAATAATAGAACCAACTTGATTTAATGAATTTATCGAAAGATCATATATTTCTGATTCATCTAATTCATCCATTTTGATTTAAAATAACATAAATATATATTTGACAACCAAATATCTAAAAAATAGATTATCAAATAAAAAGTCAATTAATTCTTTAAAAATCAACATGCAAATTGAACATAAAAAATTATAAAAACCAATGTAGAATAAACTTTGATTAATTAATTAACTAAATATTAATAAGTTTTAACGATTGTTCAGGAACATTTTCATATTCTTTATGATTAGAATAGACTTTGATTAATTATTTTAATCACTCCTAGTAATTGTTTAGATTTGAATTAATTAATTTAAATGACTTTTAGGATTATTTTCTATTTTTTAGTTTAAAAAGTGTCTGGGATATTAAATTAAAAAAGGTTTAACAAATGCCTCTGGTGCTTTATTTAGTTAGAAATCTAAACTAATTAATTAGTTACCTGGATCAAGCAACATAACTAGGAACTTTTTCATATTCTTTACGACCAGAATAAACTTTGATTAATTATTTTAATCACTTTTAGTAATTGTTTATGTTTGAAATAATTAACTTAAACCTTTTTAGTAATTTAAATGATGTCTAAACAAATTTAGCATGAGATTAATTATTTCAGTCACGTGTGATAATTGTTTAGGCTTAGGCTAACTATTTTAATTACTTTTGATAATTGTTCGGGTTGAATTAATTATTTTAGTCACTTTTAATGATGTAAACAACAATTACTAAATAATTTTAGGATTATGTTAGCTATTTTAATTACTTTTAGTCATTGTTTAAAATTATTATAATTATTTTAAACAACTTTTAAAATTATTTTTTATTTTTTATTTTATAAATATTGATTGAGATATTAAATTAAAAATGGTTCAAAAAATATATCTGGTGCTTTGTTTAATTAGATTAATTAACTCATTACCTGGATCAAGCTACATAACCAGGAACCTTTTCATATTCTTTATCATTAGAATAGACTTTGATTTATTATTTTAATCACTTCTAGTCATTATTTATGTGTGAATTAATTAATTTAAACCCTTTTAATAATTTAAACAATCTCAAAACAATTTTAGGATTAAGCTAATTATTTCAGTCAGGTATAGTAAGTGTTTAGGTTTTGCACTATAAGAAATTACTGGAATAGCGACCAATTTAGCAACCGATTCTGGTGGTCGCTAATTTCAAAATAGCGACCAACTTCGGTCGCTAACCGTTAGCTACCGATTTTTAAACAAGGTCACCAAATCCCTCACCAAAGAGTATCGGTCGCTAACATAATCGGTCGCTAAATGGTGACCAAATTTTTCATCGCTAAACCAGTCGCTAAGTAAATCGGTTGCTAATTAGCTACCAACTTTTTGGTCGTTAAATCAGTCGCTGATGAAATCGGTCGCTAAATCGGTCGCCGATACCTTATTTGAAAATCTAAAATCGGTCGCTAAATTGGTCGCTAATTCCTGAACTAAAAAACAAAATTGGTCGCTAAAACGGTCACTATTTCTAATCTTGTAATTATCTATTTTTACTAATTTCACATTTACCACTATTAAAACTTAATTTCATAAATAATTATATTTTCACAAAATATAAAAAGAATCAAACATAGATCAATTTTTCAAATAAATACAAAAAATATTCACAATGTCTACAAAGAAATATAGAATTTAAAATATTGAAAATTCTTAAATACATCAAATTTATGATTCACAATCAGACTAAAGGTAAAAATAATTCATGAAAAACATAACTTTACTCTATTCATGAACAATCAGTATAGTTCAACAATTTCTACACTAGTTTTGTCTCTTTTATTTTTTTACTGCTCTTGGAGCTGCAACCAATACAAACCACAACAAAATCCTTAAGCAATCGTAATCTTGAATCTTGAATTAGGCACAACTTTGTTCTTCAGCAAGATTGCCAAAACACTGTCATAAGAAAAAAAAATAGAAAATGAATGAAACTCACTTAAACCAATTCAATTCAAGTCTCAAATCATGTTCAAAACTCACAAGTTTCACAAGGAAGCAGGTTTCAACTTTCAAATTAAACACAAATGGGTGTCATACAAGGTATAACATGGAGATATTAATGGTTTGCTAATTGTACCAAAACTGTTACAATATATACACAATCAAATCTAAACCAGATGGTGATATATAACAGCAACGATAATGCAACATAGATAAAGAGAATGGATTTGTTTATTTGTTCAACTATCCAATAAAAAAATAGGAATATATTGACTTTGACAAAGTATCTCTAGCGTCAATAGTCTACACCATAAAACATGTTACATTTAAGACAATCTTAAT
Organism: Arachis hypogaea; assembly: GCF_003086295.3. NCBI lineage: Eukaryota > Viridiplantae > Streptophyta > Magnoliopsida > Fabales > Fabaceae > Arachis > Arachis hypogaea. The sequence goes on from NC_092036.1 coordinate 110,947,824, forward strand.
ACAGTGTTGCCAATTTATGCAAGAACATGAATGCTGATTGACAAAAATTGGCATATACTCATTCAGAAATACAAAACATTCATAATCAGAAGATTTTGCCTCACATGAAAATGATATTTTCAATAGTTACAAATAAAGGTTAATGTCAACATAGTATTTATATTACCTGAGAAAGTTCTAACTTTTGGACAATATTATCGTTGCCAACTTTTATTTTGTGAGTTGTTAATGTAAATTTGAGATCTTCAATGTCAAAGCCAAAATAATAAAATTAGGCAAGACTAACAGAAAAATAATAAAAAAATATTAAACAAAAAATTGCAATGTTAGATTATATAATTTATTCTTCTTATCCTTTCATCCTACAACGTAATATTTACTAGTCCTTAAGAAATTGTAATATTAAATATAATTTATTTGTTCTATTTTTTGTATGACTATGTGTCTTTGTTGTTAGTTCAATAATTCTCTTGAAATAAAAAAATAAAAATAGAATCTTTTTTGGAAAAGAGGAGTGAAGAACCACTTGTTGAACTACTATCTTTCTATTTTATTTGCAAAAAAAAAAAAAAAACAAAAGTCAAAGAGATAGAAGATAAAAAGATTAAAGAGATAAAAAAGAAGAACAGAAAAAGTTGTTATTGTTGGTCTGCTACAAAGTGAAAGTGAAAAGTTTGAGTAAATGAAGATATTGGGAGACAAAAAGGATTTATATTTTATTTTTTAAATAAAGTGGACTATTGGGTTAGGCCTAAAACTATTATACTTTATTAACATTATATAAGAATAGACTATTTTTTTATGAATTAAAGGGGGTTAGGAAATAAAAAAAGGGAACCTATGTCTATTATTATTAGTTTTTTAAACAAACCGGGGGAGGGGCGCATTACCTCCCTTCACAACTATGTACCTCCGCCCCCGCCTCTCATATGAACCAACAGCATCATACGTGAAAACACATCCCTTTCCTATTTCAGGTTTAAGTAAGTTATTAGCAAATAAAACAATGGTACATGATTACATGGTCAGAAAAGAAAATGTATTTGGTCCAAATAAAAAGAATGAAAGCTCTCATATAATTAATAAATATCAAATCAGTTTCTAACAGCTTCAAATCCAATTCAACTTATGATGCAAAACAAGTGGTCGCAATGTACTAGTTCAACTCTAATGGTTGAAGATAATAGTTTTCAGCACAGAAATATTTAAACAACTCAACTAAGAAAAATAATAATAATAAATTAATAATAGAACACATAAAGAAGTTTGATTGTTATCTGAAAAATCTACAGATCTTGTTTCATAACTTAATAACAACAAATTTAATATTGCAATCAATTCATTTAGAATCCATCTAGGTTTTTCTGCCTAGGTTGCATGAAACCCAAAGATTCTCAAAGAAACATAATTAATGTGCAGGAGTGTGAATATCAATTCTACTTTATTTAGTGTAAATAAAACCAACCATCTAGAACAGCAAATATGTAATAACTGAATATGCAGAATAACTTACCATTGATCAAAATGGTGAAACACATACCCTTGCATACAAACATCCCAGAGCGTGTACCACATACTATTTCTCTAATTCGCACATAATAAAACTTGGATTCAGCTAAGCCATATGATCGAAATCCAGTCATATAATATGATACTAACACTTGATAAACAGTACAATGACTTAAAAACCAAATAATACCTTGTAAATGCTGGCGAATGAACACCACCAACAGAAAGAGGGAGAAAGGGATAAGTTGTTCCAACCACTTAACAGCCTGCTGAACATTCCTATTACCATTACCAAGAAGCTCATACACCTCCGACACAGGTGTCTCGTACACAGCATTTCAATTAACTTATTAGACACAAACAGCTTCCTAGGAGAACATATACTAAGAGATTAATAAGCATATTGACACAGTAGTTGCTAACTTGAAAGAACTCACGCAAAATAAACATCTTGGTAAATAAATAATAATAGTTGCGAATGTTGACTCACCAAATGCCTAGTAGACAACACCTTCTGCAAAGCTTTAACATCAGCTTGAAAGCCAGAAGAAGCCATAACACATTTCTCAGCTCTACCGCAAAATTAAAGAAAAAAGAAAACTCCAATTCATATTCTCAAACGATATTAGCAGTTCATGCGGCTCTCATGTATAAAATAATCCACTAAATTTCAAAAAATTAAAAGAAATAATAATACCTAATCATGAATTACGAGTAATAACTAGGTTGCACATACAATTAGGAGATTTTAGAGTATTCCCGAGTGAGGATATTGTAACTAGTGGACATTCTTGTATCCACTGCGATAATACATCAATTAGACAAAAATTAAAGATGATGAAGACAGAGCAGATGCAGTAAAGCCAAACAAAAGTAAAGCTACAATGAAGCACATCAGAAACCAGTCACGTACTCAATTTCAAAATAGAAATCTTCTATTATTTGGATATTAGCACCACATATTTTTTCTGTAATTTTTTTATTAAGACATGACAAAAATCAGATAAACCATAACAGGAACAACCTGTAGTGCTGCTGCAAAAAAATAATTAATGGCTTCGAACTTGAGCAAGAACAGGCACAAGCACTGGACTAAAAAATGCTTAAGCTATGAAAACTTACTAATCTAATAATTTTTTATAATTATTATAATTATTTTAAATGACGGTTAGAATTATTCTCTATTTTTTATTTTACATTGTTTGGAATATTAAATTAAAAAAGGCTCGAAAAATGACTCTGGTGCTTTGTTTGATTAGAAATTTTAATTAATTAACTAATTATCTAGATCAAGCTACATAACCAAAAATTTTTTCATAATCTTTATTATTAGAATAGACTTTGATTAATTATTTTATTCACTTCTTGTAATTCTTTATGTTCGGATTAATTAATTTAAACCCTTTTAGTATACGAATGAGAAAAAATAATAATAATAAATCAATAAATAGATGTGTTATTAGATACAAATTAAAACAACTTAAAATATATTTTAATAAAATTAACAACAAATAGAAATAAAATATTTAACAATATAATTATACCTGATAATATAAAATTTGAACTCTGATTATGATTCTACGACACTTCAACCAAATTTTCTAAAAAAGAAAAATATAAAGAATCATTAAAAATATATAAAATAAACATATAAATTATTATAAACATAAATATTAACTACAAACATCTAGTTAGACAAATAAAGTTTACCCAAATAGTCATTCAAAGAGAGATTAGATATTGAGGAATCCATGATCTCTAAAATATTAAAAAAAAAATTACAAACATTTTGATAACTATAAAATTATTGAAAGTTGAAAAAAATAAAAAGATCATCAACTTCAAATTATATTGACCTCTTACATTTTGATGCCTCTGTACTCGCTTTCTTTTTAAAGAATTTCTCCTATATTCTCTGACACCAGCACAATTTTGAGACGTCTTTGTTACACGTGCTAAACCAAACAACAGTTTTAAAAATAAACTTAAAGAGCTAACACTTATTCATTACATCAAAGAAAGCCATATTCTTAAGTTTTTATAAGTAATAACAAGTAAATGAAAAAAGTATGACAACAAAAATTGTGAACCACACCAACAAAATATTTACATACCCATCCATATGTTTCATAACTGCCAAAAGAGGAAAAATAAATTATGATATTCAAAACCTATAACTAATCGACATGAATAGGTAGAGTAGGACAACAATAAACAAATAATAATAAGAATGGTTGCATTTCATTAATATATTAATATATATATAATTACATATGGCTATCTTACATATGATAAGTTAAATTTCAAAGTCTGATTACATATCATACCATGTAACCTATAGGCTACAACATTAAAATAGTGTCTAATCCCTAGCAAAGTCACTATTACAAAAGAAGGAGTTGACAATAAAGATCTTTGACTTGTGATTTGAGCCAATATACAAAGCAAACTCCTATATCTGACAATATTATTTGTTGGATACAATCTAAAAGGGTAAAATCAAAATAGTATTCAACTAGCATGATTACATTAAGTTCTATTTGAAATCATAAGCTTTTCTAAATATTTATACATATACTATATAACATACCTACATCTATACACAATAACTAAACTGCACAATTTAAATCAAACTTCATCAATCTTGGCAATTTTGGACCTACGACTATTTATATCCTTAGCCACCTCATCAAATTCAACATTCAAATGCCTTTTGCCCTTGGAAGGAAGTAAGGAACAACATGATCTTCATCAATAACCTTGTCTTTATATTGGGAACATCCATCAAGAAATTGGGACAACACCTCCTATAAGATAGAAATTAATAAAAGGTATACAAATCACTCAAGCAATGCAAATTCATTTAAAACCAGCAAACATATGAAGGAAAAAAATATTACATAATAGTACCTGAGTTATTTTCATTGGTGAGTTAAGCAAGATATTAAGTTCAGAAGAAAGTTTATCAATAACAGTATCATTTTTTGGTATTTTCTCAGGTTTTTCATTTTCATCATTAACTACAACAGCAACCTCATTCCCTCCAAAAACATTAGTCTGTTTTTCAACCAGAAAATCTATAAGAATTGGAGATTTACATAAAATCCCAAAAGACTCTCCAGCAACTTTATTACTTTTGATAGAAGTGCTTGATGACTCCTTTTTAATATCAATATCCCCCTTTTCATATATCACAGGCTTTTGTAATGCAGGCTCCTATTCATATAGAACCAAAGTTAAAAAAAAGAGGATAAAAAGAGTACCCCACAATATAAACCAAAGAAATCACACATTTTCACAATCTTAAAATACTTATATGTATATATAACCTCTTTTGGAGTAGGCTCATCATCAACATTATAATCAGAGAGTTCAAACATGACAATAATAGTGGGATCATCACAGACTCTCTTAATACAAAAAATGCCAAAAATTTTATCAAACCCAACACTTTTGGTATCAACCTTCAGCAGCAACTTTTTTCTAATGAGCTCTTAGAAGATGGAAAGATAAGTATCCCCACATATAAGCTATTTTTAAGGTAAGAGAAAAAAATACACAATTTGAATAACACATCTCAACCAGAATAGAGAATATCGCTATAAAAAACTGAACAATCACATAAACTGAATAACACACAAAACAAAACTAAAAACATACACTTGCATCTTTTTGAACCTCAGTAAACAAGTCAGCACATCATTTATTAACCAAATAAAATGCTTCATGATCAAACAAAACAAAAATACCCTCGCCACTATGATCTTCAAATTTATTTTGATTTTAAATCTGCATAATAAAATCAAAAAAACACAATGATTCGAAATAAATAATAAGATGAAACATTATTCTTATAAACCAGCCATAACACAATTTAAAATCACATTTTGAAAAAAAAATTATTACCTCAGAGTGATATTAGTTATATACTTTACATAAAAGTCACAGTAGTATGCACCATTTTGAGGATGGATACTCTTTTTCACATACACAAGCAGAATACCACCAACTTGCATCTTCAACAATACCTTTGATTGTACCAAAAATGACAAAAAAACCCTCTAGGCAATGCACATTTAAAAAATAATTAACAATATAAAACATAAAACAGATTTAAATTTTTTTTTTCTGTTAATTTGTTTTAAACATAAACATAACTAACTTAATAAATGTCAACCACTCAACCTCATTGTTATCTTGAAGCTTTTCAATAGTGCATCTTCTAGTTAAGCTCATAAAATCATCTTCCAAGGATACTACTTTACCCTCATTGGCAATAAATAGTAGTTGGGTACCATTAACACCTTGCTCAATCATGCTAACATAAAAATTATGCAAATACATGTAAATATTACTCTAGATTGGTTGGAATTAAAGAAGAAAACAAAAAACAGACATAAATCATGCTAATCTCTGCCTGGAATCAACAACTTCAGAAAGATCAGGATTAAATATAATTTGAGTGGTACACATGACATTTTAGAGACTTACTTGACCTACACAATAATACCATAAGAGTTTAGCAAAGATCATCTGAAACAACACTTGGTTTAGCAATAACAAAATTTAAAGAAATTGAATAAAATACCTCTAAAAAATTTGACTTTAGCAAGTTGAATGACAACAACAGGCTGCTCCACATAATCAGATGATAAGAAATGATTTACTTAATTAATATACTCCCCAAACAATGCACAACGTATTATAAGATTGAAAATCAGAAGATGAAGAACAATGAAATAAAAAATAACAAAAAAGTAGAATTAAAAGACAACAAAACCCACAAAAAATGACTAAATCAACACATTCTTTTGAAGATAATTCAAGCACAATTATTTTCAGAATCTTTTTCTCTTTTGCATATTCTTTCTCTTCTGCCACTGAAGTTAGAAGACCTATGACATCTGTTTCAAAGAACCACAACTTATTAAATATTTTCATAATTCTTTTAAACAAACTTGAATAAAAGAAAAGTACAACGATATACATACCAACTAAATAATCATAATCTTAAGTCATGTTCAGTAGCTCAGAAAAAGGAAACAAATTAAAACAAGTCTTTGGAATAACATCGTCATCAACAGGAACAACAGTGGTTTGATGAAGAAAAATCAGTTTGAATTCATGATGAATTGTTTTATAACTACCATGATTTAAGACAACAGTGAAGTATGTCATTATGTAAACTTGACCTTCAAGTATATGATCCTTAAACCTATTAAAAAGTTGTTTCTTAACTGTAGCTTGAATTTTTTCAGATTGGAAATCCAACAAAAAAATAAAATTAGAATAGTAAAACATATAACTTTAAGTTGAACACTTCAAAGTAACAAGTAACAACAAATCTAACACAATAGCTAATAGGGGCTCACATGCTCATCAAGAAAAATCATCTCTATTGAGTTAGGAACCTCATGGTTACCAAAAGAGGGTATAACCCAAACCTTTAGAACCCTGACTTTTAGCCTCCATGCCTCTCTAGAAGGATGCATCCTAAATCATATCAAATAGAGAAGGCATTGCACCAAAAAAATGGAGAATAAACTTTATGTAATAGCTTAAGCTATAAATAGAAAGGATGTGGAATAAACACAGCTTAAAAAAAATAGAAGACAGTAAAATGCTTGCATTGAGTATGGTTTTCCAACCATCCTTTTATAGAAACATTCATGGCACAATAGTCACCTTTTTTTAAAATTCAAATTGAACATGAAAATGGAGAAAAAAAAACTCTTACTCCATATCCATCTCCATTCCTTAACCTATACAGAACTCATCACATCAAGAAACTCTGACCCCCAAAAAAATGAAATAAACAATTAAACATATGAAGAATTAATGAAATCGTCACCAAAATGAAGAGAGCACACAATACATGATACAATGCATCTACATATCATTAGACCATAGCAATGGCAGTAATCAACTACCCCAAATACTCATCCTACTGATAGCATCGACAGTTGGCCAATGTATTAGGTCACCATATATTTAAAACAATAACTTAATATTAATAAACTTCTATGCACATAAAATGTCACAAAGAACAAGAAAGATATTATGACCAGCAGTTTTGAATTAGAAAAATACTTTAAGCATCAAATTCACTTTACTTGAACAACTAATGATTTTATCATAATATAAAGGAACCACCGAAAAGCAAAACTTGAGTCTATAAACCCACATTGCTCGAAAAACTCTGTCAATCACATCACCACTTATGAAATAGATTAATACCTTGATAATGATTCACACAATCAAACTCATAATCCATAAATATAAGTAGAACTTTTATCTTTGGAACCATTATACTAGCCATAAAAATTATAAAATGCATAACCACATGCAACCAACAATCCAACAGCTATCAAAAGGAGACACTATAATCAAATTAATATCAAATTTCAATTAATGACCTGAAAAAGATGAACCTAAAAACCCTTAAAACAGCGAGATAAATTGTCGATTCATCAACCCTAGACAATCAAATCTGAAATAATAGTGTAACACATACTAAAATTGATCACAACGAAACACAATGAAGGAAAGAAGAAGCATAAAGAGAAAAACAGTGTTAGAACTAAAAGTCACAGAAGAATGTACTTGCTTAATTGATTGGAGCCAAAAAATTTGAACCTCTAATACGAAATCCCTAAATAATACGGTCGCATGTTCACGAAAATGTCCAACCGTATCAAAGACTTACTCTGTTTATGAAAAAAGCGTAACATAAATTAGAGTTTCATTTGTCACATTATTTTTTTGTTAACATAGAACACCTTAACTCACGAATGTGTATTTTGGTCACATTTTTAAATAATTTAAAAATATTTGTCTACAATAAAATAATTCAAATGCATTTTTAATAGTTTATCCTAAAAAAGAATTTCAATGCGCTCATGAGTGAGGCGTGAAAAAAAAATAAAAAATGATTGATTTTGAATGTATGTGTACATGCATCTGAAAATCATCGGTATGACCCATTTTATTTTAGAGCATTTTACAACCATATGAAAAGTTTTTAGGCTAACTTAGTAGTTGTTATGAAAATAAAAGACAATATTGGTGATTAATTTTTAGTGGCAGAGTGGGGTCGGTTGATAGAACATAGGTATCGACCGTTAAAAAGAACCTAACTTTGTCCAATAACTGACATCATGTAGTGTGGGCCAATTCTCAATGCTCTCCCATTCAGGTCAAGCTGATCAGGTGCCAATGGAATCTTCATCACAAGGGAAATTTTCATGCCATCAAAATCACCCTTCACACACTTCAATTATTCTTAGTTTCTCACTTAGGATTTTGCCAAGCCTTCTATGCCTTAATATTCAGCAGCTTGTATAATATATAGAACAAGTTGGGGTGATATATATAAGATAGTAATCCAAATAATCAGTGAATAGTAATAATAACTATTAGTGCATGAAAAGAATTAACCGATACATATAATTTTGAAAAGGGGGGGGGGGACTATTGAATTGCATGGCTCAATAATTTCTTTAGTTTCTCTACTTATTATTATATATACCTAAATTACCTATATATATTAAATAATGCATTTAATATTAATATGTAACACTTTCGAAGAGCCTCAAATATTCACAAAGGGCTACGGGCTTGATGACTATCCTCTCAACGTTGGTTTAATTTCTTGTTAGAAAAATTATTCACATTGAAAGTTTTAAATTAACAGTCTAATCATATTTCAATACTCTAACCCTAAAACTCACAAAGCCCCTAACTCACAAATGTAATGTGACGATGATGATGATGATAAGGTAGTTGGCGTTTCTAAACTTATACCTCAATTGCACCAATCAATTGATACATGAGAGTTAATAATTTAATCCCCCACTAATGTAAAATTATACAAATAACAATTCTCATGTTTAAGGATGCTTTACATGAAATAAGATATGATTTATTATATATGAAAATATACATACGATAAAAGATAAAAAAGATAAAAAATACTTTATAGGGTTGATTAATTCTATTAATCTAATCTATTATATATGTTATACTAAGACCCAAACAAATAATTAAAATTAATGGTTTAATAATAAGAGGCATGTTATGCTTGTTAAGTTGCTAAGGTAAGGTGGGGGTTGAATAAATGTAATTGGTGGTGGCATTATATCATGAAGAAAATGAAATATAACCATAGAGAAGAGGTGTTGTTATTTTATGTATTTATTTGCCATCAAACAAGGTGTGAGGTTGAGCAAAAACGTGTAAAAAGACAAAATTGCCATTGTCTTTTTTCCATGTAGTAAAGGATGAAGACGTGCTGGACTCAAATTGTTGGACTTTTAGGGAGGATTGATCATGTGCCATAAATGTAAACACCACATGGTACAAAGAAGATATATGCATATTTTGTATTTTTGGGCAGAATAAGAAAAAAGAAGATCAGTGTTCTCATGTCATTGCCAATCACACCTTCAAAACGGAATGCATCCATCATGAAAATGGGATATGAATGATTTTGACAAATTCAAATGAATCAATGAATGAAACAATTAATGGTCATTACATACAGACAAAAACCATTGTATTTTTCCTCATTCAGTTAAAGTATCCCACCCTAAAATGGGGCTTCTTTTTATCATTTTTGTTTCTCCTATAATTAAATATCTCCAAAACTAATAACAAATTTTAAAATAAAGAATGTAGTCTAGTAGATATATATCTGAAAAATAGATATATCATGCAAATGAGATGAAATTTAGATAAAAAAAGAAATTATTATATCATGTTTTGAAGACCATATTCTATTTTTAATTATTATTAATATTATTTATTTAAATCTCTGTAACATAGGCCCTGCTATTCTGCTGGGAAACCTTGCAACTGGTCCTACATGTCATATTCAAATATATATATACAATATATATTGGGTGTTACGTTTGCATAATTCTCCGTTCAATATTGACAACAGACTAAGACACATCACGCTTAATCATAAGACCCTGGCAAGTTAATTTCTGAGATTTTGTTAATTGATTTAATGAAAATATTATGAACACATTTAAATCAGTTATCAAATTAACTATATAAGCAATAAATTTTTAATGTATATATTATATTTTTATATATATTGAAAGTATATGTTATATAACTCATCTTTAATGTATATATTATATTTTTATATATATTCTATACAAGCAATAAATTTTTAATATACATCTAATATAGTATTAAGTCTGACAAATTAACGATTAATCCGTGGCGAATCTAAACTCTATTTAAGAGTTTTTTGTTGGTCAATGAATAAATCATTACACAAGGCGGAATTTAAACATCCAAACTTACTTAAGTGGATGTGTGAGTTGACTACTTCTAATTGGCTAACCCAAATTAATTTAACATAATTATTAATTTAATTTGGGGTGGATATACATATAATTAAGTTGCTCTCCCTCAATCTCTCACACACTCACACTTGAGATTACAAAATTAATTAACCATGTGTTAATTTGTACTTTGTAGAGCACTTTGAAAGACATTAATGTTTGAAATCTATTTTCAACACTAGCACGTAGAGAGAGACCCCATAATGGTTTAGGTGAAAATAATGTTTGAATTTATATGGTTGATAATGAATCAGTGTCATGTCAGACAAAGGGGAGAAAACAACTTCAGAACCCAGAAGAGTCCTAATTTGCAGAGAGCGCTTCATAATCATAGGCATTAGGTAAATGAAGATTTGTTATTATTAAATATTAATATGTCCATGTCAAAGTATGCGCGTGCACGTGTGTACAAGAAGAGAGATAACAAAAATTATTTAGAGGTTAATTCTTACGCATTATCAATCAATCAATGATTTCTTAAAATTGACTATAAATATTGATATATTTTTACCGATTTAAAACATGTTAGTTTATAGTAATAAATGAATGAAAGACTATTCGTGTAACTGCTACACGAATATCTAGTAATTTTTAACGGGACAGAATTTGAGAAATTTTGAAGAGTAACGGTAAGTGCCGTCCCCACCTTCTACAATAAAAAAATAAAAAAATATTTATACGCCAATTACTTTATGACATCGATGTAAAAATATAATTGTTACTAACTAATTGTATATTTAAATTATTTTTAATTAATAAAACAAAAAATGTATATTTAATTATTAAAAAATATTAATATGAAAAAGCTTATTATAAAAAAAATAAATTTAACTTTAATTTAGTAAATCTTTTCGAAATAAAAAATACAAACATCTCATTTTATATTTAATAAATAAAAAAATCAATATTTATATTGATAATCTTTTAAAATTAATTTGTATTTATCAAAATTAAAAAATCTTATATAATTTCGTATATTAATAAATATTTAAATTTAATTTTTATATTAATATTTATTATAATATTTTTAAATTTTAAAAATTATTTTATCAAATATATTTGTGGTTATTTGTGTTTATTAAAAATTATTTTTAATTTAATTTATTAAAATATAGATGTTATAATTTAAAAAAATAAAAAATTTTACCAAACTAAGTTAGATTAACTAATCAAATATAGATAGAATTCAGAAAGGTGAAAATTCAGGTGAAATTGATTTCACGTGAAATTGATACTTTAGAGCCGTTTGATGAAAATTTAGTTAAATCAATCAAATTATTTAACGGCTCTCAGATATCAACTTCATGTGAAGTCAACTGCACCCAAATTCCACCGTTCAAAAATTAACAGAATGAAGGTCACGCCTCATGCTTTTACTATTAGCTGACTGTACTGATTCAATCCAGATAAGCAACACGAACAAGCTACGGTACTGAAATAATAACTTTTCATTCTCATATCTTTCTTTTTTTATCATGAAAACAAAAATAACATGCTAAATCACAGAGCTTAATTTCACAAATTCAACTTTTAAGATTTACTTACATAATAACATGATGACACATTCATGTATCATGAGCACAATCTCTTTACACACGTAAATGTAAATCATAAAATCTACAGACAAATACACAAACAAACAAACAAACAAGAGTAACACAATCAAACCCTAGTAGTTAATTAAATCTTGAAATTTTCAGTAATTCCACAAACTCTCAAAGTGAGCCCTCCCTAAATCAAAATTGGACACCACGGAATTGGTTTCCACGTTCATCTCAGTAGTGAGGCCTGTTTCCTGTGACACACTGATCATTTCCCTTTCGTTCGATTCATACAACGCCCTCAGGATACTCTGATCTTGATGTTGAGTAGAGTACAAGGAACCGCCGCAAATCGGCATCCTTGGGAGAATGTTGGAAGAAACCGCATAGGCGGGAACAGAAGAGGAGGAGTTGTTGGGGAAGGAACCACCAAAGACTCCTCCTCCTCCTCCGCTTCCGCCTGCGGCTTGGTTTCTTGGAACATCAATTGGATTGGAGAAGCAGGGCACGTAAGGCGATTCGTCATGGATGGTGTCGAAAGAGGGCGAGGTCTCCGTCAAGGGAGGTAGACCGGAAGAATCCAATTCGGTTCGGAAAGTGTCGAGCCTCATGATTCCAGAGATGTGAACCTTCTTGCCAGCTGAACTCTTCCGAAACACCCTGCAAATCACCCACTCGTTCTGCCAGAAAGATTGTTAAATTCCAAGTTGGAAAAACAGAGGAGATTAAACAGTAAACAGGGTATATCGGTTTACCTTTGCGGTTTTTGGGAGGTTATGGATGGAGAATTTCCCCTCCAGCCTGAACTCGTGCATGACCCAGTTTGTTTTCTCTCCTTTTGGTGCTCTTCCTTTGTAGAAGACAAGCGTTTTCTTCATTCCGACGAGCGATTTGCCTCGAAAAATCTCCTTGTCTTTCCCGGTTGCCTTCCAGTACCCAGACTCGGTCGCCCGGTTTGTCCTCAACCCGGTCGGATACTTCCTATCCCTCACACAGAAGAAATACCATTCTTTCTCTCCCATTTTCGCTTTCCCTAAACAAATAAAAGTAAAATAATCAGAAAATTAGACAGAGAGATAGAAGATAATGAATTGATGTTGGTAGTGTTTACATGGCAAATCCCAAGGCTCGCAGCGGTTAAGGTCGACTTCGCCAATGGCTCTCGCGGCGAAGTTGGTGTCAATAACTTTCTTGTATAGGTAATGGGTTATGAGCTCTTCATCAGTTGGGTGAAACCGAAACCCCGGTGGCAAATCCATCTGCTCCTCTTCCTTCAACACCAATGATGCCACTTTTTCCATTTCATTCACTCACTCGCTCTGATCTTTCTTTCTTACTTATATTATTGTACTTTCAATATATAGAGAGAGGGGGGGGGGGAGAGGAAAGAGAGATGGAATATGGAGATGGATGTGAATAATGAGAAGGGAAAACGAAGGAGAGAAAAAGGAGGCACCTAAATACTACTGCTATCTGGGGGAAGAGAGAGAAAGAGAAACGTGGCATGTAAGGCAACTTCCTTGGTTTTTTGTTTATAAGGCTAAAGCACTCATTCCCATTCCAAATTATTTGATTTATGATGAGATGAGATAATTATTGTGTCATAATACTTTCGCTAATTTTGTTTTCTGCTCACTTGCCCAAATACCATGCATCTAATTATCACCATGCTAGTGTATGTTGATGGAGCATCACTTTGTTGTCGCACTTATGTAACTGGATACTCTTTATACTTTATCACTACAAATTTTATCACCAGACGCTTTTTTTATTTATTTTTCTTTTTAATTAAACTAGGTAATTTGTTGTTATCATGTAAGTAACTTTGAATTCTTCATGATTAGTCATATGCTAATCTTGAGAAGATTCAGATTCATTGCTGTGCAGTAACATTGTAAAAAATTTTTACATTAGTGTTTATTAGTTAGGTAAAAAGAAAATGTTGGGATACCAGTTGAGATGTATTTGTAGGATTTTTTATATGTTATGGGTTAAATTACGAAATTAAACACTGAAACTTTGCATTATATATATTAGACCATTTACATATTACATTTTGTATAACACTTTACACTAGGTTGCTCTTTTCTCTTTTATTCAGTTATATATTTATATTTTTAAACGAATAATACAATAAATAAAATAATTAAATAATCAAATACCTGTACCGATGTAATAATATATGATTAAATATTTATGCAATTTTAATTTTTAAATATACATGTATATTAAAAGAGATTTTTTTATTTAAATTAAATAAATATAGTATTATCAAAATAAATAAACGTTGAAGAAATTATCAAAATTCATCCTCAGTCACATCTTGAGTACTGAGGGTCATTGTTCAAATGGCCACATCTCAGGTGCACTGACCCCGTGCTGTGATAGACTATCTGTGAATCATATTTTGGATGCAACTGTGATATGAACATAAGCATATCTCAGATACACTGCACTCGAAATACGCGTGTTTTCTGATTCGGGTCACTGCATCCGAGATAAGGAAAAATTACCAAGGTATTATCAGACTCGTTCTCTATTTGTTTATCCATTTTGGTGAATGCTTTTTTTACGAAAATATTGTAGTGTTGTAGATAAAAAATGGGCCCGTAATATCGAAAGTAACTAGTTATACAGAAATCATGCTTCATTACACATTAAACACATTAGTTAACAATCATTACATCAAAGTGACAATATTGGAATCAAAAGGCCTAAACTTTAAACTGCATGCGTCGTCGTGAATCCGAGTAGCACGCATTGGGACACCCATGTTTGGTGTGGCCCTCTTCGCGGCAGAGCCCACATCTCTTCTCTGCACGCTCAATCGCATCCATCTCATTCCAGATCCAAGTGGATACCGGCCTTCCTGATGCCTTCCTTCGCATGACTGAGTTGGGCTTCATCCGTGCACCGTACCATGGAGGCCACACCTTTTCGTCTGGTATCAGCAAAAACTCCCTCTCATATATCTTGAATATAGAGGCCATCGTATACATGGGGTCCACAAAATGACCCCATTCAATACTCGCAGCTGCACATGCCGCTAAGGCGTGTCGACATGAGTAATACAATGACTGGAACAAGTTGCAATCGCATGTACGCTCGGTTAGACGAACACGATATGAAGTCTGTGACCAACCATCCACCAACTCCATCTCTTCTACGCTAAAAACGGATGCCCTATGATCACAATGGGTGATTCGCATCATCGGCAGGCTCTCTATGTTGTTATCTATAGCTGCTAACAGCCACTATGAGTAGATTTGTCCACCCTGTAACTGAGCATATGCTTTGTGTCCTCTGTGCACAAACAACTTTTACAACCTCTCATAATTTGTCCAAACAATCGTTGCCACTGAAAGATTCCTCGTTCCCTTCAGCATGGCATTTATACACTCTGATAGGTTCGTTGTCATGTGACCATACCGACGACCTTCGTCATAATGTTGCAACCACAAATCCTTCTTGAAACGAAGAGCCCAATCCACCATCTCATGGGAAAGTATACCCAAAGCATCCAAATACTAGTCACAATGTTATAACCATTGGTGAATTCCTTGCATCGATAGTGATATTTAATCCTATTTGACTCCAGAACTATGTACTCCGCATTCCGTCGAATATTGTAGTTCTTCACCAACATTAAGATTGCTTCTCGGCTGCTAAACCTAGGCCCAATTCAGAATTCTACCCTCACCATCCGTGTCGCAATTCTCTCCGTCCCTAGCGTTCAAAAGATCGTCCGGCTGCATTGCATACAAGTTCAACGTCTGATAATGGCAAGGAACATCCGACAGTCGAGGAATGGCCAAAGGGGGAGGCAGTAGAAACCTACCAACACTGCCGCTGGGAGTCTCTGGTATAAACTCATCTTCTGACACTGTATCGCTTGACGACCCGGATCCGGCAACATAGGTTGAATTACCCTCACTATCAGAACCGTCGGCACTATCATGAGGGTGGGCATAGTGGATCGGTGTCGCCTCGAGCGACACAACTTTAGGAGCCGAAGGAGACGGTCCATTACCAACAACTACGTTACGGACCGCAGCATACAACTCCATCACATGTTGGGACATCAGCCGTGCATGTACGTCGAACATTACCCCTCACATGTTGATTCCCATCTATCCAGAATAACCGGTTGGTAAATCCACCGTTCGGAAGCGCGTACAGAAATTTATATACAACTTGCCCAACCTCCTTTGTTCTTACTCCCTCCATATTACTCAGCATGACTGTCTTTAGCGCATCCAGGGTATCAACCCGTTAAGTGCGCAACATCACAGTCTTGTCAGACTCAAAAATCACTCTTTCATCACCATGTTTGACTATCCTATTGAGATAAACCACCACAAAGAAGAATTGATTATTCTCCATCAGAATAAAACCAAAAGAAGAGAAAGAGAAGAATGGTTTATGAATTGTGTGAGGAGAGGTATTGGAATGGTCTCTATAAATAGACTTATTCTACAACACATCTTGGGTACAGAGACATCTATAACATAATATACATATCTTGGGTGCTGAGATCCTAATTATAATCTTGACTATATCTCAAATGTTGAGGGGGCATTTTGATATTTTTCCTTATCTCGGATGCACTGACGCGAATCAGAAAATGCACGTATCTTAAGTGCAATGTATCTGAGATATGCTTATGTTCATATTACGGTTGCATCCGAGTTATGATTCGCAGACACCCTATCACGGCATGGGATCAGTGCACCCGAGATGTGGCCATTTTGGACAATGCTCACTATCTGAGTATGACTGAGAATGTATTTTGATCATTTCTTCAACGTTTATTTATTTAGTAAATACTATATTTATTTAATTTAAATAAAAAAATCTATATTAAAAATTAGTAATCGTGTATTTTTTTAATATTTATATATATTGATTTACATATTATGCAAACTAAATAACAAGCTATTAGAATAATTAAATTTATCATAATAGAATAATAATCAAACTTGTAAAAGACAAATAATTAAACTTGTTTACAATAATATATTAAAAAATTTATAAAATCTCAAATAAGTATTTCTATATGCAGTGTCTAGTAATTAATAAGTGTTAGTTTTTATATAGACATAATATGATTGAATTTTGAGTAAAGTGACAAATAAATTCATAAAAATTTATACTTCAGACAAAATAATCATTAAAAAAATACCAAAAAATTCTCTAGAATAATAAATATAACACATTACCTTTAAATTAATCTTTATAATTAAAATATAAAATTTTAATTTAAATTAATTTATTCACGTTTATTATGATAAAAAATTTTATTAATATTTTTTTTAAAAATTAATTTATTTAAAATATAAAATTTTAGAGATTTATTTCTCATTTTATTCTTGAATTTTTTATACTAATCATACATAGAAATTAAATTATTTTTTACCATGGTAGATAAAAGTTTGTTCATTAACAATTTAACCATGTGTTGTTATAGTATCATTTAATTATTTTGACTTTACAATGACTTTAAGTGCTATAAGTCGCACATAAAATTAGATCTGGTTAGTTGATATTATTAAATACTTTTATTTAATATTATATGAAAAATTAATTTTTTATGTTAATATACTTTTAAAATTATCATGTAATATATATTCTAACTTATTATAAGCCAATTGGGAATTTTGAATAATAATAATAAAGTGAATCATTAAGTGGTAAGGGGGCCAACCAGACCTTAATTGGTCCATCTCAACCATAATGCAATATTATAATGAGTTTATGTTTCTCCTTTCATTATTTCGAAAAGGAAAGAATTATAATTATAACTATAATTATAATCAACTAGATTACAGTTAATGTATAATTGGGCCCCAAGAAATTAAGACTTTCACTTAAAAAAAAAATTTACTTTTTTATTTATTTATTTTTCTTCCATTATGATTTTTTTTAAAAAAATAAAAGGATGAAGAGTATTCAGGAATGTGAATTATTTTCCCCTCCTCTTCATCCGTCCCAATGTACTAATAGTTAAATACAAACTGCAAAAAATAAAATGTTCATCCCAGTTCGTTTTGCATATTTACTAAGAGTAAAAAATAGAGATTGAAAATCAGAATATTAAATTAAATTTTGTATTATATTTAGTATAAAATATAATAGATTGAGTTATTTTTAATATTATATTTAATTTAATTTAAAGTAAACATGAATATTAAGAGATATATTTAAAATTTAAAAAATTAAATAAAAATATTTTTTAAAAAATATATTATTAAAATTTTAATTTTTTAAATTTTAACTTTTTATGTTTATACTTTTTAAAGATATTGAAAAAATTGAAATTTGTGTTTTAAAATTGAAATCTTAATTATAATTTTTTATCACCAAATATAATATATAGTTCCAGTCCTAAAAAATAAACATATCCTAAGTGATAATTCTTAGCTTTATCCAAAATTACTGATATGACCTTAGAAGATTTATTATTAGAATTTAGAAGCAAAGCGACAAGATAACCGAAATAGTAAATGCACTCTTCACAAAGTTTCTTAAACCGACACATTGACTTTTTCAAGTTGAAAAACTGGCAAATAATAAACGAAAAAAAGTTAAAGTTCTAAATTTTGCCATACACTAATGTTGGATGAAAAAATAAGCCGCAAGTATACAAGCAAAAAAGAAGAATGAATAATCTGTAGTTTAACCTTGTAGCAAAGAATTTAGGGTGTGTGGTCGGGGGAATTATAAATAATTCTTAAAGATTTTAAGATAAAAATATTATATATTTATGTTTGGTTTAAAATTTAAAAAATTATTTTTAAGCAAATTTAATTCTAAAGAATCAAAATATCATAATTTCGATTTCTACCTTTTTCTTGGGTATATGTAATTTTCATGAAAATGAAATCTTTGTAATAAAATAATACTTAAACTACACACATTTTTAAGGAGTATAGTTGAAAACGTAAATTGATGATTTTATCAGTTTTAAAAGAGTTGAATTCCCAATTTTAAAGAATTTTTCTTCTTCTTTAATCAATGTTAAATACTAATTAAATAAAACCCTTATTACTCTCATAATCCCATAGAAAACCTCATGAATTAAGTAGCCAAATATTAATAACATCCTACCAATCACAGCAAGAAAATTTTAATTAGTTCTTAGTCTAGTTTTAATTGGCGTTGAAAACCATAATTTATTCGGGACAAGCAAATGTACATTAGGTCAAATGTAACCATTTTGTAGCTAACATAATCAAAACATATATATCATTTAATTTTTAAATAAAGCTATGCACTCAAATAATTTTACCAACTAAATTTCAATCGAGTCAAATACGTGCATTTTTATTTAAGTATGGTCATTTTTTTCTTTTTTTTTTTCTTTTTCTTCGTCTTCTTTTATTATTATCATCACATCATCATCTTTTTTATCTTCTTTTTCTCTTATATATATTTAGAAAATTAGAGTATAGAAATTTTGATTAATAGCACAAATTTTGATACAAACACAAAAAATTTAATACACAACATAAATTTTTAAAAGATAGATATAGAACGTAATATTGATACTCAACCAATAAAATACATACAAAACCAAAATTTTGATACACAGCATAAAAAATTTGGTACGCAACATAAAAATTTTGATATACAGCACAAAATTTTTTATAGAATTACATTATATCCAAAATATTGAGATTCAACCAATAAAATATATACAATACATAAATCATTGAAGAATCACAATTAACTTATCCAACCAATAAAATATATTTGTATAAAAAATTCTTTACTATGAATACAATTTTTGTGCTATATGTAAAAAATTATATATTATATTAATAAATTTATTTTATGTATAAAAATTTATATATTATGTAAAGTTTTATGTACTATATAAATAATTTTCTGTGCTTTCTAATAAAAATTTATGTACTAAAATTATGCGAAAAAAAACCAATAACACATACATATATTGTTATTTTTTTTATTAAACTTAACTTAATTAGACATAATTACAAAAACGCTTGCCTAGTATCACCTTTAATTTTTTTTTTTTTCTAGTATCTAGAATGCTCACTTAAGCACGTTCACTTCATCAAATTTAGTTGTACGGAAGATTGCTACCCCCCTTTGTTTAAAGAGACATTTGATAGAAAAGATTTTCTAGATTTTCGATCATTACAAACTAAATGGGTTGTAAATACAAAGACTAATAATGTTTGAACAATTGTCAGAAATAGCTAATATTTTATTCTCCCCAAAAGTAAATACGCCGAATCAATAATAAAAAAAATGCAACAAGGAATATAATTATATTAAGAAGATTAGTAGTCAAAGTAACAATGTTGTTGATGTATGTAGAATGAAATGTTGGGATAATGCTCATGGAGGTGGTTGCAGGATGATGAACAAATTCTTATGTCTTTCGTAAGCTAAATTGTCTAGTACTTTAAAAGTTAAAACAAAGATATATAACAACCTGACCTACTATTTTTCTGTCTTATGGAAAATTATGAGGAGCCAATAGAATACTTACAATAGAGATTTATGAAGTATTAGAAATATAATTATTAGTGTTACTTTTTTTCATCAGCTGAAATTTTTGGGATGAGTGGTATCATGACATGGTATTAGAGGACTAGATCCGAAAAGTTAAGAGTTTGATCTTTGGTGAACCCCAAAATCAATTTAATTTTTTAGGAAGATATTTATTATCCCTAGTACTCGAATGGTTATTCTATATAATATAAGAGATGTTCATTTTGGAATACAATAACCCATTGTACACATTATCCCTAGCGAGATCCTATCTTATATATATAACTTAGTTTTAAAAAGAAGGTTTTATTTTATTTATTATTACTATAATTATAATTATTTTTGCTTTTCTCAGTTACTTTAACCAAATCAAAAGAGTTTTAAAGTTATGCTTTGATTACTTTCATACCAACATAGGGTTGGTTTAAGTAGTAAACAATTTAATTAATATCATTTAAACAAGATCACATTAGGAAACTCATCTATCATAACTTAATGTACTACGTATCCGATTTGGGTTGGAATTAGTCGGGGCAAAACTTTGAACGTAGACGAGATTTTTTTTTTAAATATTGCAGTTTCATTTTTTACCACTTATTAATTAGAGTCTCACATTATGTATAAATCATATTATGATATATTATTAGTCTTTTTGAATTTTAGGCAATTTCTTTAGAAATTGACTTGGATTAATTCAACTCCTTAGTCCTTAATTCTTAGGGACCAGATTTTGAATGACCATGGATGCAATAAGTTTGAATGTTTTTAATTGCTTTAAATTTTTCTTTGGGTCCGGGTTTAATTCAAGTTTAATTTATGCTTATATATAATGCTTAAAAAAACGAATTTGTAACATAAACATAATGCTTAAAAAAAAAATTTAAACAACACTCACTTATACTAGTTCAAATAATTAAATGATACAAGACTACTAGTATTGATTTAAGCAAATGTTATACCCTTGATAATAGATTTTTTTTTGTATACTTTTTTTTTAAATACTATTGTTGGATTAGAAACTTACACGTTATGGATCATCTTTTGAAAATCTTATGTTAATCATTTTCTATAGTTTTTATATACTTGAAAATCAATATAATATATTTGTTTAAAAAATCTATAAATAACAAGTTCTTCTATTTTATATGTTTATTGATGTTCGATTTGGATTAAGTTTGCGCTTTTCATTACATATTATTATACGATTATTAGATTAAGATATATATTTTATAAAATACTATTAACTTTATCTCATCATTTGATTCTTATTGGTTATACGTTGCAATAACTGCATCAAAAGTCGTAGTAGGTAAAAATATCATAATTATTCATGGCTGCTCGTAGTATCCCATCCCCTTTTGATATAATAGTATGAATTTTTTTTTTATTATTCTTGAAATATAGGTGTTTCAGTTAATTTTAATTAATATATATTATATATTTTTTATAATTAAAATTATTAGAATATTGATGTTTTTGGAACATTTAAAATTCTTCTGTCAATAGTATGTATATATAATCTCTAAAATAAGTAACTTATGTTTTTATCTGATATTTGTTTTTTTAATTACTCTACGAGCTATATATATCACTCCATGGTTTGGGTGTTGACTGCTGATTTATTCTCTATTTGAATGTTGACTTTATATCTATCTATTCACGTAGTATGTAATTTATTGAGAGAGAGAGAGAGATCATCTTCAAAGGGTAGCAATTTTCTTTTTCTTTTTTTTTTCATTTGGTCCGAGACAAAAAAAAAGTTCTCATTATTTCTAGGTTATAAACGTGGGCACAAAAAATATAATGACATGTTCATTCCCTCAACAAAAGAAAAGAAAACAGATTAGGCCAGTAGCATTATGCATGCATGTGAATCAATAATAAACCAATTTGTGTTTATATATATATAGGTATTTATATATATATAGGTATAAATTAATTTTTAGAATTGAATTACGTCTACCAAATCTCAATTCTTATAGTTGCCTTATTATTTCAATTTTTTCTATTATAGTATAGGGATATAAACTTAAAACTATTCAATCACACATTTACTACTAATGATTTTCAAGGACTATGAGAAAGGGGGTTGAATCTTGGCCTTCGTTACTGCAAAAATTATTTTTGTATCATTAACAGAACTTTAAGAGATATTTTTAGTTTTGTCTCCTATCGAGTAAAGAGACTCCCATTTTTGTCTCCTAAAATAAAAATAGAGTAGAGATAAAGAAGTGACACACAGATATATCCTGGTTCAGATCTAATATTTGAGCTCTGATACCAAATGATAAATAAATAAAAGATAAAGATTCAAACTGAATAAAAAAAGATACATTGAAATTGAATAGAAATAAAAAGGATAGATTGAAATTAGAGTACAAAGAGAATCACTCTACTTTCTACCCAATTTCTTGACGCAACAAGAAATGGACTCCTCTACCTAACTTGTCAACGCCATAGTTTATAAAGTGAATCAAATGGACTCCTCAACTTGAATTGTCCACACCATGGTTTCATAACAAAACCAAAAAAAGGGTTTTCAAACCTCTAAACCATTTTATATTATGACTACCCTTGTTTATGAGGTATTTATAACCTCTTATTACGTTAAAATATAGAAAATCCTAAGCTCACAAACATAATGCCCAATCTAGTAACTAAATAAACAAAATCAAAATAGATCAAATTAAAACATTCTAAAAATGTAAACTAATATCTTCTAAATAACACTTGAAATCTTCATATCACGAACATTTGAAGCAAGTATCACTATACCTTAGTGCTCTAGTTGTTAAATAGATTATTATTACTCATTAAACATCGAAACTAGTGGTCTGCTAAATTTTCTTGAGATCTTACATAAGTGATGGTAATTACATCATCCTCTATTTATTGTCTAACAAACTCATGTCTCAAATTTATATGTCTATACTTTCCATTTTAAACGTTATTATATGCTTAAGATATGACTAATTCACTATCACAGAAAATTGAAATGGTTGTTAACTGTTGTGGCCACAGTTTTATCTCATCATATAAGAAATTTCTAAGCCATTACGCTTTTTTATTTGTGCCTATAAAGTTATAAATTCAGCCTTCATAGTAGAATATAAAATATACATTTATTTTTTTGATGCCTCACTTGTTGCTCCACCACCTACGGTGAAGATCCATCCTGAAGCGGATTTATTGTCACTAAGACTTGTAATCCAACTTGTGTCGGAATAACCTTTCAAAACTGAAGGATGATCACTATAATGTAATCCTAAGTTTATGGTTTTCTTAAAATAACTAAGAACTCTTGTTATAACTTTCCAATATTGGTCGTTAGATTTTTCTGTAAATCTTGATAATTTTCACACAACATGTAACATCCTACCACACAGAGTTTTACACTTAAGTCGTCAAGTAGAGGTGGCGAGGAAATACGACCTCTAAAAGAAAGTACTTATATAAATATATAGATGAAAGAAATTATATCTAGGAGTCTTGAAGAATAAGCTAAACAAAGTGAAAACAGAAAATTGTTTCACACTCGCGTGGATAATTGTAAAATAGATAGTTTAGCTCAAAAGTAGGTTGAAAACAAAATATACAGCTCAAAGTTCCAAAAACATAGATATCAAGCTCCATAGTCGACCTGCGAAGCTAAGGCCGGCCAGAGTATATATATATATATACCCAAAATAAAACTCAAACTACATAACAAGCACCTGTTTCTCCAAGTCAACCTCTAGGAGGGACAAATATAAAATATATAAAAAGGAGAATCTATATACATATATATATATATATATATATATATATATATATATATATATATAGCATAAATACAAAATATATCTCAAAATAACCAAACTTCACTTGCACAGGAAACTCTAGACGCTCAGCGAGACACATCTCGACCTGCATCTGAAAACAACAACATAGATATGGAATGAGAACCAGAGGTTTTCAGCATGGTAATGGTGCCCACATATATAATATATAAGATCCCGAGAAAGCCAGAGGCGATACTAGAACTCCGACATTCAGATTTAAATCTTAAAGTTTATAAATGAAAAACCATAAGCAGACAGCAAATAATAGCAGGTAGGATACAGATATAGCAAATATAGCAGGTAAGCATAATAATCACATAGGCAAGCCCAATTAATGCACAATCAAATAATACACACATATGCATATGATGTATGTCTGCCCTATGGCTGATGAGTCTCATATGTCGGGTATATAGCCAACCCGATGTAAACTCCACTAAAATTAGTAAATAATTAGTCAATAAATTGAATTTTAATTAGAAAAATTTAAAATATAAATCTAATATAAAAAAAGGATAGAACTCTTCAAAATGAGAATTTTGACACCAATTTTGAAAATTTTGGCCCAAAGTTGGACTGAACCGGTTGAATCGGGCCCAAACCTGGCACGTGGGTCCAACCGGACCCATAACTTAAAATGGGAAGAAGCATCTCCTTCCCCCATTCAACAACAAAACATGCTGAAGACAGCAAGGGGACAGGAGAGCTCCAAACCCTCACCATTACTTCCATCCGCCATAACTTCTCCGTTCGAGCTCTGATCGCCGCACTATTTGTAGCCACGCATCCAGCGCGTCGAGCTCTACGTTTCTATCGGATCAATTTTACAAGTAAGCCACAATCCCATTTCAGATTCTCTACCCCATTTTGATTTGTGAAATTGTGCCCTTATAATGAGATTTTGCCAAATTCGGTGTTCTAGGTTCGATTTAGCTTGCGGAGCTTATCGGGTTTGAGTTGCTATGTGTGTGGGTGCAGTAAGGATCACCTAAACCTTAACCAATTCTTGATTTTATTATGTAAAATCTGAATTTGAAGAATACATGTGTAATAGGTGTGAATTAAGTATGTACATATGCGTTGGAATTGAATTGTGGAAATTTAGAGGCTTGGTGGAAGATTGGTGCTAAGGTTTTGATTGATTTCTCAAGCTTGTGGGGCTGTGTGTGTGACTAGTGTGGCTGCCTTGGACCAAACGTGGTGATCGGCCAAGGTATGGTTTAGGTTTCGCGCATTTAATATGTAATGCTCTGTGAAAACTTAGGCTAGATGACCGCAGGATAGGAATGAATGTTTGAATATGTAAACGGCTTAGTGTTTTGTTGATACACCTTGAACAAGGTTAGGTTTTGATTTTGGTGTGGATGTTGGTGTTGGAATTAATGAATATGAGTTACTGGAATTAGTGATGGTGAGTTGATGATGTTGTTAATATATGATAATGAAATTTTGTGGTTTGTTGCTTGTTGGTTGGTTAATGATGATTGATGGATTGGTATGAAACATAAATGTGTTAGTAGTTGGTGTTAATGAACAAGGACATGTAATGTAATATCCGGTCTAATCGAAATTAATTAAATAATAAGTTAAATAGGAGCGAATATGGTTGGAAGATTTGGCAATTGGAATTTGATGATTTAAATATGATATTTGGATTCAGTGAATTTTTTCGAGTCGGAAAATATAGTTTTCTGCGTAAAGGCGTGCAGTGGAATTTTGACCGGAAGTGCCGACTGAGATCTGTCTGGTACTGCAGCTGAGAAAATTGATTACGAGTAAATAAGATTAAGAAATGAGGAATTATTATTAGGGAAGGTAGAAATATTTAAAGTGCGACTTAGAGCGCTAATCTTAAAGGTTTTGACCCAAAATTGGGCCAACGGACAAAAATAAGTGAACCGGGCCTAAGTGGGCCCAAGACCCAACATATATAAACATTAGTTATGAGTATTTCAGCTCATTTTACCCTAAAAGAGAGGTTGGGGGCGCTGAAATAGAGAAGAGAGAAGAGAAGAGAGAAAACCTAACTCTCTTTAATCTTCAAACCACCATAACTTGAGCTACGGAGCTCCGATTGACGAGCCGTTTACGGCCACGTGTCGCTCTTCTCATCCTCTACAATCCTATCTAAGTTTTGTGGAGATTAATCCATTTTCCTCTGCCTAGTTTTCATTTTCCTCTTCAAATTCGAATTTGGTTTGGGTTTTGAGGAAACCTTATGATTTTGATTGTTTAGGAGTGCTCTAGTATGAGCCATGGGTGATATTCATCACAAACTTCAGTGGGTTAAGGTAAGAAACCCTCCAACCCTTGTGAATTGTCATTTTTATGAGCCCTAGGTTGATGTATGTATGTGATATTGGTTATGTTAATGCATTTGATGGTTTTGGTGCACAATTGGGAGATTGGTGTTGCTTGAGGAGCTTTGGTGAGGCTCGGGGCTAAGGTTGGTGGAGACTTCCAAAGAAGAGGCTCAATTGATTTGGCTACAAGAGGTACGATTTAAGTTTCATTTAAGTACTGTGTGGTGTGATGAGAATTCCTAGGCTAGATGCCCCTAGGATTAAGTTTGGATTGTGTAAATAGTTGGTGCTAATATGCATAGTTGGTATGTAATGTGAATTAATGATTGGGTTGAGAATTGTGTGGCCTTGTATGCTTGGTGTATTGAGAATTGATGTATTGGGTAATGAGTATTGATTTGTGGTTTATGCATTTAAATTGTGAAATTGGGCCGGAGGCCGTAAATTTTGGGCCGGAGACCGGAAAGAGGTAAGAAAGGTAAGTTGATGTGTGCATTGTATGATGACACAAGTGATTGGATGAATTTCAGATAATGAATATATGAATGATTGGGTTGGTTATTGAATAATGAGATTAGAGGAGTTGAAGTGTGGAAATTGGTAATTTTGGGTGAAATTGTATAGATGAGGTATGTTTGATTTTGGTTGAGGTATGTTATGTGGTCATATATGTGATCATGATTATTGATGCCTTAATGGTATGATGATGCATGAGAGATATGTATGTTGTGATATATGCTTGAGGAATGATTAAGGTTGATCTGTGGGTGAAACCACGTGATAGTGAGTATGACATTGATTATGTATAATGATGGTTGATTGGAAATAGTATTGTTGGAAATTAGGATGAGGAAGGATGTATGACATATTGATGTGTTTGTAATTTAGCCATTTGTTTGAAATGGGTAAAAATGGTTATATGGCGGTTTTGTGAATTGTGGTAATGTGTTAGTGCATGAGTTCAGGAGGCTTAATGTCGATTTTGATATACTTTGATTGATTTCAAAGAAAAGGGATGAAATTGGCATGTTTTGGTTGATTTTGAAAAGAGTTGAAAATGGCTTGTTTTGAAAATGGCACTTTGAGTGAAAACATGGTTTTTTTGGCATACTTTGACGAGACATAATTTGGACTGCGGATTTCTGTTTTGTGCCAAATTTATTTAGAAGTGAAGTTGGATCCGGGATGTCCATGCCATTCGAAGAACAGGCGAAAAACGATTTAAAATGAGGAAGTTATGTCCGTCAGAAGATTGGGGGTTGAATCTGTGAATTCTGCAGCTTTTAACTTAGAAAATTTTTAGCAGAATGACCCTCCATGCGTAGGCGCATTTGGCGCGTACGCGTCGTTCTTCAAGAAGGCACCATCCACGCGTGCGCGTGCGCGTCGATGCGCTGCACCCATTGCCCAGCCATTTTCCCGAGAGTTGTGCCAGAGTTGTGCCAGTCTTGTGCCTGGGGCGCAAGTGTACCCACGCGTACGCGTGGCTGACGCATACGCGTCGTTGTCTATTTTTCAATCCGCGCGTCCGCGCGTGAATGGCGCGTATGCGCCGATGAGTTTTGTGGCCATCCACGCGTGCGCGTGAAGTACGCGTGCGCGTGGCCCTGTTTTCATCCCAAAGTTGATTTTTGAGTTTTAAAAGCTAAATCTCATACTTCTAAGCCTCTGATCTCACCCCTTATGTATTAAATCATTATGATATGCCTAGCAAAGAGGAAGGAGCTAGGGGATGTGGTAACTTGCGAATGAAGCAAGGGGGAGAAGTTGTGATCAATGATGATCAAAAATGATTATATGAGATATGGAGGATGACGGTAGAAGTACCGTGTATGCCATGAGCCGAAGGGCTATATTTATTGATAAATGGCTGGTTCTTGATTGAACCATGAGCCAGATGGCTGAGTTATTGCTGGGTTACGGCAAAGCCATTATTGATTATGGCTGAGTATAAATGCATATATGATTAATGAATGAATGTGTTAAATGGATAATAGTGGAAGATGTTGAAATGTGATGTGTAACCCCGGGTAGTAGGTAGTGGTGTTGTCCACTTGCTCCGGGTACGAGACGGAAAAGGATGTTTATGATAAATGAGTTTAATTATGGAGTTTTGAATGAATGTATTTGTGATACCTGGGTAGTAGTAAGGGTTGTGGTTCGTCCCACTTGCTCCAGGTTAATGTTTGAGATTTGATAACAATGAGGATTGATAATATGAATTGAGATTGAATGAATATATGTTTGAGATACCTGGGCAGTAGCAAGGGTTGTGGTTCGTCCCGCTTGCTCCGGGTCAATGCTTAAGATACTTGGGTAGTAGCAAGGGTTGTGGTTCGTCCCACTTGCTCCAGGTCAGAGATTGTGACGCCTGGGTAGTGGCGGCAGTAGTGGTGAATCCACTCGCTCCAGGTTGAGCTTTTAAACACCCGCCTGGGTAGTAGCCGCAGTAGTGGTTATTCCACTGGCTTTGGGTTGAGCGGGTATTAGCAAGGGGGTTGTAGCTCAAACCTACTTGCTCCACAAGGGGTGTTTCTGTCCAATGGTTAGCTACCAGGACATGTCGGGTTGGCTATATAACCGACAGATGATATCGTCAACCATAGGGCAGGCATACATCATTTGCATATGTTTGAATTGTTTGGGTTTGCCTATTTGTTTTGGATTTCTACATCATATATGCTATGTTACCTGATTATGTGCTACTTGTTCTACTTGTACCTTATTTGTGTATTACTTGCCTGTATTGCTTGTGTTTGTACAACTGAGAGGCCCCTCATACTAGTGTCGGTGGATGTTGGGGGCTGTTCTTGATGAGATGATTTGATGATACGATTGCATGATGATGGTGATCATTGAATGAGATAATTTGAGTTCCCTGGGGAGACGCAGTGGTGTGGTTTCACTAGCTCCAGGTGAGGGTATGATGTATTGATACAAAATTGCTGAGGTAGAACAACTGATGATGGTTTTGCTTATGACTCTGAGTCTAATTCGTGGAAGAGTCAGCGAGTTGGAAAACATGTGTAACATGATCTAGATTTAGTATCCCCTTACGACAGTTGCCTATTCATGGATTAGTGAGAATCTAGGCTGGATATTTGGTGAATAAGTTTAAGATGCTTAGTGAGTTTTTATTGCAGTGCATTGTATTTATTTGGCACTTCTACCATACTGGGAACCCATGGGCCCGGGGTTCTCATTCCATATATATCTCTTGTTTTTCAGATACAGGTCCAGGTGCTCAGAAGTGAGCTGTGGTACGTCTGAGAGACGGCGAAGATCTTTATTTTCTCTACTTTGAGTTTTGCTTAGAATCTCTCCATCTTTGTTTTGAAAAGATTATATTATGTATTGAACTCTTTTGGAACTTGCCTATAGAGGCTCTTATGTTTCCTTTGGGAGAGATTAGGATATACTGTTGTCAACTACTTTCATACTATACCCTAGCCGGCCTAAACTTTGCGGGTCGCGACTAGTGGCTATTACTTATGTTATATATATCTATCTGTTATCTATCTCTTAATCTCCTTTATGCCTTGTCCGTATATCGCGTTCGGCTTAGCAGTTTAACTTTTCGTTGTCGAAACGTGACTGTTACGTCTTCGCGATTTTATTTCTACCTTTTTCAGGCTTCTCGATTAATACTCCTTTCGAAAATTACCTATATTTATATATTAAAAATCCACCTGAGAGTCGTACCACCGTAATATCATTGACTTATGACTCAAGCATAAGGATTTGAATATTAGGGTGTTACATTATGGTATCAGAGCAGTTCGTCCTCGTGAGCCTGAGGGATGGAACTGCTTATGCTTCAATGCATACTTTGAGTCTGTGCCTGTGCTAGTTAGGGTATCTAACTGATAAATCTAGCATGAAGTCCATGAGTGTACCTTTGGAACCTTGAAGCACTATACTTTCGATATTGAGACTGATCAACTTGATATCGATTGTTTGGTGTGTATTGGAACCAGATGGCGCCTCGTGGACCCGGTCAGGGACGTGAGAGAGATCGTACTAGTACGCAGGAACTGGAAATCAACCTGGATAACCCAGTAAACCTTATGGCGGCGTTGGAGAATATCGCTGCTGCTATGCAGCCCACTGCGGAGGCTCTTGGACAACAGATAAACAATAATGGCAATGGCGGAAGGGAAGCTCAGGGCCCGATGACACTGGCAACTTTCTTAAAGGTTAATCCACCTAAGTTCAAGGGAACCACCAAATCCGACTGAAGCCGATACCTAGTTTCAGGCTATGGAGCGAGCACTGCAAGCACAGTTGGTATCCGAGGAGCAGTGTGTTGAATTTGCTACCTATCTGCTTACTAGGGAAGCATCGCATTGGTGGCAAGGGGCCCGACACCTCCTGCAGTAGGGGGATGATCCTATCACTTGGGATGCCTTCCAAGTGAAATTCTATAAGAAGTACTTTCCAAATTCTGCCAGGACATCCAAGGAATTGGAGTTACTGTAACTGAAGCAAGGTGCTATGTCCGTATCTGAGTATACAGACAAATTTGAGGAGCTATTCAGGTTTTTCCGCATGTGTCAGGGAGCTCCGGGAGACTTCGAGGAATGGAAATGCATTAAGTATGAAAGAGGGCTCCGGAGCGACATCTTAAGTTCAATGAGACCAATGGAGATCCGAACTTTTTCAGAGTTGGTGAATCAGAGAAGAATTGCTGAAGAGTGTGTGAAGAGGATGGCTGCAGATAAAGGAAGTCATAGAGAGCACAACCAAGGATTCACACCAAGGGGTTGAGAGTTTGAGGAGAGAGGATATGTACAACACTTTCCCCAAGGACGGAATAACTTTATGACGAGTGAGCAATCCCAAAGAAACGGTAAGGGAAAACGGGCAGCGGCTGCTTCTAATGTTTTGAGCTATCAGAGATGTGGAAGTCATCTCCCAAATAGGCTGTGCCGATTGGGATTAGGTGTATGTTGCAAGTGCGGGTTACCAGGGCATATATCAAGAAATTGCCAACAAGGAGAAAGTCAGGATGCGGGCCGATTGCGATAGTAAGATTGAGGTAATTGCAATAATCAGGCTTAAAGGACAGTGCGTGATTTTATAATACCGCCTGTACAGTAAAGCTGGGAATGTCAAGCTTAATATTAGACTGAGAAGTAAACCGGATGGTCCGAGTAAGGATTTGCCTTAATACTAAGGGATAAATGCCTGTTATGTAAATGATTTTCTGTTGAGAATGATGTGTTGTGTTTGTTATATAGTTGGTTAATTTCTGGATTTTTGGTGAAACGGATTGAACCCGTGACTTTTAGTTCCTTTGATTTAAATAGATAAGAAATGGTCCTAAATGATGGATTTGGAAACGTTGATTTGAAATGCCAGTCATGCTAAGTTGTGGTTGAGTACTTGAGGGAATAAGTGATGGAACTAATACTTGACGAGAAATCAAAGTGGCATAGCGGAAGCTTGCTAAAGCGTTAGCATAGTATGGTAATAATAAGAAAAAGTGGTGTATGATTAGAAATGCTTTATGCTTTGAGTACTTAAAAGTTTAGTGAGCTTATGCAGATAATGATTCTAGATAATTGGAATTAATTGTGGCTATGAGCCTTGATGGTTCTGAAACGGATGAGAAAATTATCATTGATGCGTAATCTGATTTAGATGATGAGAGAGTGAAAGTTGTCGTGTTTGAGAGATGAGTACTATGATGTTTGGTCATAGTGACCTTGGATTTAGTTTGGGATTTATAATTATTGATTTTGAAAGACGAATGTGAAAACCATTAAATTGAAATGTTGATGCGGTACTGAGATTGGTTTGAGGGAACCCGTGACGGGTGGTAAACTCCATTTGTAGGGAGGTGCTGTTGAAAATTTTCCCAAGAATTTGAAGGAGTGTTGGTTATATTTTTGAAAATAATTTTTGATCTGAGTAACTTCAACAAAAGAGATGTGTCTCGAAAGCTTTTATAGATTATTAAAGGAAAGCGGATTCTTAAGAGTTTGTCAGCTTGTTAGTCCAAACTCATTGAATTCTAAAAACGAAGAAAGCTTTGATTGATTATAGTGATGTGGGATGATGGCTATGATTAACGATGATGGCAATATTATTGATGACATGATTTGAGATTTAATAGGGTGTGGGTTGATGAGACGGTAAAAGTAAGGAACGAGGCTGTTGGTCGGCGTTGAACGAACGACCGAGACCCTCAGGGAGGGAGAAATCAGAGCACGGCAACGGAAGCACGTAGAGTAAAAGGACCTTGGAACTGTTATGCGTTTGATATAAAGGCAGACTATGCGCGCGTACTCGTAGTGATGGATTGAATTTTCGAGGGCGAAAATTTCTGTTAGGGGGGTAGAATGTAATACCCGGTCTAACCGAAATTAATTAAATAATAAGTTAAATAGGAGCGAATATGGTTAGAAGATTTGGTAATTGGAATTTGATGATTTAAATATGATATTTGGATTCAGTGAATTTTTCCGAGTCGGAAAACATAGTTTTCTGCGTAAAAGCGCGTAGTGAAATTTTGACCGGAAGTACCGACTGAGATCTGTCTGGTACTGCAGCTGAGAAAATTGATTATGAGTAAATAAGATTAAAAAAATGAGGAATTATTATTAGGGGAGGTAGAAATATTTAAAGTGCGACTTAGAGCGCTAATCTTAAAGGTTTTGACCCAAAATTGGGCCAACGGACAAAAATAAGTGAACCGGGCCTAAGTGGGCCCAAGACCCAACATATATAAACATTAGTTATGAGCATTTCAGCTCATTTTACCCTAAAAGAGAGGTTGGGGCGCTGAAATAGAGAAGAGAGAAGAGAAGAGAGAAAACCTAACTCTCTTTGATCTTCAAACCACCATAACTTGAGCTACGGAGCTCCGATTGACGAGCCGTTTTCGGCCACGCATCGCTCTTCTCATCCTCTACAATCCTATCTAAGTTTTGTGGTGAGTAATCCACTGTCCTCTTCCCCGTTTTCATTTTCCTCTTCAAATTCGAATTTGGTTTGGGTTTTGAGGAAACCTTATGATTTTGATTATTTAGGAGTGCTCTAGTATGAGCCATGGGTGATATTCATCACAAACGTCAGTGGGTTAAGGTAAGAAACCCTCCAACCCTTGTGAATTGTCATTTTTATGAGCCCTAGGTTGATGTATGTATGTGATATTGGTTATGTTAATGCATTTGATGGTTTTGGTGCACAATTGGGAGATTGGTGTTGCTTGAGGAGCTTTGGTGAGGCTTGGGGCTAAGGTTGGTGGAGACTTCCAAAGAAGAGGCTCAATTGATTTGGCTACAAGAGGTACGGTTTAAGTTTCATATAAGTACCGTGTGGTGTGATGAGAATTCCTACGCTAGATGCCCCTAGGATTAAGTTTGGATTATGTAAATGGTTGGTGCTAATATGCATAGTTGGTATGTAATGTGAATTAATGATTGGGTTGAGAATTGTGTGGCCTTGTATGCTTGGTGTATTGAGAATTGATGTATTGGGTAATGAGTATTGATTTGTGGTATATGCATTTAAATTGTGAAATTGGGCCGGAGGCCGTAAATTTTGGGCTGGAGGCCGGAAAGAGGTAAGGAAGGTAAGTTGATGTGTGCATTGTATGATGACACAAGTGATTGGATGAATTTCAGATAATGAATATATGAATGATTGGGTTGGTTATTGAATAATGAGGTTAGAGGAGTTGAAGTGTGGAAATTGGTAATTTTGGGTGAAATTGTATAGATGAGGTATGTTTGATTTTGGTTGAGGTATGTTATGTGGTCATATATGTGATCATGATTATTGATGCCTTGATGGTATGATGATGCATGAGAGATATGTATGTTGTGATATATGCTTGAGGAATAATTAAGGTTGATTTTTAGGTGAAACCACGTGATAGTGAGTATGACATTGATTATGTATAATGATGGTTGATTGGAAATAGTATTGTTGGAAATTGGGATGAGGAAGGATGTATGACATGTTGATGTGTTTGTAATTTAGCATTTGTTTAAAATGGGTAAAAATGGTTATATGGCGGTTTTGTGAATTGTGGTAATGTGTTAGTGTATGAGTTCAGGAGGCTTAATGTCGATTTTGATATACTTTGATTGATTTCAAAGAAAATGGATGAAATTGGCAGGTTTTGGTTGATTTTGAAAAGAGCTGAAAATGGCTTGTTTTGAAAATGGCACTTTGTGGTTTTGAGTGAAAACATGGTTTTTGGGCATACTTTGACTGGACATAACTTGGACTGCGGATTTCTGTTTTGTGCCAAATTTGTTTAGAGGTGAAGTTGGATCCGGGATGTCCATGCCGTTCGAAGAACGGGCGAAAAACGATTTAAAATGAGGAAGTTATGTCCGTCAGAAGATTGGGGGTTGAATCTGTGAATTCTGCAGCTTTTAACTTAGAAAATTTTTAGCAGAATGACCCTCCACGCGTAGGCGCACTTGGCGCGTACGCGTCGTTCTTCAAGAAGGCACCATCCACGCGTGCGCGTGGTGTGCGCGTGCGCGTCGATGTGCTGCACCTATTGCCCAGCCATTTTCCCGAGAGTTGTGCCAGTCTTGTGCCTGGGGCGCAAGTGTACCCACGCGTACGCGTGGCTGACGTGTACGCATCGTTGTCTATTTTTCAATCCGCGTGAATGGCGCGTATGCGCCGATGAGTTTTGTGGCCATCCACGCGTGCGCGTGGCCCTGTTTTCATTCCAAAGTTGATTTTTGAGTTTTAAAAGCTAAATCTCATACTTCTAAGCCTCCGATCTCACCCCTTATGTATCAAATCATTATGATATTCCTAGCAAAGAGGAATGAGCTAGGGGATGTGGTAACTTGCGAATGAAGCAAGGGGAGAAGTTGTGATCAATGATGATCAAAGATGATTATATGAGATATGGAGGATGACGGTAGAAGTACCGTGTATGCCATGAGCCCGAAGGGCTATATTTATTGATAAATGGCTGGTTCTTGATTGAACCATGAGCCGGATGGCTGAGTTATTGCCGGGTTACGGCAAAGCCATTATTGATTATGGCTGAGTATAAATGCATATATGATTAATGAATGAATGTGTTAAATGGATAATAGCGGAAGATGTTGAAATGTGATGTGTAACCCCGGGTAGTAGGCAGTGGCGTTGTCCACTTGCTCCGGGTATGAGACGGAAAAGGATGTTTATGATAAATGAGTTTAATTATGGAGTTTTGAATGAATGTATTTGTGATACCTTTGTAGTAGTAAGGGTTGTGGTTCGTCCCACTTGCTCCAGGTTAATGTTTGAGATTTGATAACAATGAGGATTGATAATATGAATTGAGATTGAATGAATATATGTTTGAGATACCTGGGCAGTAGCAAGGGTTGTGGTTCATTCCGCTTGCTCCGGGTCAATGCTTAAGATACCTGGGTAGTAGCAAGGGTTGTGGTTCATCCCACTTGCTCCAGGTCAGAGATTGTGACGCCTGGGTAGTAGCGGCAGTAGTGGTGAATCCACTCGCTCCAGGTTGAGCTTTTAAACACCCGCCTGGGTAGTAGTCGCAATAGTGGTTATTCCACTGGCTCTGGGTTAACCGGGTAGTAGCAAGGGGGTTGTAGCTCAAACCTACTTGCTCCACAAGGGGTGTTTCTGTCCAATGGTTAGCTACCAGGACATGTCGGGTTGGCTATATAACCGACATATGATATCATCAGCCATAGGGCAGGCATACATCATTTGCATATGTTTGAATTGTTTGGGTTTGCCTATTTGTTTTGGATTTCTACATCATATATGCTATGTTACCTGATTATGTGCTACTTGTTCTACTTGTACCTTATTTGTGTATTACTTACCTGTATTGCTTGTGTTTGTACAACTGAGAGGCCCCTCATACTAGTGTCGGTGGATGTTGGGGGTTGTTCTTGATGAGATGATTTGATGATACGATTGCATGATGATGATGATCATTGAATGAGATAATTTAAGTTCCCAGGGGAGACGCAGTGGTGTGGTTTCACTAGCTCCAGGTGAGGGTATGATGTATTGATACAAAATTGCTGAGGTAGAACAACTGGTGATGGTTT
The DNA here is from genome assembly GCF_003086295.3 of Arachis hypogaea. NCBI lineage: Eukaryota > Viridiplantae > Streptophyta > Magnoliopsida > Fabales > Fabaceae > Arachis > Arachis hypogaea. The sequence continues at coordinate 110,984,926 of NC_092036.1, forward strand.
TGCTTATGATTCTGAGTCTAATTCGTGGAAGAGTCAGCGAGTTGGGAAATATGTGTAACATGAACTAGATTTAGTATCCCCTTACGACAGTTGCCTATTCATGGATTAGTGAGAATCTAGGTTGGATATTTGGTGAAGAAGTTTAGGATGCTTAGTGAGTTTTTATTGCAGTGCATTGTATTTATTTGGCACTTTTACCGTACTGGGAACCCATGGGCCCGGAGTTCTCATTCCGTATATATCTCTTGTTTTTCAGATATAGGTCCGAGGTGCTCAGAAGTGAGCTGTGGTACGTCTGAGAGACGGCGAAGATCTTTATTTTCTCTACTTTGTGTTTTGCTTAGAATCTCTCCATCTTTGTTTTGAAAAGATTATATTATGTATTGAACTCTTTTGGAACTTGCCTATAGAGGCTCTTATGTTTCCTTTGGGAGAGATTAGGATATACTGTTGTCAACTACTTTCATACTGTACCCTAGCCGGCCTAAACTTCGCAGGTCGCGACTAGTGGTTATTACTTATGTTATATATATTTATCTGTTATCTATCTCTTAATCTCCTTTATGCCTTGTCCGTATATCGCGTTCGGCTTAGCAGTTTAACTTTTCGTTGTCAAAACGTGAGTGTTACGTCTTCGCGATTTTATTTCTACTCTTTTCAGGCTTCTCGATTAATACTCCATTCGAAAATTACCTATATTTATATATTAAAAATCCACCTGAGAGTCGTACCACCGTAATATCATTGACTTATGACTCGAGCATAAGGATTTGAATATTAGGGTGTTACAAATGTTGCAAATGTGCAGGTTTGGTGGTTAATGGCATGGGAATTGTTTTGGTTGAAAGTGTGAAGTTGGTAAAAATGGGGGTTTGGTATAATTTAGTAAAAACTGATTTTTGATAAACTTTGGTAGTCCATAACTTGCTCCTCAAATTTTGGATGAAAATGAGGTTTGTTTCAAATTAAAGAAGGTTTTATAAGCTTGAAAACGATACAAGGTTTGCGGGACCAAATTTTGTATAGGAAGTTATGGATGCCGGAAATTCGGTACTAAAAATTGAATTTTTTAAAGTTGCAGCAGAATTAGGAATTCTGGTGTGTGCCCACGCACACTGCTGTGCGCACGCGCCCAGCAGTAGCAGAAACTTATCTGTGCGTACGCACGCCTTTGTGCGCACACACACCTGGTGTTTTTTTGAAAGTGTGCGTACGCACGCACCAGGATATATTTTCTGCTGGTGGCGCTCGCATGGGTGAGGCACATGCAGACCAAGTAATTCCTGGTTGGTGTGCACACGCACGCACTCGTGCGTATGCACATGTTCTGTTTTCTTTTAAGCTGTACGCACGCACACATGTGTGCATACGCACACACTCTGTTTTCTAGCACCTGTATTTTTATGATCTAAACATGGTTTCGAACCCTTAAACCTCTATTTTCGCCCTGTTAACCTTAGATTTTACTAGTAAGCTTAGTAATTAGGGGAAGTTAGGAATTTGAAGTAACATGGGGAAGAAAAAAGAGGTAAACATGGTGAGTTATAAGAAAGAGTTATGGATGTTAAGTGAAGTTATGATGCCATGGCTTTAATGAATGATTATAAAATGATTATGAATATTAAACGGCTTACGAAATGATGATATCTGAGATACGAGTTTTCCTGGGTAATGATATATGCCTCTAGTGGAGTTTGCTTACAACAACAGTTATCATGCGAGCATTGGAATGGCTCCGTATCATGCTTTGTACGGAAGGAAATGCCAATCTCTGTTATGTTGGTATGAAGCAGGGGAAACGAGCTTATTAGGACCTGAAATGATAAGTGAAACCACTGAGCAAATAAAGAAAATTCATAGCCAAATGCTTATAGCTCAAAGCCATCGGAAGAGCCATGCTGACCAAAGGCGGAAGCATTTAGAGTTTGAGGAAGGAGAACACATCTTCCTGAAGGTTACTCCAACCATCGGAATAGGGAGATCCATCAAGACTAAAAAGCTAAATCCCCGTTACATTGGGCCGTTTGAAATCCGGAAGAGAATTGGACCAGTGGCGTATATAATAGCTTTATCACCATATCTTTCGAACCTGCATGACGTGTTTCACGTATCGCAACTTTGTAAATACACTTTTGATCCTAGTCATGTTCTAGAACCAGAATCGGTTCAAGTGAAAGAAGATCTGACGCTTTCAGTAACCCCAGTTAGGATTGATGACAATAGTATCAAGCATTTACGCGGAAAAGAAGTTTCTTTGGTGAAAGTAGCTTGGAGTCAGGCTGGAATTGAAGAGCATACCTGGGAGCTTGAGTCAGATATGCGGAAGGACTACCCACATCTCTTTTCAGGTAACTAACTCTGAATTTTGAGGACAAAATTCTTAATTTGGTGGGTAGGATGTAAACCCCGCTAAAATTAGTAAATAATTAGTCAATAAATTGAATTTTAATTAGAAAAATTAAAAAAGTAAATCCAATATAAAAAAGAATAGAACTCTTCAAAATGAGAATTTTGACACCAATTTTAAAAAATTTGGCCCAACGTTGGACCGGATG